>NC_140907.1:33167867-33220356 GCF_045865225.1 Trachurus japonicus
CCATTTGCCTGGTTTGCCTCTTCTGACAGTGTAACTCTGGATGTTTGATGGTGTAGACTTAGTTTTTAAGGAGTCAGTGTAGAGTTAGATTTAGGTTATGGGTTGGGGATTTAGTCGTGATGCTTAAAGTTAATGTTTGGGTTGTCTGACGTAGGGGTTGTGTGAGTTTCTTTATCCATTGTCATTGTATTACTTTGTAGGACTATGGAAGTTCAGTGGTTTGGAACGTGCAGTGGCAAAGTAAAAGGCTGTCTGACGGCAAGACAAAGCCGTGAAAGTACTCAAAATATAGCATGTACTTAAACGGATATTGGGTTTTTGAGGTGGACGTTTTTTAAGCAGCTAACAGGTCGTCTCCATCCTCGGCAGCACATCACTCCTCCTCCTGTACTGGCACTCCTGGGAGCGCAGTGCCTCAAATCTACTGCAGGTAATACGCTGACTTTAGATAAGTACCTCATACAACCCCGCGTCAAATAACTCAAACTATCATTTTAAGGTTTGGGTGAGGGGCAAGGGAATGCATTATGTCAATGGGTGTCCTCACAAAGATAGAGCAACGAGTGCGTGTAGACATTAAAGTGACTAATCTCCATAATATTCTCTTCTCGCTGCACTCGGAAAGAAAGGCTGCATCCATTTAAGCACACTGTTTTACTGTACCAACCCCAGTTCATCCATCAGCTCTTAATGCCCCCCCCCCCCCCCCCTCTCGCTCTGTGTCCTGCAGTGCCATCAAACAACTTCTAAATCTTCGCTCTGGTCATTTTAATACCAATCAAACCCCTTCTTCTCTTCCCCACTTGTTTTCCCGAAGGTCCTTTTTTTAATGCCTTCGTCCATCCCTGCTTCTTATCCCATTCTCAGTGAAGCAGGAGGAGGCGTAATGAGATACCTGGATCAATCCTCCTCTCTGCTGTCACTACAACTACAACAGCCACCACCACTGCCACCATCTACCCCAGTAAAAAACCCCCATGAGAAAGAGCCGCCATCACGATTAGTTTCCTCCTCCTTCAGTCGTAACTCAAACTAAACTACCTGCCCTGAAATCAGTCAACCTGGGTCGCGGAACAAAAAAAAATGCCAGAGTGTCGCCTCGCAGTGGCTCATAAACAGGGTTTGAGAGGACGTTTTACTGAGGTCAGGCAGGGATGCATAAATCTCACCTTGTTTTTCACGTTGTTAAAGGGCTATTAAGTAAGATTTGTGCTGCTCCATAGCACAAAATGACTGTAATATATCGAGATAAGGTTTTTGATCTATACTTTAGCGATTCCTTGGCTGCATGATGGGGAATCTGGCTTTCAGATTCATTCATTTGGACCTTCACTATGTGAGGTAGCCCAAGGGACACCGCACACAGGGTAATTGAGGGGTAGAGAGGAAAATGTTTCATGTAGATTTATCTGGCTGCTTCTCAGACCGGACCCAACAATCACAATATTTTATTTAATACCACGTTATATGTCAAAGTAGGAAGGAATGGAGAGATATTGGGGGGAAATAAACTTTTTTGCTGTCTTTTGTGGCCTATTTAGCATTATCCTGATGATGTCCAGACTTGAGGGGCGAAAATGGCAATCAAAACTTTTTTTTTACCTCTCCACAGAGCTTCCTGCTATGTACAGGCTTTATGCTTTAGCTAAGTTGGCTTCTAAAATGGCTTTTGGATTGTCATGTTTCCAAAAATGCAAAACAAAAGCTAATTAGCAGCAAGATGGCTAACAACATGGATAAATAGCAATCAATTTAAGGCTAGACAGATGGTTAATGAGGGATAACTAGCAAGATACTTAGCTAGCAAGACATATAGACAGTCAGACTTAATGCTTAGCTAAGTTGGCTTCTAAAACAGCTCTTGGAAATAAAGCAAATCTGCATGTTTCCCAAAATGTAGCTACAACTATTCCTTCAAGCTACTAACCCAGCTAATTAGCAGTAAGACGGCTAGCAACATAGACAAATAGTAACCAAGGTAGTTAGCGAGAGATGACAAGACAAGTAGATAGACCGATAGACAGACTGACACTTGAGAGCCTCCCATTACAGCCATTTCAAACCAAAAACTGACAAGTATTGATTCAAGCTTTTTAAACTCCTGATGAGCTTTCAGGTTCAATAAATATCTGCTCCATCAGTGTTGGTCCTGTGAGGCCAAACACAAGCTGCCCTACCACACTGACATCTAAGAAGACACAGCCAGGGGAGCAATAACTCTTGTGTTGAATGAAAATCTGACACTTTAGTTTATTAGAACTATCCCAGCTGATACTGAACTGGGTTTTCACAAGTCAGATAGGACTGCATGCTTTTTCTGTGGTAAATTAAAGTATGGTGGATTATGATGGATTCATTACTTTGATGAGCTATCAATTTTTTCCATAGCGCCACCACCAGGACAAGGTTTCTACCAAGGATGAACCGTTCAATTTTCAACCACTCAACCCAAAAACTCAAAATCTTTCCAAGAATATTTGTCTTATTTCTTGTCAAAATGTCTCAATTTTAGTCAAAACTAATCTCTTTCCAGTTAAAATAAGACTCATCACCTAAAAATGTACTTGTTTTTAGAAAAATCTGCCAGTGAAAGTAAGTTTTTTGTGCTTGTAATAAGAAAGAAAAACTTGCTCCATTATCAGATTTTTTCTACTTATTTCAAGTGAAAATATGTTTGGAAAAAAGTAAAAAGTGTCTAAAAACAAGTTACTTTTAAAAGTGATGAGTCTTATTTTAAGTAGAATTAGATTTGTTTTGACTAGAAATAAGACAAATATTCTTGGTAAGATTTTGAGTTGTAGGGACGGGTCACAGCGGCATCAGGCCAAACAAGTTAGCCCAGACTTCTTTCTCGCCGGCAATAATTTAGCTACAATCGTCTGACACGTTCTAGCGCTGTGTTAGGTTTCCCCAGAAGTTGCAGGACAGCTGGATTGCACCACATCCACTGGGAGGGGTCCATTTCTATTTCTAAAGGTAAGCCTGGCCACACTTGTGTCAACGATCCTCAGTGTCACCACCAGAGCAAATTGAACCATATTAGAAAAACGAATTACCTCCTCATCAGCTTCAGCTATGTACTATTTGTATTTAATGCTAATTAGCAGGCTGAATTAAAGGGATAGTTCACTCAAAATTGAAATTTCTGGGAGAAGTTTCAGAGTTATCCATGGCTTCTCTGAGTTACAGCGGGGCTCCGTGCACCACTGCATGTCCATATGACGGTTGCGAACGGAGCTCACTTTTCTTCGTCCAAAAAGACACACCAAAAAACATCCAAATACCTACATGCTGCTCGTCTGTAATGTCCCTCTTGTATTGAAGCCCCAACATGAGAAATTGTTCCGAAAAAAATTAAATAAGTCTATGTTTTAAGCTTGTTTGTAGCGGAAGCTCCCAGTGTCTCAGTTCACTGCTTTGCCTGTGTCTGTGCAAATTTCGTGCGATTTGCATTGACACCCAGTTCACGGCTCCGCAAATCACGCGAGATTCAGGCAGAGCAACACTGGGAGCTTCCGCTACAAACAAGCTTAAAATATAGACTTATTAAATTTTTTCCGGAACAATTTCTCATGTTGTATTGGGGCTTCAATACAAGAGGGACATTACAGACGAGCACTATGGAGGTATTTGGATGTTTTTTGGTGTGTCTTTTTGGACGAAGAAAAGTTTGCTACCGTCATATGGCAGTGCAGTGCTGCGCCGAGCCCCCCTGTAACTCCGAGAAGGCACGGAGGACTCTGAAACTTCTCCCAACCCTTAGTCGACATGAGGGTGATAATGAGTGAAATTTAAATTTTGAGTGAACTATCCCTTTAAGATCGTAAACATAGTAAAACTGCTAAACATCATTGTGTTAGCAGCACAGTAGGCTACAGTCACTGTATCAGCGTGCTGACATAAGCGTCTGGTCAGAGATCTGTTAACGTGGCTCCGTCAGCTCTGGTTCCTCTTCCTTCCTCTTGCGATCACACCTAACCACCACCAAAAACTTCTCTGCTTCAGCGCTGCTGTTTCCGGCTCTAAGGCGACTACATTAGCAACACAGTGTTCAGTGAGAGTCGCCGCCAAGCTGGTTAGAAGTGAAGTGACAATGTGAGTGTGTGTGTGTGTACTGTATGTATGTGTGTGTGTGTGTGTGTGTGTGGTGGTGGGGGGGGTGGGGGTGGGGTTGAAGTGAGGTTCAGCCTGTTCTGTCTCTCCACTTCCTGTTCTGTGACCAGCTTCCGGTTCAGTATTGTTAACATAGTCTCCACATGGCGGCTGCTTCCCCTCGGCCCAGACAACCTGCCTGCACAGCTTCCTGTGTCAGCGTGTGTGTGTGTGTGTGTGTGTGTGTTTTCTCATCTATACTCGCATCTTTGTGTGTCCACATCCCGATGCACATGTAGGCTATATATAAGTGGATCTGTTTTGCTTTTTTTGTGGGCCGAGCAGTCTTGTGTGTTGCTTTTGCACGAAAAAGAGGAAGAAACTGACGGTATCTTCCTCTTTCGCTCATAACGAAGGCCTCGATTTTAAATGAACACTTCTCTAAAAAGTCTGAGGCGGAGAACAAGACGTAAACTGCTCTTCTGTGTCACTTCTCAAAAGAAAACAAACTAAACAAGGTTTATTAAATATTCATCATGACTCATTTTCTAATTAATGTGCACTTAAGTTTTTTATGAAGACAAAGCTAAAACTGATGCAGTCTGCTACAACAGGACTGTAATCCATGAAGGTTATGTTGAGGCTGTTGAAGAGGAATTCACTCAACAGGTTGCTTTGTAATGATTTGAAAGGGGTGGACAAAATAACAGAAACACCAGTCAGTGTGGAGTTGAACAGTTTAAAAAAGTACTCCCTCCAAACTGATCATTATATTATATTTATAACAGGACTTTTACTGTGTTATTTGGCTGTTCCTATAACCTGACACTTGTCTGTGTATTTACTCTTCCACTGTTGGTGACAGAATAAGCTGTGTGCTGTGTCTTGTATCAGTCCTGTCCATCCATCCTATATGATTTATGAGCCTCGTCTCGAACTCTGAGACTCCTGGTAAAGTGTCATGTTTTATTTATTTTAGTTATTTATTTAACCTTTATTTACCCAGGCAAGCGATTAAGAACAATTTCTTATTTACAAATGCAGCCTCATGTACAGTATGTGTGACAATGTCTCTCTGCAAGACAACAAGAGGGTATGTGTGTGTGTGTAGATTTTTTTAATTGGACTCTAAAGGAAGTGTGGTCAAGACCACCTAACCCGAGACCAGAGCATATCAAGACTTTGACTATATGACTATATTCAGTACCAGAACTGATAATAACCTAATTATTAGGTGTAATACATTATAATAATGTGGCTTGATATTTACCTACATATCCCTCGGCTAAAAGACTTCCTGAGAAGATCATTTCATATAAATTCTAAACCATATTATTTAAAACAAAGTTTGGATTAAACAGAAGAACACAGCACAGCATGTACTAGAACAATTTTAATTATCTTAAAGTTATTGAATTACTAGAAATTAATATTAGAAAAAGAAAAAAAGCTGTCACTGCAGCTGAGGTCTTGAGTCCAGAGTCCAGCTCAAATGAGACTGAGAGCGAGACAAGACCAAGACCTTGAATATGTCGTCTCAAGACCGGTTTCAATACCACAACATTATCAAAGAGGAGATGGCTAAAGGAAAATCTAAATAAATGGACGTGAACAAGCTAAAAATGTGGCCAGGAGTTTATCTTAGCTTAGCATGTGCAAACTTTTCAATACGGCCTTGTTTCATCACTGTGATGATGAAAGTTGAGACTCCAAGAAGTTACTGTAATGCAACACCTACCCACCACTAACTTTCTATATCAGCTGAGGTCTTTGGTGTTTGTTCAGATTAGATTGACAAGAGATACGAGTTGAGTTAAAGGTTTTCTTGGGGAACTGGAGATGTGACACAACTGAGGAGCTGTGACCTCCAGTTTCAGGTCTTAATGCTAATCTAATTGGCTGCTGTATCACCTCTGGAGTTTTTACATTAAACTTATCCTTAAAACAGTGGGAACAACTACATTTTTCATTTTGGAAAAATTGATATCAAAGTCACAAAAATCTTCTCGTGAGAAAACAGGTGCATGGTCTGGTTCTTCAGTTTCAACAGCCAGTCTAACCAGGAATTTACACCTGTGGTTTCATGTTCTTTGCAATTGGATCAATAAACCAAACAACTTTTCTGTCAGGGAGGAAGTCACTTCAACACATCAGTCACAAAGATCAGTCTTGTGGCTGTGAAACAGGAAGGAAGTGGATGATTTCATGTCACCGTCTGGAGGACAGCTCGTGTCTTGTCACAGGCCTAATGATGAGTTAGACACATGATAAAATAATGACTAGAGATGAGCTCATGAGTTCAAATCAACACTACTCTATGGATCCATAATATGAACATGTGTCTGTTTTGATTAAGACACCTTACATTCCCTCTGTCCTCTGGACTTTCCCGTTATGACCTATATACTCACAAAAAGCCCTCTAGTGCAGTTCTACTGAATTCTAGTGGTTTTCTACTGGTGCAGTGGAGCTCATGCAGGGCCGGCCCAAACCCCCATGGGGCCCTAAGCACAATCTTTATTTTGGTGTCCTCCTCTATTACTGCCAATAATACTGTTTCATTTTTTACTCTGTCATTACGAATCATCATATCCTGCCAGGTTTTTACCCATCTATGGTTTTTATTCTGAAATGGCACCAAATTCAACTAAAAGTGCAGCCTGGGGTTGATTTACAGTTAATCTTCAAATGATATAGTACTGGGATACTGAATGTCACCAAAAGGTCGACTAAAAGTAACAAAATAAACCAACAGACAATGTATTTACTGTAAACACATCTGCTTTTTAAAATTTTTGGTTTTAAATATCCTACTACAACAGAAAAGTGCAACAACAATTTGAAATGCAACAAAAATTAAAGTTTTTTTTGTAATTACGCAGTGTTTCTCTAAGGATCGACAAAAGTTACGCACTACAATTTTAAAACGTTACTTGCTTTTTTGGGGGGGCCCAATAGTCACGGGGCCCCAAGCAGGTGCTAGTTGCTTATGCCTTTAAAAAACACACACACACAATAACAACAGCTTCATCATGGACTCACATGCGCCTTGGTTCTGGAGATCCATGTCTCCAAAAGCAGCGCCAGACGCGTCTCGTGGAACCTCCCGGTGGTCTTCACCGCGATGAAGATGTCCTCGTGCCTCAGCTGCGGCTCGGTGACACGTGCGCCCTCAGGGACCGGGAGTCCACCGTCTCCTCCACCACCAGCAGCACTACCACTGTTATTATTAGTACCAGCCGGCTTGTGCGCATCGTTGGCCGGCAGGATGGAGGCAGCCTGCTGGATGGCGCGGTGGTGCGCACCGGGGGCTGGATGGTCGTGGACCACCCTGAGTCTGGGGGGGTTGCTGGTGCGTAATTGAAAATCCACGTAGAGAATGATGAAGAAGGTGAAAATCAAGACAGGAAACCTCCGCCGCATCCATCTCTTATGCATTGTAGAACAAAAAAATAAAGAAAAGAAAAGAAAAAGTTGTTTAGATCCCACAGAGTGGTAGAGCCATGTTCCGTTAGGTTTCCAGTTTGTTTTGGTCTAACTTCGCTTCCCCATCACCTCCTCTTCCTTCTTCACCGTTACCGTCGCTGTTCCTCATTAATTAACTCTTGATCTGTATCATTGTGGACCGTTGATCGGACTAATATTGATCTTTAAGCGAGTTACTCATTTTAAATGTCACCTGTTATCAGCTCAGAGTCATGAGGCGACTGGTTTCCGCTCATTTTCTGCGTAAACGCCGCTGTCACTAGGATGTATTTGTGACTTGGTCATAGACGCAACTCAGCCCACCCTGTCATTACACTGTCAAGCTGCAGGCGGAATGAAATGACGGGACTTCCTGACAGGGCTTTCAAAATAAAACACCACCTTTAAATTGTACTTCCGGTTTTATTTGCACATAGTAGGTTAAAAAAAATACATAATATTATATGGAAGGAAGGTGTTGTATGGCTATGTATTCTAATGTTCCAATTATTTGGTTAAATAGGAAGTTTTATTTAAATATACCTTTGACATATAAAGATGAATTAGCTGACTGAACCACATTAAGGCCACGGAGACATTGGCATATTTGTAAATAATATAAAATTGACCATAAAGTACTCAAGTTTAATTATAAGATATATAATGTGGAAGAATAAGTGTGTATCTGCTTTTTATTTAGCTTTTGACCATATTTCATTGTCCTCTTCTGCAGTGATTGTGATGGAACTTTTGATGTTCAAACTTTCCATTGATCTTGAAACTTTTTTTTTTTTTAGCCCAGCAACCACAAACAACCTCTAGCTATCTGAAGAAGACCAGCAGAAAGGTTGAAACCTTCACAAGTGAAACCTTGAATTGAGACTGTATTCTTGTATCGTCAGCTTCTTCGGTCACATGAACTATCCAGCTGTCAGATAACACTACTGTATGGTGGAGCTGAGGGTCCCAACCCTTGATAGGTCAGTTGGGATTCAAACCCCCAGCCTCCCAATCCAAAGTCATGACCCGCTGAACTGTTAGGTGTATTTTCATCTGCTCATACCTGCTCATAGGGACTACAGTTGGAAATTAGCAAATGCTGCTATAACCTGGTTCAATACATCTTTCCTTGTCCTACAAGATAAATGTTTATTTGTGCATTGTCCCTGTTTTAAATAAAGAAATTCCTCTTCCTATCCAGATGAATGTATCAGGGACTCCTCTGACTCTCCACACTCACTCACTCACTCACTCAGGTTGGCATCTCCTTCATATCAGTGCTCAGACAGAGTGAGATGACCATGTGTCTGTCTAGCTCTGCATAACGTGTGAGTCCTGATATTAAAGGTCATGGGTTCAATTCCCATGTTGACAGAGATCATACCTTGGAAATGCTCCCCAATAGCACTCTCAAAATTTATGTGAGGAGATTTTCTACTTTTTAAAGGTCGAGTGTGTAAAATGGGGGGAAAACTGTAATATCTAGCGTTCAGATTCTAGTTTGCAGTGCTAGCTCGCACTCACCCTTCCTGTCGGCAAAATGACGGTGGCCTCCGAGGACAAAAAAAATCGTTTGAAGATCTAACTCACTCTCTCGGTTGTTTCCTCCTCCTTCTTCTTTCTTTCCGCCTTTTTCTTCATTGGTTTATTTATGAATGCAAAAAAGCTCTCTGGTTGGCTGGATTTTCCATTCGGGCTGCCGTACAAATATGGCGGCGCAAGATGGCGACACTCTCTAAAGCAAGACCCTTGCTATATGTATATATACAGTAAAAGAATAATTATAAGGCTACAAAAACCAAACAAATTTTATTTTATAGTGATTATACACTTATATCCATGGGTAGTATATTTAGATGTTGCCTATAAACCTTGCCAATTATTACACACTGGACCTTTAATGCAGTCCTGCATTTCAAGATTCAAGATTCAAGAGAGTTTATTTGTCACATACAATAATACAAGATCATTGTAGTGAATTTGGAGGATGAAAGACGAGTTTAAGAGTTTAAAGAAGAATAAAAGACCAATTCCTTGCAGTTGTCCTTGTCCTTGACACTCAGGTTGCACACCACTGGTCCAGGAGTCTGGGACCAGTTTCCCATTTTAACTTGAGACAGAAACACACACAAATAAAAACCTGCCAAAGTTCTCCAAACCACCCCTCGGTTTCCTATCGCATATTTTGTCACGATGACACAAACTCACACAGTACACACAAACTCAGTGTGAGTGTGAAAACAATACCAGCCGCGCTGTCACTGCCAGTAATAACAATCAATCACAAACCATACACATCAGACAACATATCACGGCCCAATGAGCATGATGCCATCTGTTCACTCATCCAGAAACAGCAAACCACAGCAAAACACTCCGCCGCCTTCGTCCTTCCTCCTCTGCAGCACTCAGGAGTTACAGTTACACTCCTTTTCTTTCACCGCAGCTCGGCTGTAAAACTGCTATACGTCAACTCGTAAAGTCATGACTTTGCAAATACAGAGTTTCATTTAAAAAGTTTTTTATTTTAAGCATCATTAAAGCACAATTTCCTGTTGTGCAACACACAGCCTCCCTAAATGAGTCAGTTAATATTTTTAGCTCAATATATAACTATGTTGAAAGACAGAGTTTACTCCCACTGAAGATTCATGTCAGTAAATCCACCTTATTTTGAAAGGAAACTATATAAATATGATGATTCTTACATATGATGCTCTGCAGGTGTCAGAGCAGCTTTGACGTTGATGTAAAGTGGAGAGTCCTGCATGTGTTTGATATAATCAACATTATTTACAGCCATAAATCACACTGTGTATGAACTCCTCTGAGCTCCCAGGAGAGGAATCGATCCAAATGATGATGTATGAGTGATGAAGGAAAATGTGGATAGATTAAAAAAGAAGGCAATTAAATTAAAAGTCAAAGACTGATTAATGATGCAAGTAACACACATAAAGAATCTGACAGACATCGTATTGATTATCACTGGTAACTCCAAGAAACTGCTTTAAAGGGATAGTTCAACATTTTGGCAAATTGGCCCATTGCCATAATCCCTATAGTCATAGCAGTAGGTTCATTACCTTTAATTGTCGGTGCAAGCTATTTTTAGAACAGCGGAGCAGAGCCGTGAGCTGCTCAGAGCTACGCTATGGAGGCTAATGGGATTTCTTGGTTTCCCTCATCAAACTCATCAAATACACAATCCAACAACTCCAAAACGCTCTGGTGGACAAGTTGTGACCTGCACATTCACCACGCTATGAGATAATAACAGAATGACGGGAACGTGCATCAGCGGTTTTGCATGAATTTACCTCTAAAACAACTCTGTCTGGTAACGTTCTGTTATTATCTCATAGCGTGGTGAATGTGCAGGTCACAACTTGTCCACCAGAGCGTTTTGGAGTTGTTGGATTGTGTATTTGATGAGTTTGATGAGGGAAACCAAGAAATCCCATTAGCCTCCGTAGCGTAGGTAACGGACCTACTCCTAACACTATAGGGATTATGGCGATGGGCCAATTTGCCAAAATGTTGAACTATCCCTTTAATATACCAGAAGAAAACACACTGCAACTGTGACAAAATCATGAGGAGACGTTGTTTAAAGATTAAATATTTGCATGATATGTCACTTCATCTGCAGGAAGAGAGCGAACAATAACGCAATAGTGCACTTGACACAGTCGTTTTTTAGGGAGGAACTATGGGATGTATGTGTTTCCAAAAGGCTGCAGCAGGTTTCCTCTAAGCTACTGTCTGGTAGCTCAGTACTGTATCCACTAGTGTCTACTGTTCCCTCTGTCTCTGGAGACCGTCGCCACGGAGAGAGAAAGAGCCTTGATACAATTAATTCACCTCAGACCCTCATCGCCACCTTTGTTTATTTGTCCTTTCTCAGCGTTCTCGCCTTACATCCATCCCTCCATCCCTCCCCTCCTTCCTCTATATCCTCTCTCTCTCTCTCTTTCTCTTTCTCTTTTCCACTGACCAGCTGCTTTCCTCTCCTCCACCCAGGAACCAGCCCACCTGGCCACGCCCCCCTCGCGGTCCCGCAGGTAAACCAGAGACGCCCGGGGGCACACCCCGGCTAGGAAAGGAAAGGCCCAGGATCGCCTTACGGCCTCGCTGAAAAGAGTTCCCTTTTCTGAAAACAGCGAGTACATCACGGCCCCGCTTTGAACAAAGAGCCAGGGGAGTCGAGGGACCAGACCCCCTTTTTAGGGCTTTTGTCTGTCCGCCCGCTCTGAGCTCTGAGGCAGACTGAGACTTGGACCGAGCTCAAGAACTGGGATTGGAGAAACGTCACAGATAGCACAGATAGAAGTGAGGAAGTCAAAAGATCAAGAGCTGCTGTGGCTTTTTTTCCCCCGTATAATTTAACATGAACTTTCCATAAAGTGCTGCCGAGGAAGAATCTTTGTAATCTAGACGTCTAAAAAAAAATATTGAAGTTTTTTTTTTTTTACAGTAATGTCCCTTCATCTTCAGCACCGGCTCATCGGGTCAGAACCAATCAGACAAAAGGACGGGGACACTTCTGGGAAAAAAGGATAGTCATTTTGTAAACGTATCATTGTACTTAAGGAAACATGAAGCACTAATCCTGGGTCGACCTGACAATCTAAACCACACAGGGGAAAACGCTTAACTCCACAGCCAGTAAAATGACCTCTGTGTGTGTGTGTGTGTGTGTGTGTGTGTATGTGTACTTGTGTGCCCATCCAACAATGAACCTACGAGTCATTACACTCACCGTGCCACAGGACAGCGACAGTGCAGAGATGCTGCAAAATTATACCTCTGTCAAAAAAAAACTCCTCCATGTTGAAGAAGAACACTTCAGGAAGTTGGAGAAGTACTGAGAAGTTTTGAGGTCAGTCAGGGGGTTGATTACTGTGATTCTCCGATGTCCAAAAGAAGAAAAAAAGAGACAAATGCTTCAAGAGACGATGAACCAACCAAGTCTTGGGTTCAGTCCCCAGGTTCTGTGTGGATGATTAACTTTAAAGTTCAACTCCATCTGTCAATGTCAACTCCAATGACATTGTAAACACTTTAAGGGTTAGTTCAACATTTTGGCAAATTGGCCCATTGCCATAATCCCTATAGTCATAGCAGTATAGGTTTGTTACCTTTAATTGTCGGTGCAAGCTATTTTTAAAACGGCGGAGCAGAGTCGCGAGCTGCTCAGAGCTACGCTACGGAGGCTAATGGGGTTTCCCCTCATCAAACTCATCAAATACACAATCCAACAACTCCAAAACGCTCCGGTGGACAAGATGTGACCTGCACATTCACCACGCTATGAGATAATAACAGAACGTTACCAGACAGAGTTGTTTTAGAGCCAATTTGCCAAAATGCTGAACTATCCCTTTAAAGCAGTTTCTTGGAGTTACCAGTGATAATCAATACGATATCTGTCAGATTCTTTGAGTTGTTGGATTGTGTATTTGATGAGTTTGATGAGGGAAACCAAGAAATCCCATTAGCCTAGCAGCTCATGGCTCTGCTCCGCCGTTCTAAAAATAGCTTGCACCGACAATTAAAGGTAACAAACCTACTGCTATGACTATAGGCAGCAATGGGCCAATTTGCCAAAATGTTGAACTATCCCTTTAAAGATTCCTACAAGTAACAGTCAAATGTTAAGAACTTGGCTTTCAAACCACCCAAAACCCAAATCCATCCATCTATTAGGCTACTAGACAGCGATAACCACTGCAACTGCAACACTATGACGCCCTGAAAGACTCAAATGCTCAATGACATTAGAGCTCTGTTCTGATGGTTCGAGGTCATGGGTTCAATCTTTAGTGAGTTCTGAAGTCCAGAACTCAGATGAAAGACTTTGAGACGAAGAAACTGAGTTGACGATTGGAGGCTCTGTTGATATGAGTTTAGCTTTTGTGACATCACATTGAACTGTCTCATGTCCAGAGTCTGAGAGAAAAGCTCATGTCACGTGGTAGGTTTGTTTGTTTGGGACTGCAGAGCAGCAGTGGTCCTGCCTGCTTTTCAATCAATAACTAATCATTTTAATCATCAAGACATTTAGATGTTTGAGACAATTAGTGAAATGCATCCCCTCTTTGACAGGGAAACATCAGAAAAATAATAGAAAACTAAACTAAAAGCAGTTTTGCAGTTATAAGACCTTAAATGAAAATAAATAGATATATTACAACATCTACGGTTAAGTTAAAGGTTAGGTTTAAGGTATACGGCATGTCAATGACAGGTTCTTGTGAATGCAGTGAGACAGGAATGTGTGTGTGTGTGAGTATGTGTGTGTCAGAGAGAGAGAGAGAGAGAGATGACTCAGTCGCAGCAAAGCCTAAGTACCTGAAAATCCTGCTCTTAACCTTCAATCTCCTGCTGAACTGCTGCTGAAATTCAATTTCCAGAGCCACAACACATCAGACAGACGACGACACACACATCACATAATGTTAGTCATCACTATGACCAACTACACGCTCATTCAGAAGTTTTGCAAACTGGACAAAAATCCTCAAGAGCAATAGAAAACATCACTAGCTGTATAGAGTATACTGACATTTAAATGTAATGAAAATGATGATAAATGATGTGTCTTTAATATCACTTTCACACAAAATGTACATATTAAAATCTATGTGTGATTTACAATGTGGCAGACAATGTAAGTCACCTGGACATCATAACATTTCTGATTATGATCATGCATTTGTCATATCTGAATCCAGCTGTGAAAGACATGTGGTTACTGAGGTTCAGAAAAATATAAACAAACATGTTAGGAAGGATATAAATGTATGAACAGGAAACAGAAATGTGTCGTAAACATCATTTATAAGAAACTGTGGAGATTTAATTCTTGATGGGAGCAAAAAGTGAGGTGATGTTACAGGAAGTGATCAGCAGAGGGCGACATTATCTATTACTTACACACACTGACTGTACAACAGTGCTTATTCACAGCCCTGAGGAGGTGTTAGGATTTCAACTTCAAATTTTTTATTTTATTATTTTATATTTTCAGCATTTATTTTATATATTTTTTATTATTTCAGCAGTACAGCCTGTCTCATAGCAATAACTTCTTTTTCAACTGAATAATAAAGAGTGAGCTTTCACATGTGATAAAATCATACAAATTTCAAGATATACTGTCTAAACCTATCAACTGTTACTTTGTGTATCAGTCCATAAACATTGGACTGCTCCAGTCAAAGTCAAAGTGGTGCTAAGTGGTTCTGTTATTGTTGCTGCTGTACGCAGCCACTGGATGTCAGTGTGAACACATTTACAATAGATGTGTAATATTACTGTGAACAAAATATAGTAGAGTAACAAATTCAACATGCATTTTGTGTATTTGGGCAAAGTAACGTAACGCAAAGTAGTACGTTTCAAATAGTCAGTAATAAAAACTATGTATTGCAGCTGTTTACTGGTTTTCAGCATGTTGGACATGAGCTACTGTACTTGTGGTTACTAGTGTTGTCTGTGTTGCACCATTTCCCCTTCACAGTGATTTATTTCCTCTTCCATGATTTCACCAAACTGTCCTCGGGAGACGCCTTAGAGATGCAGCAGCAAAGATCATACAGTCCTACAGGAAGTCCTTTATATTTATTCATCTAACAACTTTTCTGAATACATGAGCATCAGGCAGAGTGACATTATGTCTGATGTTGCTGTTTGTAATGTGCATGTATTGCTCATTTCACCATTGTAGTAATGATTTTGTGAGCAGCCACAATTTCAGCACCTGTTAGATTAGATTAGACTTTTATTGTCATTGCACAAGTACATTGACATTGGTTGCAATCCCATTGGTTCAGAAAGAATTACTACAACAAATATAAATAATAGTAATAGTAATAGTAATTTAAAACATACACGAACAACCATCTTGTAACAATTTCATAGCTCAATTTGCAGCTTATTGCACATTGGTTTAAGCAGCATTCAGGACAGCAACGGCTCTTGAGTAACAAAAAAAATGTTTCTTAGTCTGTTTGTCCTTGATTTAGAGCCCTGTATCTCAGCTCAAACAGAGGGTGACCAGGATGAGATGAGTTCCCCAGTATGTTCCTGGCCTTTATTTTATTTTATATTATAGGCTATTATAAGTGAGGAGGTTTGGGTACTCCCATAGGGTAGATACTCGGCATACTTGCGTCACACTGGTTCAGCCTGAACCTAAAATGAAAACAAATACAGTTAGTGTGATACATTTTAATTATAGTGACAGAGACAAATGTGGACAAACCAGTCCTGAGGGGAGGAGATGTGTCATGTGCCTGTAAGACAGAGCTGAGGGCTGAGCCTCACACACCGAGGTGATGATGGGCTGGAGCCTGGATGACACTGCGGAAGGGTTATTCCCGTATCCTGACCCCACCCACCCACTCCTCCAGTCCACACAACAACACAAGAGAGAGTCAGGGAGGGAGACTGGGACCAGCAGCGGACCAGAAGCCACCGGAGAGGACGAGAGGACCGGAGAGGACCGGAGAGGACCGGAGAGCACCGGAGAGGACCGGAGAGGACCAGGACCGTCCTGCAGGGATCGGGATCGGGATCGGGATGGCCCAGGCCAACATCTCGGTGACGGAGAGCCAGTTCCGGTGTCCCATCTGCCTGGACATCCTGAAGGACCCGGTGTCCATCCCCTGCGGACACACTTACTGCATGACGTGCATCAACAACTACTGGGACCAGGCGGACTCGGGCCACTTCAGCTGCCCGCAGTGCCGCGACAGCTTCAGCCCGCGGCCGGTGCTGCGGAGGAACACGGTGCTGGCCGAGGTGGTGGACAAGCTGAAGCTGACGGAGATGGTGATGAGTCCGCCGGAGCTCTACTACTACACGGTGGGGGTGGGCGAGGTGCCGTGCGACTTCTGCCCGGCGGAGAGCAGGCTGCGGGCGGTCAAGTCGTGTCTGGTTTGTCTGGCGTCTTTCTGCGAGCTGCACGTCCTGCCGCACCGGGAGGTCGGCACGCTGCGGAGGCACAAGCTGGTGGCCGCGGTGGAGTGTCCGGCCGAGCGGCTGTGCGCTCAGCACCGCCTCGGGCTGGAGCCGGAGCCCGCGGCCAGCGGCGGCTCCGAGGCCGAGGCCGCGGCGGACTGGAGCGGGGACTGTCTGCTGTGCCAGGCGGACCAGGAGGAGGCGCACAGCGTGGACGCGCAGAGAGCCAGGAGACAGGTAGAGACAGAGGGACACTGTCCAGGTCTGCACTGCAAAAACTCATCATCTTTCCAAGAATATTTGTCTTATTTCTTGTCAAAATGTCTCATTTCTAGTCAGAACTAACATCTTTCCACTTAAAATCACCTAAAAAATTAACTTGTTTTTAGATCATTTTCACTTGTTTCAAACCATTTTTACTTGAAATAAGTAGAAAAGTCTGCCAGTGAAAGCAAGTTTATTGTGCTTGTAATAAGAAAGAAAAACTTGCCCTACTATCAGATTATTTCAAATGAAAATATGCTTGAAAGAAGTAAAAGTGTCTAAAAACAAGCTACTTTTAAATGTGATGAGTCTTATTTTAATTAGATTTGTTTTGACAAGAAATAAGACAAATATTCTTGGTAAAGTTTTGAGTTTTTGCACTGTGGAGGGACACTGTCCAGGTCTAGAGTTGATGCCAGTGATTCCCAAACAACAAACACCAAAATCAGACTCCAGCCTACTTCTATTTCCCAAAATCTTAAACAACAAATTCCCTGACTCAAGATCAGAGGTTCTTCAGTGTTTTTCTAAGCTGACATGGTGTTGATCAGCTGGCTAATCTGATTTCGCAGCTTGTTTTTATGCTGTGAACTGAAAGGACCCAGGAAAAGTCAGATTTAGTTTGTTTCCTATGATTATTATGATGCTGGGGAAGATGGCGCCGGTGGTGCAGCTGCCTGTTACCACAGAGCTGTGTGTGGAGATCTACTTTAACTTATTATAGTAGATTGAAATAAAGAATGAAATGGATCTGGTCAAACATCAAACCCAGAGCAAATCAACTCCACACTGTAACAATCAGAAAGCAAAAACAGTTGAATATTCAGTTTGTCTAATGGAAGCAGTTTGTTTTTAACCTGTAACATCATGCTGACAGTGTTTCTTATAAATCTATATGTCATCTGTCTTGGTCTGTCTGTCCTCCAGCTGCAGCTCCAGGAGGCTCAGAGGATGTTTCAGGGGAGGATTCGGACCGGAGAGAGAGAGATAGAGGAGTTCCAGCAGAGTTTAGAGTCCCTCAAGGTGACACACACACACACACACACACACACATACACACAGAGTTTCTGATCCAGTTTTTTACAGATGTAGTCTACACACCCCATAGCGTCCTGAACCAAAAATATAGCCAAGGAGTTAACAGACGTTGCATGACAGATATTCAGAGGTTTGTTCCTCCACAGATTTGCTTCGTTCTGCTTCTTTGTCTCAACTGTTCAGTACGTAGAGAAGCAGCTTGACTCTGGAGGGAGAGTTCAGACGTGTTAAACCATGCAGACCCTTTATATAAACAAGGAGTAATACACAAAAGAGACAGTAAGTCAGTTAAGAGGTGCTACAGTGGGTCCAGTGTGTTCTTTTTTCATTTGTCCTTAAATTGCTGCTGCACATCCATGTCTAGTCGGTTCAGCTGTTGCTGCTCTGGTTGATCCATTAGGTAAACTCTCTGCATATAGGCATCCTCTCTTCCCTAATATGGTATTTACCTTATATGTGCATATCCAGGTATAATATTGTCAAGGTGCCAGTTTCTAACAGTTATCAGGTTCAAATGAGTCTTTTCTCTCCAACTACAATACGTGTTTGTTTCTCCCCCAGTAGGTATTGATTAATGATTGTGATCAATGACTGTGATCTCAGCCCTGAGTAGAGTGGCTCATACAGACTGATGCTCTATACACAGCAGTGTACATTATTATGGTATGTGCCATGCTCTGCACATGAGATAAGGGTTTTATAAATAGACTCGTCTTGGTCTGTCCCTGTCACATCAGACCCTCACACTCGCCTCACTCTATCTCCGTCCCTCACACACACACACACACACACACACACACACACACACACACACACGCACGCACACACGCACACACACACACACACACACACACACAAGCACACACACACACACACACACACACACACACTCACTGGAGCTATTGTTTCCATTCCCACTACAAATCTAATTTAAGTTCCAGTGTCTCTGCCCCTCCTTCATCTTCCAGGAAAGCCTCTTCTCTTCTCTTCTCTTCTCTTCTCTTCTCTTCTCTTCTCTTCTCTTCTCTTCTCTTCTCTTCTCTTCTCTTCTCTTCTCTTCTCTTCTTTTCTCTTCTCTTCTCTTCTCTTCTCTTCTCTTCTCTTCTCTTCTCTACTCCTCTCCCCCTCCTCTCCTCTCCTCTCCTCTCCTCCCATCAGCATCATCCAGCTTCATGGAAAGCCACTGCATTAGCTCCTTAACTACATCCTGTGGCACACCACTAACCAAGAATGACACAGTGCAGCCTAATACAGTCAATATAATACGAATGTTGTCTCTTACTGTGTAGTTAGTTTATTCTGACTCAGTAATGGACATTGCTAAGGCCAGGTCATTGTGCAGGCTTCTGCCACTACTACACCCATTGACATAAAAGAGTCCTATTTTATTAGCCAACTCTGCCAGACATGCAGTCACTATCGCAGACACAGATGCTCAACAAAGCCAAATTATTTTTAGGAGCTAAATAATATTTGTTTGGACTTATGCACGGTGCACACTTCCACTCGTGCCTTCAGCCATATTTTACAGCAAAACGTTACATGAGAGGACTTATGCTGAAAGTCAGAACAAACTTTGAGTTGTTCTGGTGTGCCACACCACAGTGGTTGGAAAACACTATTCTAGATACAGTGGAGGGTTTAGTTCCATGGCTACTATACATGCTTAAATCTGAATCACCATCACTAGAAATGTGTTGCTTGCTACTATCTATTTACACATGCTGAAAGTGAAAACTGATCCTATTGATTATTAGCAGGGCGATCAACATACAGAAATTGTATAATGACTCATATTATGTTGTAGAAACTCAAAGTGGCCCCATGAAGTAAAAGTTTTCTTCACTTTATGTAATATATACTTATTGCTGTAGAAATATGATACTGGAGTGGAGCATGAGGAGACAGATTGAAGCCTAACTCTGAAATGAAATATCATTTGAAAAGTTAAAAGGTGCTGGATTTCAATCAATCAATCAATCAAATTTTATTTCTATAGCCCTTTACAATAGCCAGGCGGTACCCAAAGTGCTTTACATCAAAGCAATAAAATAATACATAAAAACAATACATAAAAGCACAAAAAAGTGCCACAGTGCTGCAAGAAAACACAAGAAAGTGCCACTTGATTTATGAGCCAAAGAAATGTGATTTATTGATCGACTGAGGTCGTCATGCAGTCGCCAATAGCGAATCATTGGTTCTTAAGTGTTTACTTTGTTCTTCTCTCTTCTGCTGTGTGTGTGTGTGTGTGTGTTTTTTCAGGTGTCAGCATCAGCTGTTCTGGAGGATAGTGAAGCTCTGTTTGCAGACATGGCGCTCCGCCTGGAGAAGACCAAGGCAGAGGTGAGGAGCAGGAGCTAAAAGGCACCAACAGTGATGTCAGGTAGTTGTAACAGTAGGAGGGAAAGTGAGTGACAGCAGCAGCAGCAGCTCACTTACAAAACAAAACAAAACCAAACCAAACCTGCAGTAAGATACGAAGAAGAAACATCAGTGATGGTGGTTTGATTCCTGCTCGTCGTGTTCGTGCTCTTCATCACATCTTTCTGCTTCTGTGCCACAGGTTCGAGCGAGGCTGGAGGCCAAGGAGCGAGCGGTGGTGGGGAGAGCCGAGCGCGACATCGAGATGCTGGAGAAAGATCTGGAGGAGCTGAGGAGGAGGGACGAGGAGATCGGTCAGCTGCTGCAAACTGAAGACAACGCGCATTTCGTACAGGTGAGAGGGAAAGACGACGGAAAGATATGTGGAAAATGTAATGGTGGGAAAAGAAGGGGAGAGTTATCTGCCATTGTTTGCTGCCATAGTGTCTTTTATTTTGAAATATTTTGAAAGGTTTTAATTTCTGTCAAAAAAACATAACATTTATTTTCATTTAATTGATTCCTTTATTTGTAATGGGACTAATTTCGCTAATTTCCATCCGTAGTCCCATGGTCCAAAAATACAGTCACAGTATCACACAATGATTGCATCAGTACATTTAAATAAAAAGTGGTGAAATGCTAAAGTGCATTTTTCTGACAGTGTATGTCGTAAAGTGCGAGAGATTCACTAAAAAGAAAAAAGCAGTGAATTTCTAATGTGCATTGTCAGACAGTATTTTTTTTTTTCAATTTAAATAGCTTTATTGCCATGACAAGGCAGTGCTTTGCTTATATTGCCAAAGCATATAACAATAAAATAATATTAATAAAATAAAATAAAAACAGACAGTATCTATCATAAAGTGATATTATTAAAGTACCTACTGTTGTGAATGGAAAAAATTCAGTTTTTAACTGAACCTTATCTGTGTAACAGAGCTACATGAGGCTAGCTCTACTCACTGAGAAAGAACTGCATCACAGCTAATGCATCCAGGAAGCCATAAGAGCTGAGAAATACTCAGAGTGATCAGTGTGTAGTCGAAGGAGGGAGGGAGGGGGAGGAAGAATGAGAGTGGATAAGAAAAGATAATGAGTCAGCAGTGACCAGTGGAAAAAGACACCTCCCGTCTTGGTGCTATTTTCAAATTCAATTGTACAAGGATTTAACGAGGGAGGGAGGGAGGAGGGGAGGGAGGGAGGGTGGGGCTATAGATACTTAACCTGGGCTGTATTTTTTTCCACTGACAGGCGGCCCCACTGCTGTGCGCCCCGCTCACCGCCGGTCGGCACTCCAGAGCCCTCAGCCTGCCCACCGAGGCCTTCAGCGGCGCCCGCAGAGCGCTGTGCCACCTGCGCAGCCGCGTGGAGGAGGTGTGCAGGGAGGAGGTGGACAAGATCAGCCGCGCCGGTACAAACACATCACCTACAATACAGAGAGGAAATATGAAATATCTCAACACAGCCTAGGTTACACACTTGGTTCTGGTTTTATATAAAAGAAAAACACATTGCTTACTGTTGTATTCTGATTTCTCTTCCAGTTAATGAGAACTACATCTCTGGTGGTGGCGAGTGTGTAAAAGGTAAAGGATTAGAAATCTGATACACACACACATACACAAATACACACTCCCTGGGTGACACAGGTGACCCATTTTTACCAGGCTGCAGGTTTTGACATGACATTTAACACTGCGAGGGACAGCACAGCGTTTTAATAATTGATGGCGGGGAGGACGTCGGGCCGATGTCTGATAACAACCGGCTCTGGCTCGTCTCCAGCTCGGCGCCGTGCTCACCGCTTCAGTGACGTTTAATTGGAATCAACTCACTTTAGTTTAAATTAATTATTTGGAGGTTGTTTTTTTTACAGTGACAGTGAGTCACAGGAACAATGGAGATCCGTTTTTCATTCAACGGTGCCAGAAACAGTCAAACATCGGTCTTTAAACTTTGACCACAGACTTTTTCACAAGTGTAGGCTACAGCGATGCTAGCAGTGTAGCGCCAGGAAATTTTGGTGATCTCCCAGCATTTGCTCTAGTGCTATCATCAGTAAATACATTTTTACTAATCTTTATATAAAGATCAAAATGTTTGCTAAACATAAAGGCACTGGCTTTGTTATTGTGAGAAGGTTAGCACTTCGCTGGAAGCACCAAGTGCTAGCTATATGCTAGCATGTGGAGTTTGTGTCTTGTTTTTAACCATATAGCTTTAAAGGGAAATAATGTTTTTGAGCTGGAAGTGTTTACAAAAATGAAGTAGCCTTAACTAAAGGAAAATCTAAATCATAATGTTTTGGCTGTCAGTACTTGATAGACAAAATACTAGTTTTCAGTGAAAACACGCCACCGCTAACTGGGATTTACTTAGCCTACATAGTTTTTCAGTCTATTTTGTTTTCATTGATATTACATTATTATTATTTTAAAAACATATTCAAAACTATTCATATCCATTGTAATGGAGGAGGTGGCAGAGATCTGGAGAACATCAAACCTCAGCAAATGCAGCCAACAGCAGGGCAACATGGTGCCGGGGGTAAGTGGACAAACATCAGGTATTTCTGGTCAAATTGGTGGTGAACTAACCAAACTAACTTTGAGGTGCACAGACGGGTAATTTTGGCTTTGTTCGCTCAAAAAGGGCTAATTTAACAAATTGGACCAACATTAACATTAAAGCTGCTATGTGTGGAGCGGATTGTACTGATCACCTGGTGTTTGTAGCCAGAATATCACTAATGGGTAATGGCAAACAAACACACTCCACATCCTGCTAACTCCATGTATCAAACCAGGTGAAAGTCCTTCAAAAAATACCATATTCCCATACCCATACCCATACTTCAGCTACATGCTCCTTTTCTTCTGGTTCAATGTACTGTGTCCAATTCCATGGTCTAAACCTGCCCCAAACAATTGGCCAGACTCAGGCCGAGTACTCGGACATATGTTTGGCCAGAAGCAAAATCTTTCACCAAAACAGAAAAAATGCACATAGTAGCTTTAATGTTTATTGTAGCCTAACACTTGAAACTTTTAAGGCGGTGTTAATTAACTGGGTACAAAATCAACTTCTCTGTCTGTTGGCTTCTCTCACTTCCTCTGTAGCCCCACCACCTTGGACATCCATTGGCTTATGACTTCCAATTAACAACACATAAAACATTCATGGCCTTCTTTTGTTATTTTGAAGTTTTCCAGTGCTTTATGATTGGCTGATTGGCCATGCATAGCTACATACTGTTTCTATTTTACTCTTTTTGCTTCCATCTTTTCCTTTCCAGTTCCAGTTGGTTACAGTTGTGCAGTGTTTTCTCTGATCTGGACACATCTTTTCAGTAACACCTCTCTTTGTGTTTTTGTCATTTGTCCCTTTGCAGCAATGCCGGTGTCATTCCCTCTGTCCTCTTTGTCTCTGCAGCCGGCTGATCAGAGGATGAGGGCAGCTTTTCTCAGGTGTAAGTGCTTCATCTCTCCATCTTTTCTTTTCCTATGGTTCTTTCTTCTTCTACCGTGACCTACACTCCACCCCCTATCCTCCCAATTTAATGTTTCCTTTCTCTTTTGCTCTGCATCACTTCCTCACTTTTTCTCTCCGGTGCACCCATTCAGTCTGTTGACCCCCCCTTTTCCCCCTCCTTTTCCATCCTTTTTTCCTCTCCATGCTTCTAGTTCACCACATAATGAGAGTCCTGCTGGGAAATCTGAGACCCCAGTCTGGACTCTCATCAATGATGCATGGCAATCATACTGTATTTATGACATTCAGGGTTGCCGTCATTAAGTCCGGTGCCTTGTCTGGACAAAAACAAGCCAGCTGACAGGATGACAGAGGTAGCAGCACCTTGTCAGGCATTACTAATTCATTTGGTCAACGGATGATTAAGGCCGTATGTGTCATTTATCTGCTCCGTGCCAAAATGTCAGCTGAAACAGTAGATGGCTCGACATGGTGTCTGTCCACGTCCTCACTCGGCCCTTGGACTGGATAAAAACTCTGTAAACATAGAGTCATAGAGGGAAAACATACTGATTGACATTGTGTGGCATTTGGAAATCAGTAGTGTCAAACTTAAGGTGGCACTGACTGAAAAGTCATAGGATTACTAGAAATTTCATGGTATTTCAGCCAATAATCACTCAAATACTTAAATCTGAACCAAATAAAACCTCAGCACTCACTTACATAATATGGGGCAATCAACAAACTGTCTTCACATTGCTAATTTTCTAAGTCTGTATGTCCAACTTCCAATTAAGCTTCAGACTTGAGATTCTGAACCCATGGATTTGCTCGCTACAACTACTGATAAGTCAAGTAAATCTGATTTATGTCAACCATAATCACAAGTGGTTTAGGCAAATATGTGTCCGTCTCTACAACATACAAAAAACTCTCTCTAACTACAACAACCAAACCTTTGGGCATTGATACTTGTTACATCCATTTCTGCAGCCGAAGTGGAGATTTTAGATGAATAGACTTGTTTATGCCAATGGAAAAGTCAATGCATGGCTACTATAGATCTTTGGGTATCTCAGTGTCAAGTAATCATGGCCATTTTAATCAATTGCTTGGTGGAGAACATCATCTGACTCCCATGTTTGCAAAGTGTATCTTATGGAAGTGTGTGATTGAAATCTTATCTTTCTTTCTTTCTGCTCAGATTCGTGTCGTCTGTCCTTGGATCCAGACACGGCCCACCCTACTCTGATTCTCGTCGAGGGTCCCCAAGGCGCCCATTGTGGCGAGGAGCCCCAGTCGTACCCCCCTCACTCCCAGCGCTTCGATTCGGTGGCCCAGGTCCTGTGCCGGGAGGGCCAGTTCGGAGGCGCCAGCTACTGGGAGGTGGAGTGGAGAGGGGGCGGCTGGATCGACATCGGCGTCACCTACCGAGGCATCGGGCGGAAAGGCGGAGGAAAGCCCTGCCTGCTGGGACGCAACGAGAACTCCTGGCGGCTGAGGTGCACTCACGCCGGATACGCCGCCTGGCACGACAACCGCAAGACCACGGTGGCGGCGCCGCCCTGCCCCCGGATCGGCGTGTTCCTAGACCGCCAGAAAGGAGCGCTGTCCTTTTACAGCGTTTCGGACTCCATGGTGCTCCTGCACACGTTTCGTTGCCTGTTCTCTCAGCCACTTTACCCGGCCTTCCGCCTGGACCTGGACTCCACTCTGCTCATCTGCCCCCATGAGGGAGGCAACGGAAACCCAACCTAACCACCAGAACTCTTCGTTTAACTTCTACAGTAAAGGGCTGTTCACTCTTGCTTATGGATCAGAACATTAAAGGGGACATATTATGCTCATTTCTGCTTCTTGACATGGTACCTTGATGTCTAAAAGTAATGTTTAGTAACATGCTTTGGTCAGAAAAACCAAAAGATTGAGCACAGCTGGGTTCTCTACACACCAGTTTCACAGCCCGGCTCTAAACGGTCGGTTTAGAATCTTTGCTCTGGTAGCTGAGGTAACCATGGAAACGAATCACCCGGCTTGTGATGTAATAAGCCGGGTGAAATTAAAACGGCTTGTTAAGAGACACATTTTCTTACTATGGCAGTTTACAAAATGTTGACGTAGTTGTCAAAACTTACGTTTAAGGGGTGAGGAGGCACGGATACGCAAATACACGTACTAAAGCAATGAAGAAGTGAGTTTTGCATAATATGTCCCCTTTAAAAATAAAGGTTGTTAGTGCAAAAGCATCACCAACAGGAAGAAGCCAGTCACCATTTGAAGCTTTTTCTTTTTCCATATGTGTCTTTTTTGCATCGTCTCTTTTTCTGTCTTTGGTGACAAAAACACATTTTTACCTCATCAAATTTCTCTTTATAAAATCCTTTTAGCTCTAATGCTCTGTAGGATCAGTTGGGTCCTCCTCTTCAGGCTGTACTTAGTGAAAAAAAACAGGTATTAATAATGACATTTGCAAAGGCTTTTGCTTAGGTGTCCCTGTAAGCCATTGAGTCAACATGTGGAATATTAAAACCATGATACTGAAACACCCCGAAGGGAATTCGACTTAAATTTTACTATTGTAGGCTGACATTTGTTTTGGTTTAGATTTATTGTGTACATTACCTCAGGATTAATGGGAGAATTGATTATTAGAAATAATAGGAACTACAGAACAGAAATTGGTTAAGATTTGACACTACATTTGCTTTGCCTTTGACCAAACGGAAATGGCAGTTAAGGTTGGTGCAGTGATATGAAGTGAGGCGTTAGGTAGCCACTGTCGGTGTAATAAAAAAAATTGTCTTACCGTGGTAAGGAGGTCAAGGTTAGTAGCTAAATGGAAGAAAGCTGTCCATGTGTTGTTGCCTTACCCACAAGTTAAAAGTTAATACTAAGAAGAGTAACTGGTGGTGTGGTGGCTAGCTCTAGAGTTGGAGTTAAAGCCAGGGGTTAGCTACCTGACCGTCTGTACAGTTGACTGTTGCCGCCATGTAGCAGAGGTACTATATGGCGTTGGTCGGACGTTAAATCCGACGGTTAAGTCATCCATATAAGAACGGTGGAGTGATATGATTTGAAGCAGTGATGAGACGTTAAATGGTTGTTGGTGTTTAGCTAGCTAAAACCAACATAGCAGAGCGATACGATACGAGGCAGTTGGGTGATGTAGAGTATGACGACTGTTGATGTAAAGTTGTTTTGACCTAAATATAGATTGATTCAGTAAAAACTAAGTTTCTAGTTAAAGGGGAACTATGTCCGGTCGCTTTTCCTCTGTTTTGCTAACCCTCCTCCCAGCCATGTGCATTAATTTTCAATGAAGCCGGCGAGAAAGCAATTCATGGAGTGGTGGATAACGTTAAATATCATCAATATATCAATATCTTATCTGTTATAAACAAGAGATTACGGGTTACAGGACACCACTGACGCCTCCGGCTCTGATCTTACAAGGTTGGTTTTCAGCCAAGAGACGCTAGGTGGAAGGCAGAGAGCCTCCATTCTCCCTGTAACAAGTTACAAGTAATTTATCTAACCATCACAAATACTCTGAAGCGGTTTAATTAAGGTGAAAATATAGCAGAGTTTAAGTAAAAATCCTGCATAGTTCCTCTTTAACGTTAAGAGTAACCAGCGTTACTCCATTTGCACCTGTGCCTCTCCAGATTAACATGTAAGGTAATGGTTTGAATTTTAAAAGTATTCACCCTTATTTCTGTTTTACGTTGTTTTCGTCTGTGGTAAATAGGCCTTTTAGTTGTGTACAGAATGGGATTTTATTTAATGTAACTTCCTAAAATGACAGATTGAATATTTAGCTCCTGTGACTACTTGAATACCCACAGCAAGAGATTTGTTCTGCATTGTGATGAAAAAGTGACCTCAGCTTCAGGTTTAGTAGACAAATCAAATCAAATGCCATATTATAGTGAATGTTTTTGCTTTGGGTAATTGTGTGTCATGTTTTTTTTTTTGTGAGGCCATTTAAGGTGATTTATTTTGCTGTGTGTATTATGTGTACAGCACATTGCAGGTCTGGTCTGTTAATGGAATAGTTTGATGTTTGGAAAGTGAAAGATATATATAGATTGTTACCACTGTCATGTCTGCTCATTCTCAATATCTAATTGTACTAACAATATATGCATACATTACATTACATACATTACAAGTTATGTTTAAAAAAACACACACCAAAAATGTCCTTGCACTTTGCTAACACTGGTTCAGGGAAGCCACTACAAATTGGCAATAAGTAAAAAACCAATGGTGAATGATTTATAACATACTTACTGTCAATATAACACTGGTTTATTATGTTTGAATGGGGAACACATCATATACATGTACTTTGCATGCTTCCGAATCTTACTCCATTGTATCTTGTCAAGTCAAAGCTTGTTGTTTTCCTCATGTGTGTTCAGTCTTATCAGATGGGTGTTACATGTGAGGAAAAACATATAAGAGCAAGGATTTGAACGTTTTTTTTTTTAGACTGCCACAGTTTCCACTGACTCCTGTTTCCCCATGGAAGCAGTTTAATTGTAGCATAACATGGGACGAGGATGAACTTAACCGAGTGACCTTGTCTTCTGTCTGAATGTACGTACGCCATAGTCCAGCCACAGCCTTTCTCTGATCGTAGCATTATGTTTTCATCGAAGCTCTCTTTTTTGAATGGTGCTATTCCAGAGGAGTGTGATAATGTGACCGAGCACTGTGTGAGGCCATGGATTATATGAATCCAAAGACACAACAGGATTGCACAAGTACATTTAATAATCCAACTGATTTTATACATATTCTTCACGGCACGTTCAAAAAAACTTTATCTGTGAGCTTCATCAAAACAATTCAAAACAGAAAACCTAATGTATTACACATTATTACAGAAAAAACATCAAAATGTATTACAGCCATGCTAAACATCATCATGGGAGTTACAGATCCACACAAACAGGTCTAGAGAATTAGACTCCTAGATTTGCCAACTAGATTTTTATTTTTTATTTTGTGGCAGGACGATCCAAAGTTAAGGAACTTTTTTTTTGCCATGAAGTGCATTATTCCAGAAGCTGTACCATGAAAAAAAAAAAAACTTTTATCTCATGTAGCATTTTCACTTCCTGTTTACGCTGTTGCGCTGTCTTTTAATGTGACCATATGATATGTTGTATTTGTCTGAGTGTTGCTTTTTTCAAGTTAAGTTCAACCGTGGCTTGCAATAAACTGAAGTTATGATTATGCACATGTAGTGGTTGGAAGTTCATATTTACCTCTATAATCTTTGAACAGTAATAACAAAAACAACGTCTGATAGATATTTTTATACATGTTGATTAATGAATATTATATCAATCATGTCAATAGCTAAAACCAAATAGGCTATATCCTGTATTTGCAATTCAGAAACCTCAAACCAACCCCATTCCCCCGAGAGTGGTGGGCACTGCGTGGCCTAGGGCTCGGCCTGCGCACATTGTTAATACACAGACATAACACAAGAATCATATACAGGAATTGCGTAAAACATGATTTAACATGATGAATAAACTGATAATAATTCTGGATCATCCTAAATCCTAAACTAAATCAATACAAGATGCTCAGTACAGCGAGGAGGTGCAGACGAAGAGTTAGAGTGAGATTGTATTAAAAAGTCTTGCAGTAACTAGTGTCTTGAAAACTAGAGCTAAATATTAAAAAGCAAACAAACCTGATGTGGGGATACCATGTGTCATTTGACTCCACATGAAGCCAAGATGTGGATTTTCAGGAATATTCACCACTGTTATTTGCTTTATATGACCGCAGCCTCCAAACGCAGTGGTTCCAAACCTTTTTTCCATGAAAACCCCCCATAAACTTTTTCAATTTTTTATTTACAAAAATAAACAGCAGTTGTAAGTTTGTGCCCCTATTCTCTTTGTTTATATTTTGATTATCCAATAGGCTTTATGCACAGCTCTAATACTTCCTGAATTAAGCCAGCTCCTTTATTTCCTGTTTTACATTATTGGACCGACTAATTAATCCAGGTGTGTCTGACCATTGTTGGCAGGTCAGACACACCTGGATTAATCAGTCGGTCCAATAATGTTAGACAGGAAATAAAGGAGCTGTGCATAAAGCCCATTGGGATTTTTAAATCTAAATAAATACAATTTTGGTAATAGACAATTAGCTCTGTGGAGGTTGGGAGCCAAATGTCCAAGAGCACCTTTCATAATTGCTCTTTGGGGCCCCCTAGTGGTCAAGGAGGACCTACACTTTATTCGCTTATTCAGCTGTGTGTTGTGTTTTGTTGTATTGTATTTCTGCACTGCTGCCTGACAGTCTCCGCCGAGGGCTGAAACTGTCCTTTGCAGCGCTGTCACGTGACCCCTGCCTGACATAAACACATGTCATATGATTTTGTGGTTTTATTTTCCAAACATGGCGGCCGAGGCGCTGCAGCTGGCTGCGGCTCTGCTGCTCCTGTCGCTGCTCACTGGAGGTTTCTCTTTCCCCGTGGGGCCGGAGACAAAACACACGACAGCGACGTGTGGATACGAGGTTTGTCGCGTTTATTTCTGTTGCTTATCTGTATAATTCACTCATTTGTTAGTTAAAAATGAGTGAAAAGTGTTGAGTTTCTGTCTCCAGCTGCAGAGCTTTCAGTTTCAGTCCATAGACTGTTTCAGTCATAAGTTTTTTTGTTTGTTTTTTTGTTTGTTTTTTATTAACACTTATGTACAGAACAATACTGTTGTGCCAGGGGAAAATTAAAAATTAAAAAATATAAATATACAAAGAGTTTATGCTTACAGTTTCAGTCATAAGTTCACACAACGAGGAACCAAAACTCTTCACAACGTTGTTTCCGTATTGACTTTGAACGCATCAGTCTGAACCATAGGAATGCTGCAGCTTTCCTGTGATGTGTTCACTGTACTGTATCTATCTATGTGTGTGTATCTGTGTGTGTGTGCAGTCATGTCATGCCACCAAACCCAACATGCTGAATGTCCACCTGGTCCCTCACACACATGATGATGTTGGCTGGTTGAAGACCGTGGACCAGTACTACTATGGAGGTCAGTCCCTCTCTCACACACACACATCACACATTTTTGCATACACCCACACACCCACACACTTCCTTCCTCTCATCCTCACACTGATAAACATGTGTATCTCATAATGCTATCTTGAATATGTTGCACATAACAGGAAGTCCAGGCCATAATGAACCAGCATAACTGAATTTAACTCTTTCAATCATCAATAATGTGGATCCTACTATTGTAAATGTCTAGTGGTTAATATATAACTGCACTCTACCATCCATGCATGCACTTAAACGTCTCTTTCAGGCTGTTATGTGAAACTTTTTGACAGTTTTGACTGAAGCAGTCCTGTCATGTGATCTCTGTCACCTGTAAACGGTGTAGTAACAGTTTAATAGTCTCACTGATGAGTTTGCATGTTTCAGCGTCAAGAGGAGTCTGTTTACTCAGAGCTGCCTCAGTTTCTGACCTGTGTGTCTGTGTGTGTGTGTGTTGTTTTATGTGTGGTTGTGTAAGCAGAAGTTAGATACCAGTCCCATGTTAGTTTGAGGAAGAGAAAACACATGTGACTTTAGATGTGAACAGTATGTGAGGTTTGTGGTTTAAAAACATGTTTATTTAAATGTTGTAAAGCATCTTTAATCTGGTGCTAAAGAAAAAACACAATTTGATTCTATTTTGCATGCAGATGAACATATAAGGCAAGTTTTACAGCAGTCTTACTTTTTCATTTTGCATTTAAAATTCATAATTTTCACTGCAGTTGTGTATGTTTTTAACATAGTTTTGATGTTATGATTTATAAACAGACAGTATTTTATATTTTAAAGAGATAGTTCAACATGTTGGCAAATTGGCCCATTGCTAAAATCCTGTAGTCATAGCAGTAGGTTCGTTGCCTTTAATTGTCCGTGCAAGCTATTTTTAGAACGGCGGAGCAGAGCCGCGAGCTGCTCAGAGCTACGCTACAGAGGCCCATGGGATTTATTGGTTTCCCTCATCAAACTCATCAAATACACAATCCAACAACTCCAAAACGCTCTGGTGGACAAGTTGTGACCTGCACATTCACCACGCTATGAGATAATAACAGAACGTTACCAGACAGAGTTGTTTTAGAGGTAAATACAGAGACTGCTTGCTGAAAAACTGCCCCCGACGGGAATGTGCATCAGCGGTTTTGCATGAATTTATTATCTCATAGCGTGGTGAATCGTTCTAAAAATAGCTTGCACCGATAATTAAAGGTAACAAACCTACCTATGGCAATGGGCCAATTTGCCAAAATGTTGAACTATCCCTTTAAGAATTGTTTAATAAAGGTTAAGTGACGTATTTGTGTGCATCAGTGACCATATTTCATGTGTGTGTGTGTGTGTGTGTGTGTGTGTGTGTGTGTGTGTGTGTGTGTGTGTGTGTGTGTGTGCAGACCGTAACGACATCCAGCATGCGGGGGTGCAGTACATCCTGGACTCGGTGGTGGATCAGCTGCTGAAGAACCCGGACCGGAGGTTCATCTACGTGGAGACGGCGTTCTTCTACCGCTGGTGGAAGCGGCAGAGCTCCAGCACGCAGCAGACGGTCCGACAGCTGGTGGACGAAGGTACACCACACCAGAACCAACGAAGCCGCACAATGTGATGTCAGTTAAAGGGATAGTTCAACATTTTGGCAAATTGGCCCATTGCCATAATCCCTATAGTCTTAGCAGTAGGTTTGTTACCTTTATTTGTCGGTGCAAGCTATTTTTAGAACGGCTGATGCACGTTACCTTCAGGGACAGTTTTTCATCAAGCAGTCTCTGCATTTACCTCTAAAACAACTCTGTCTGGTAACGTTGTGTTATTATCTCATAGCGTGGTGAATGTGCAGGTCACAACTTGTCCACCAGAGCGTTGTGGAGTTGTTGGATTGTGTATTTGATGAGTTTGATGAGGGAAACCAAGAAATCCCATGAGCCGCTACGGAGGCTCATGGGATTTCTTGGTTTCCCTCATCAATTTTTTTTAAATTTAAAGTGTCAGACAGATGTGGCACAGCTGGAGGATCTGGACCTGCAGCGTCTGGGTCTCGGCCGTGCGGCTGATGACGAACGGCGTGGACGAGTTGGGTCTGAAGATGTAGGCTCCCGACGGCTGGTTGATCTCTGAGTTGTTGCCGTCGCTGGCGTTGTACCTGTAACACACACACACACACACACGTTAAAGGGATAGTTACGATAAGGAGTTGTTTTTGAGGTAAATTCATGCAAAACCGCTGATGCGTGTTGCCTTCAGGGACAGTTTTTCATCAAGCAGTCTCTGCATTTACCTCTAAAACAACTCTGTCTGGTAACGTCCTGTTATTATCTCATAGTGTGGTGAATGTGCAGGTCACAACTTGTCCACCAGAGCGTTTTGGAGTTGTTGGATTGTGTATTTGATGAGTTTGATGAGGGAAACCAAGAAATCCCATTAGCCTCCGTAGCGTAGCTCTGAGCAACTCGCGGCTCTGTTCCGCCGTTCTAAAAATAGCTTGCACCGACAATTAAAGGTAACGAACCTACTGCTATGACTATAGGGATTATGGCAATGGGCCAATTTGCCAAAATGTTGAACTATCCCTTTATCCTCCTCCTCCTCCAGGCCGTCTGGAGTTTGTGAACGGAGGCTGGTGCATGAGCGACGAGGCCACGACTCACTACAGCGCCGTCATCGACCAGATGACCATGGGCCTCAGGTTCCTCAACGAGACGTTCGGGGCGTGCGGTCGCCCCCGGGTGGCCTGGCACATCGACCCCTTCGGCCACGCCCGCGAACACGCCTCCATGTTCGCACAGGTAGCTACAGTAGAGATCAAAGAAAAGCTGAATCCTACCGAGGCTGAAAGTGTGAAACGAGGAAAACAAGGAAAACAGAAACAGATTAAAGGGCCAGTGTGTAAAATGGGGGGAAAACCGTGACATCTAGTGTTCAGATTCTAGTAGGGCTGGGCGATATGAGAAAAAATCCTATCACGATAATCAGTCGATATCGATATATATTACGATATGACTCAAGTCACTATTTTTGTCAAGCCTAAATGTTCCATCATACACACAAGTGAGATTTGAAGATATCAGAAGGTTAATTTTGATTTAAATATTTATTTTCTGTCAAAAACTGAACATGCAGATGTAATGATGAACATATAATAAAAGCAATGAGTAATAACAGTTTCAGATAAATAAAACCGGTAGATTGTGAAACTCTTGAAACGCGCTCTCTGGTTGGCTGGATTTTCCGTTCAGGCATCAGGCGCAAGATGGCGACACTCTCTAAGCAAGACCCTTGCTATTGGTTTTCGTAAAAATAATTATAAGGCTACGAAAACCAAACAAATTTCATTTTATAGCGATTATACACTTATATTCATGGGTAGTATATTCAGATTTTGCCAATAAACCTTGACCTTTAATTATTACACACTGAACCGCTTCTTTAATTAATATGATTATCATTTTAATATGTGTTTTCAATGTTATGTGTGTTCCAACCCATACAAAATTATGAATTATTATTATTATTATTTTTAAACAAAAAACAGCTCAACATAAAATATATATTACAACATAATTAATATTTATATAGCACTTTCCTCAGGCAATCAAAGACGCTTTAATAAAAACAAAGTCCATAAAGATTCATATCAGGTATTTACACTACGCTAAACTAAAACTAACCTCCAGCGGTAAAAAACACATCACAGTTACAAGTTTCTTCTCAGTGATGCTTCTCTCTTCATCATCTGCATGTTTTTTCCTCCAGATGGGATACGACGGCTTCTTCTTCGGTCGCCTTGACTACCAGGACCGGATGCACAGGATGATGCAGAAGGAGCAGGAGCTGCTGTGGCGAGCGTCGGACAGCCTGGCGGCGCCGACGGCTGACCTCTTCACCGGTAACAAAACCCTCACAAACACACACACACACAGAGAGCAGGGTGACCTTTGACCTTTGCTCTGACCCCCCTCCCTTCACCCTCTCCACCTCCCACAGGGATCCTTCCCAACGGCTACAACCCCCCCGACGGCTTCTGCTGGGACCAGTCCTGTGACGACCCACCAATCAGAGACGACCCCGACCTGGAGGACTACAATGTGGACGATGTGGTGACGCGTTTCCTCACCATCGCCAACGGACAGGTGTGTCTAACACAAACACACACACACACACACACACACACACACACAACAACAAAATACGTGCAAATACAGAAATGATGCAGAACGTGAAACACTTTAAAACCTGTTTAGGGGTCGTACCTTTATTTGTTTACATACGGACATGGAAGTAGTTTTGTTTTAGTGTTGGTTTATTATTTCTATTATTGTTAACAATATTTCTATTAGTATTTCAACAATTGTTGCCATCTTCTTTTCTTTTTGCCTTTCTATTAAAGGGACGTCGAGGAGTTTGCTTTTGGTTATTATTAAAGAGTCTCATATTAATGTGGATGAATCTACGTTACCCACTTGTTAATAGGTTCATTTTCAATAAATATATCATTTTGTCTTCATAGTTATTTTGATATTATTATTATTTAGTGGTCGACTCGCCCAGCATTTCCTAGTTTCGGTTTCCCGGACGCTGCCCGGCGAGTAATGGGAATAACGCCGCCGGATCGCTGTTTATGGTCGGAACTACGATGGTATCTGATCGTCTTCCAACCTCCGACTTTCATTCTTGATGAATAAAAACATTCTTGGCAAATTTTTTCGTTTTCGTCCGTCTTGTGCCAGTCCAAGAATTTCACCGTGCATGCGGAGGCTCATGGGAAATGCTTTACGAAACTCCTTGTTGTCCCTTTAATCTATGTTTTTTCATTTTCTTTTTGTTGTTTTTTTTGTTTGTTTTTTGCACATTTACTGCCTGCCACATTGCAGTTTTCTTTAACAAAAAATTAGAAGAATCCAATAAAAAATTCATCACAAAACAAAGAAATGACGCAGAACCAAAAACACATCAAACAAATGCAAAAGAAACTGCTGCAAATTCAAGATCAAGAAGAGGAATAAAAACTTACCTCTTCCTTTTATATCTTTTTTTTTTTTTTTTTTTAAACACTTGGCTGTAATCTTTTATAATATAATAGAAGAGCAACAGGTTTACATAGCTCATGTTATTGGCTAGAGACGTTAGATGACGTTAAATGCAGTCACAACCCTTGTTAATGTGAATTTGCAGCATTTTTCTTTCACATTTGTTTCGTGGGTTTGAGTGTTTTTTGGTTTTGCAGCGTTTTGTCCTTGCCGGCCACCGTACCCTAACGGTTTCTCCTCCTCTCAGGCCAACGTGTATAAAACCAACCACATCATCATGACCATGGGCTCAGACTTCCAGTACGAGAACGCCAACCTGTGGTACAAGAACCTGGACAAGCTGATCCTCTACGTCAACGCGCTGCAGGCCAACGGCAGCAAGGTCAACGTGCTCTACTCCACCCCGTCCTGCTACCTGCAGGAGCTGCACCGGGCCAACCTCACCTGGTACACACAGTTGTTGTTTTTTAAGGGATAGTTCAACATTTTGGAAAATTGGCCCATTGCCATAATCCCTATAGTCATAGCAGTAGGTTTGTTACTTTTAATTGTCGGTGCAAGCTATTTTTAGAACGGTGGAGCAGAGCCGTGAGCTGCTCAGAGCTACGCTACGGAGGCTAATGGGATTCCTTGGTTTCCCTCATCAAACTCATCAAATACAAATCCAACAACTCCAAAACGCTCTGGTGGACAAGTTGTGACCTGCACATTCACCACGCTATGAGATAATAACAGAACGTTACCAGACAGAGTTGTTTTAGAGGCAAATTCATGCAAAACCGCTGATGCGTGTTGCCTTCAGAGACAGTTTTTCAACAAGCAGTCTCTTTATTTACCTCGAAAACGACTCTGTCTCGTTATTATTTCATAGCGTGGTGAATGTGCAGGTCACAACTTGTCCACCAGAGCATTTTGGAGTTGTTGGATTGTGTATTTGATGAGTTTGATGAGGGAAACCAAGAAATCCCACTAGCCTCCGTAGCGTAGCTCTGAGTCGACAAATAAAGGTAACGAACCTACTGCTATGACTATATGGATTATGGCAATGGGCCAATTTGCCAAAATGTTGAACTATCCCTTTAAACTCGGCTTGAACTTTTAGGAGAATTTGTGTCTTGTGTTTTTTTCTTCTGCTGTAACGTTATCGTCCTCTCTCTCTCTCTCTCTGTCTCCGTTTCCAGGCCTTTGAAGACGGACGACTTCTTCCCGTACGCGGACAGCGCTCACGACTTCTGGACCGGATACTTCACCAGCCGCCCGGCGCTGAAACGTTACGAGAGGATCAGCAACAGCAACCTGCAGGTCGCAGCAGGTTCACACGTTTAACTCTGACCTGCTGCCGTGGCTTTAAAATAAATAAATCAATGAATAAATAAATCATTTTCCTCCGTGTGTTGTAGACGTGCAACCAGCTGGAGGTGCTCGCTGGCCTCGCCTCCAGGAAGGGACCCTTCGGTGAAGGAGACAGCGAGACCCTGAGTGAGATTTGTTCCCTGTGACTTTTTATTGATCCTGAATCCAGACCAGAGGAGAGAAGTGATTATGTCTCCGCCTTGTGGTCACAAATATAAATGAACAGCATCTCAGTTAGAGAAGATTAGACGTTGTGGTTTTGTGCACAGAACAAGAAGTTAATATTGTTAAATAAGTACAAAAACAGCCAAATATAAATAAAGAAGAATTAATCGTAAGGAATATGTAGGCTATACAATATATAAATTAAGTGATGGGGGATGTTCAAGGATTAGATTAGATCAGATTAACTTTATTGTCTTTGTCTTCTCCAACACTAAACGACAAATTACTGTACAAACAAAAAACTAAATCACAAGACACTTCCCGTCACCACGAGAGAAAGACTGAGTCTGACTGTCAGCGTCCTGTGTGTCTGACAGAGAAGGCCATGGCTGTGGCTCAGCACCACGACGCCGTGTCGGGCACCGAGAAGCAGCACGTCGCCAACGACTACGCCAGGAGGTTGGCCAACGGCTGGCAGCGCTGTCAGGTAGGTCAGAGGTCACGCAGCTTCACCCTGCTCAGCTCAGACACACACACACACATGTTCTCCTGAAAAACAGCAGATTTTGATCCGTTTCCATGTTTTCTATGTTTAGTATAAAGAATATTTCAATAATAACAAATGTTTGATGAAGTTTATTGAGACAAACTCATTTATTTGTCTGAATCTACTCGTATTATTTCATTTTTCCCTTCTTTTCTTCCCGTGGCTGGGTGTGTTGTGTGAACTCTGAACGTGCTGCTGTGTCTCCAGGTTTTGGTCAGTAACAGTCTGGCTGCTCTCAGCGCTTCGTCTGCTCCGAGGGTTTACTGCGACAACCTCAACATCAGTGTGTGTCCTCTCACCGAGGCCAGCAAGAAGGTGACAAACTACACACACACACACACACTGGTCAGTGACAAATAAGGGGTTGACAAGATGGGCAATTCAGAAATATATTTAAAAATAGATTTAAAAGCATCAGATTTGTTAAAATGTATCTTTTGTGTTCATGTTGGTTGTATGTCATTTTTGTGAACAAAAGTCAGACTGAATGCCCTGAAAGTGGTGTAACCACAAAAGAACAATAAATATTAAATATCCACCTACAGTGTACTTATAAAAATATAAAATTTCTTCTGAACACATTAAATTGAAATAGAGGGTTATTCTGTTTTCTGTGTTTCTATATATCAGTTTGAATGGATTGTGGCAACACTGAACAGGATATATCCTAAAAACAAGAAGCTTTTTTAAAATAATGTGACAAATTATTTTAAAAAAAAAACATTATTATTAAAATAAGTTAAGAAACATAGTGTTGCATTGAAAAAGTGAATTATATTATTTATATAAAGTCAGATTTTTATGAAAAAATCCCGGTTGCATCACGTCATTGACCCACGTAGAAACGAACCCGTCCAGCTACTTTGTTAACTCTACTTAGATTGATAAGATTAATTCCTCAGCTCCACATTAAACCAGGTGGTTTTCAGAAATGATTTTCAGAACAAAACAGAGGTCTCTCAGATGTGTATAAAATCAGATATCAACATATAAAAAAACAAGATTATAAATAAATGCACACATTTAATTAAAACTGGCTCATTTCAAGCTGTGATGTCATTAACCAGAGTCTCTGTTCTCAGTTCTCAGTCCATGTGTACAACCCTCTGGCTCGGCCCGTCACCTGGGCCGCCAGGCTTCCTGTCAACGGCTCGGAGTACACGGTGTCTGATGCTACCGGCAAAGCTGTGGACTGTCAGGTCAGTGTGTGTGTGTGTGTGTGTGTGTGTGTGTGTGTGTGTGTGTGTGTGTGTGTGTGTGTGTGTGTGTGTGTGTGTGTGTGTGTGTGTGTGTGTGTGTGTGTGTGTGTGTGTGTGTGTGTGTGTGTGTGTGTGTGTGTGTGTGTGTGTGTGTGTGTGTGTGTGTGTGTGTGTGTGTGTGTTGGTGCTAATCAATCTGGGCAAACCTGGGCAAATTGAATCGTAGGCAACTGGACTTGTATTTGTCTTGTATTTGTCTTACTCCACTGTGTTTGTCTAGCTAGTGCGGACTAGTGAGACTTGTTGATGAACTGTTGAAGCTCCTTGGATAAGAGGCGAAACGTCTTCCCAGACAAATACAAGTCCAGTTGCCTACGATTCAATTTGCCCAGAAAAGAACGATGCCATGGATGAATGAGAATATCCATAGACAACCTGCTCATTATTAAAATACACTATATTACAATACTTACCAATTCATATTTTAGGGCAGGACACGTTTTGAAAGGAAGTGTTTTTGTCATTCTGGTGATGATATCTACTTATAACCTAGGTTTTCCATAAACTGCATCTTTCACAGTTAAATGGCATGACTGGAAACACTGAAACATTTAATTTGAAACATTTTCTCTGACAGAAATTTTCTTTTCATAAATCACTACAGGATGTCAAAATAATCTTAAAATCTTCATTAAGAGTCATTAAAATAATAAGTAAATCATAATTCATTCATCTTTGGGCCCTGACCCTGCCACTTGTTTTTAATATACATAATAGAAATGAAATAGAAATACTGTTATTATAAAAAATAACACTTTGTTCCTATACAGCACCTTTTAAAAGACAGGTTGCAGATCTCATGGTAACTGTGTGTTGCAGGTGCTTCCTGTGTCCGCCGCCACCCGGGCCGTGAGGAGGAACCGGGGCTTCGCCGTCGGGGAGTTGGTGTTCCAGGTCCAGGCTCCTCCTCTGGGCTTCAGCACCTACTCCGTGTCCCTGCTGAGGACGGGGCCTCGGCCGGCCCCCCCCAGGAGGCCCCGGGCCCCCACGGTCCTCCAGAACAAGGTCTCACTACTGCAGCAGCAGCAGCAGCATCGTCACTCTCTGCTTCTGTCATGTTTTTTTTTTTGTTTTTTTAACCTTTATTTAACCAGGAATAATCCCATTGAGATTCAGAATCTCTTTTGCAAGGGGGTCCTGGCCAAGAAAGCAGCACAGTACATCCACATCAAGTACACATTTGGACAACATCAACAAAACAAACATAAAAACAGCTAAAACAGTAACAGCAAATCACATCAATACATTATAATCACATGTTGCATGATGGGAGATGAGCTCAGTAGATAAAACCGTAGAAGACTAGATAACTGACCTGACGCTGCTGCTCAATGACACGGCGTCGCCACACGGCCGCCATCTTGGCTCAGTCAACTCACTCCCTCAGAGCATTAAGCCTCTGGTGCCTGTTCTACTTAAATAACAGAACTTGCTCAGTTTTTGACCAATTTTTTTAAAAACGGTTTGGTTTGATATGAATGTCAGAAATGCACAGATGATACCTCAAACTTAAAATCACAAATAATTGTATTTATGTACTTTTCTATGAAAGTAACATTATGCAAATAGTTAAAGGTCCAGGGTGTAAAATGGGAGTAAATCCGTAACCCTTGCTATATGTGTATATCAAAGAATACAAAAAACAATTTTATTTTATAGTGATTATACACTTAAACTTAAAAATATATTCATGGATAGTATATTCAGATTTTGCCAGTAAACCTTGACAATTATTACACACTGGACCTTTTAAAGTAATAGCGTTATGAATAGTAATAGAGTCGGAGAAAGCAATATGGCCACCCGTGAGTTACGTCTGGACTGGGTGTAGTCCGATCCCCCCACCCTGGATAAAACTGTGTGTGTGTGTGTGTGTGTTCCAGTTCCTGCAGGTGACCTTTGACCCAGACACCGGCCTGCTGAGCAGCCTCAGTAACCTGGAGACCAAACAGAGCATCAAGCTGACGCAGAATTTCTACTGGTTCGTTTTTTTTTTTTATTCCTCCGAGAAACGACAAACAACAAACTCACAAACACTCTGACACATGGCCCATTGCCATAATCCCTATAGTCATAGCAGTAGGTTCGTTACCTTTAATTGACCCTTCACCAACTCCTCCCACAAACAGCTATTGTCCAATCCTACGTTAGCAACCGTAACTATAGGCCTGGCAAGTTTTCCGCAGTGAGTCATTACGTTTGCTTTTGTGGACACATTTTGAGACTAGGACGAAAAACATTTGTTTGTAGAGAAGGATGTTGTTGTTGCTGCTGCTACTACGGCGGCGGCGGCGGCAGCAGCAATATAGAGATGTTCAGATACGAACGGACTTTTTTTTTCGACTTGAGCAAGTGTAAATATGGGGATAACCATATGTTCACCTCCGAAATGACAGCTGTACTTTTACGGCTTTTACCTGGGCTTTTAGGCGAGGGATCCTCCAGGCAGGGACTGCTTTCACTGACTGATAACAGCGGTGGGAGGAAAAAAACAGCAGCCAAAGCTGTATGTGGTTCACAATCGCCCAAAAACTTGCAGTTTGACAATGTTTCATGACCAGTGAGATGACCTAAGTCTTCGTGGGTTGATAGACGGTAAAATGACCAGCCCTTACTGCTGCTCTGTACATTGTCCAGTCGTGTCGTTGAACAGATGTTTTATCCTCCTGCGCGAGTCACGTCACTGGAAACTATGAATGCTCTTTGTGACTTCTTCTCTCTGTTATCTCAGAACAGTTTATCCAGAAATTTGCTGATATTTCCTTTGAAATCGATACCAAATACTGCCAGGAGCATGGCTGGGAGTGAAAGCTTGCCCGCCGTAGCAACAGTAACCAAGGGGGCGGGGCTTACGTGAAGGGTCAATTGTCGGTGCAAGATGTTTTTTAGAACGGCGGAGCAGAGCCGCGAGCTGCTCAGAGCTACGCTACGGAGGCTCATGGGATTTTTTGGTTTCTCTCATCAAACTCATCAAATACACAATCCAACAACTCCACAACGCTCTGGTGGACAAGTTGTGACCTGCACATTCACCACGCCATGAGATAATAACAGAACATTACCAGACAGAGTTGTTTTAGAGGTAAATGCAGAGACTGCTGGATGAAAAACTGTCCCTGAAGGCAACACGCATCAGCGGTTTTGCATGAATTTACCTGAAAAACAACTCCTTATCGTAACTATCCCTTTAACATGTGTGTGTGTGTGTGTTACAGGTACAACGCCAGCGACGGCAACAACTCAGAGAGCAACCAGCCGTCGGGAGCCTACATCTTCAGACCCAACTCGTCCACGCCGTTCGTCATCAGCCGCACGGCCGAGACCCAGACGCTGCAGGTCCAGATCCTCCACACGGGGAAAATGATGGGTTTTATTTAAAAGAAAGAAAAAAGAGAGACACCTGTTTGTTTTGTAAACACCAGACAGCTGTGCCACATCTGTCTGACACTTTAAATGCACCGGATAGACTGTGTTTATGTGTGTGTAATGATGAGGTTTGTGTGTGTATATGTGTGTGTGTGTGTGTGTACTGACTGCCGTGTGTTGATGCTGCAGACGTCCGTGGTGCAGGAGGTGCGGCAGCAGTTCGCCCCCTGGGTGTCTCAGGTGGTCCGTCTCCATGCCGACAGCAGAGCCCTGGAGCTGGAGTGGACGGTCGGACCGGTGCCCATCGAGTCAGTGAACGCACCACAGCACAGCAGATAGATACACAATGAATAGACACTGATTTGTATACATATCAACACTGCAACATGGAGAGTAGAGCTGCACAATTAATCGCAATGTAATCCAATGTGTTGCTACGGAGATAGCCTGGTCAACGAATCAGATTCACAAGACGTAAAAGAGTTTGTTTGGTACGAGACCAACAAAAATCAATATAATATTTTTGGTTTTAATTGAAAATGAAGCAAAAATCATTTGACGTGACACTAAAATGACAATATATTATTATAATTTCTAATCACAACATGATCACAAAAGAGTGAATGAATAAATGTCATCAGTGTCAGTGAGCCAATCAGCATGCAGCATGTCTGGATCGGTATCTAATAACACTGGTGATTGGCTGTTTATTCACAGAAAAAAAACATTTGAGTGTGTAAATAAAAAAATAAAAAAAATACTGAAACTAAAATCAAATTGTTCTCTAGTTGTCTAAAGTGGAGTTGATACATTTCCAGACTGCTCCGTATATATACGTGTTTTAAGAGTAGTTAGATTCTAAGCATTTTTGATCAATTATCATTTCATCTATAAAATGTCAGACATTAGTTATGAACAGACATATTTTAATTTCCAAGAATCCAAGATGTAATGATTTAATATGATATAAAAAGAAGCAGAAAGAGGGTAAGGTCTGGTCTGGTCTCGTCCTGTCCCTCAGTGACAGCCTGGGGAAGGAGGTGATCACCCGTCTGGACACCAGCATTCAGACCTCAGAGATCTTCTACACCGACTCCAACGGCAGAGAGGTGCTGCAGAGGAGGTGAGACACCGACACCTCTAAACTACACTGTTGCTGTCAATAAAGTTGGAATAACTCTGAAGATTTACACTTTATTATCTAAGAAGAATGAATCACATTGTCACCTCAGTCCTAGACGAGGAGGAAGAGGAGAAAATAGTAATTATTATACAGGTGCATCTCAATAAATTAGAATATCATGGAAAAGTCCATTTCCATGCATATAGATGGACATGTTTTCAGAAGGCCACATTTCCAAATTAAAAATGCCTTTTTTTATGGTCTTTTGTAATAATCTAATTTTATGAGATACTGAGTTTTAGGTCTTTATTAAATATGAAGCCATAATCACTACAGTTAAAAGAAATAGAATAAATAAAGACATGAAATGTTTAATTATCTGTGTAATGCATCTAGATCAGTGGTTCTCAACGTGTGGTCCGGGGACCCCCAGGGGTCCTTGAGAGGGTTCAAGGGGGTCCCCAACTTTTTCTTGAAATTTTCCCACTTTTTTCTAGTGATGTTATTTTTTTTTTTTTGAGAATTCTTTTATTTATTTATTTTTGAGAAATTTTCCCACTTTTTTTTTTAGATTTAAAAAAAATAATTTTTAACCTTTTTTTTTCGATCTTTTTTAAACTTTTTTTTTAGAGAAATTTTTCTGCTTTTTAAAAAAAATTTTTTTAGATTTTTTAAAACCTTTTTGTATTTTTGGAGAAATTTTACCACTTTTTTTTCTAGAAAATGTTTTACTTTCTTTTTTTTCAGGAGAATTTTACCACTTCTTCCTAGAAATGTTTGAATGTTTTTGGAGAAATTGTACCACTTTTTTTCCAGAGAATTTCTCTATAATGTTTCCAAAAATTCACTCCATTGGCCTTAATTTGAATGTACAAAACTTTACTCAGTCTTGGAACAAATATTTGTGTATTTCTGGTGTTTGCTTCAAAATTTTGTCCAATGGGGGGTCCGTGGTCTAATTTGTGTCAATTTTGGGGTCCTTGATGTAAAATAGTTTGAGAACCACTGATCTAGATTAGTATTAGTTTAACTTTTTGAATGGAAACACTGACATAAATAAACTTTTCCATGATATTCTGATTTATTGAGATGCACCTGTATACTGTATGTATATGTGTGTGTAAAGGTCTGAGGCCAACAGCTGCATGACAAAAGTGTTATAGATTTATTCTAGAAAAAAGAAAATGTAACTTCAGTGTTTCCATAACACATCAGGAACATCTGTCAGAGGTCACAGTGTGTGTGTGTGTGTGTGTGTCCCACAGGAAGGACTTCAGGCCGACATGGAAGCTGAAGCAGTCTGAGCCCATCGCTGGAAACTACTACCCCATCAACTCCCGAGCTTTCATCAAGGTGTGTGTGTGTGTGTTGGTGTGTGTGAATGTGTGTCCTCAGATTTCTGGACACAAACAAATTCAGACAAGTCATTTTTTTGTGTGTGTATGTGTGTTGATGTGTGGTTTGTCTTCAGGATGACCACGACCAGCTCACCGTGGTGACGGACCGCTCTCAGGGAGGAGGCAGCATCCACAACGGCTCTCTGGAGATCATGGTGACATACACACACACACACACACACACACACTGCAAAAAATTCAAAATCTTTCCAAGAATATTTGTCTTATTTCTTGTCAAAATGTCTCATTTCTAGTCAAAACTAAACTCTTTTCACTTAAAATAAGAATCATCACCTAAAAAAATTAAATAAGTAGAAAAATCTGCCAGTGAAAGCAAGTTTTTTTGTACTTGTAATAAGGAAGAAAAACTTGCTCCACTATCAGATTTTTCTACTTATTTAAAGTGAAAATATGCTTGAAAGAAGTAAAAAGTGTCTAAAAACAAGCTACTTTTTTATGTGATGAGTCTTATTTTAAGTATAATGAGATTTGTTCTGACTAGAAATGACATTTTGACAAGAAATAAGACAAATATTCTTGGTAAGATTTTGAGATTTTGCAGCACTAACTCACTCCGTCCACATGCAGACGGCTTCATCACCTCCTCCTCCTCCTCTTCCTCCTCAGCTCCACCGCCGCCTGCTGTACGACGACGTGCGCGGCGTGGCTGAGCCCCTCAACGAGACCTCCCAGGTCTTCCCCGAGGGGCTGGTGGTCCGCGGCCGCCTGCTGCTCTCCCTCGACCCCCCGCCGCACGCCGCCGACGCTCACCGGCCCCTCGCCGAGGAGGTGGTGCTGCAGCCGCTGCTGACCTTCACCGACGGAGACCTGAGCCCCAACACACGACTGGAGGTGAGAGAGGAGGAGGAGGAGGACTGAAAACTGGAGATTAAAGGGATGGTTCAACATTTTGGCAAATTGGCCCATTGCCATAATCCCTATAGTCATAGCAGTAGGTTCGTTACCTTTAATTGTCAGTGCAAGCTATTTTTAGAACGGCGGAGCAGAGCCGTGAGCTGCTCAGAGCTACGCTACGGAGGCTCATGGGATTTCTTGGTTCTTGGGCCAGTTTACCAACATGGTGTTGAACTATCCCTTTAAAGTGTAAACTCTCCTCGATGTAAAACAATCAATTAATCAAGTGGAGATCACATTCATAGCCAGAATAAATATTAGACTCTAAAATTAGCTTTTTTTTCCTAATATAATGTTGAGTCATGTATTTTAAGTTCTTGGAAATTAAAAAAAAAGTCTGTTTGTGACTTTTCTCTGACATTTTATTGATAAAATTAAGAATTAAAATGAATCAATAATGTAAATCTCAGTCAGTCTGTAGCTGTAAACTGAACCCTGAGCTCCAGACGTCCAAACATTTAAAACCCGAGCTGCAGTTATTCAGGTTTCTGCTGCAGCTCCAGTCCAACTCATCTCTCTGCTCTTGTCTATATTTTTTTTTTATCCATTTCCAGACATTGTTCTCATTTCACAGCGTCTCAGGAGGGGAACTCAGTGTTGTCTGACTCGCTCCGATTGTGCGGATGTTTTTCTGCAATTACACACTCGCTCTGCTCTAAGACAATTTAAAGTAAAAAAAAATACAGTATGTGTCAAACAAACAGGCTGCGTCAGAGCGAGTTTTCAACTGTTTATCTGTCCTGTGTGAATAGACTGAAGTCAGTTGTGTGTGTCTGTGTGTGTCTGTGTGTAGTTCTCGGGGCTCCAGGCTGCGCTGCCCCCTGCTGTTCACCTCCTCACGCTGAGCCAGTGGGACAGAGACTCGGTGCTGCTCAGACTGGAGCATCAGTTCCAGAGCTGGGAGAGTAAAGTCAACTCCCAACCCGTCACCGTCAACCTGCAGGTCAGACACACACACACACACACACACACACACCTGGGCAGGGGCAGAGATTATTATACATTATTAAAGGGATAGTTCAACATTTTTGGCAAATTGGCCCATTGCCATAATCCCTATTGTCATAGCAGTAGGTTCGTTACCTTTAATTGTCGGTGCAAGCTATTTTTAGAACGGCGGAGCAGAGCCGCGAGCAGCTCAGAGCTACGCTACGGAGGCTAATGGGATTTCTTGGTTTCCCTCATCAAAATCATTAAATACACAATCCAACAACTCCAAAACGCTCTGGTGGACAAGTTGTGACCTGCACATTCACCACGCTATGAGATAATAACAGAACGTTACCAGACAGAGTTGTTTTAGAGGTAAATTCAGAGACTGTTTGCTGAAAAATTGCCCCCGAAGGCAACGCACATCAGCGGTTTTGCATGAATTTACCTCTAAAACAACTCTGTCTGGTAATGTTCTGTTATTATCTCATAGCGTGGGGAATGTGCAGGTCACAACTTGTCCACCAGAGCATTTCGGAGTTGTTGGATTGTGTATTTGATGAGTTTGATGAGGGAAACCAAGAAATCCCATTAGCCTCCGTAGCGTAGCTCTGAGCAGCTCACGGCTCTGCTCCGCCGTTCTAAAAATAGCTTGCACCGACAATTAAAGGTAACGAACCTACTGCTATGACTATAGGGATTATGGCAATGGGCCAATTTGCCAAAATGTTGAACTATCCCTTTAATGTATGATTGATTATTAATGGATGAAAAGTAGATGAGCAGGAATGTGTGAGTGTTTTAGTTTAAAAACAATAAAATGAGTGTGTTTGTACTGTGAATGTTTTTTTTTAGATGAATAACAGGTTCAGTAAAATAAAGCAAAAAGGAAGAGAAAATATAATAAAATGTAAATACACACTTAAACTTTAAGAAAAACCTCCAAGGGAAGTTCCTTAACAACTATTTAAAAGCTTTTATTGGTCATGTGAGACCATTTTAAGGTCTGTCGCTACTATTAAGGCTCTTCATTGGTTGTAAAAGTCATTTTTGTTATTTTTTAGTACGTGTGCGTCACTGTGCAAACAGCAGACATCATTCCCTAATGTTTTTTAACGCTATGACTAATTGTGTGTGTGCGTAGAAGCTGTTTTCCACTATGGACGTGCTGGGCGTGTCCGAGCTGAACCTGTCAGCCAATCAGTGGAAAGAAGAGATGAAGCGTTTTAATTGGATGCCACAGACAGGTACAGGACACACACACACACACACACACTCAGATGGTTCCTATTTGTAAGTTTTGCTACATTGCTAACAGTGAGCATGAGCAACTGTTCTGGACTCCTTCACTCACCACCAGATGTTTCCAGAGGTGGAAGTCAACTCGTCTATTATATCCTTTGTTGAAGCTAGCATGCTAACGAGCTAGCTGCAACCCCTCGTGTCAGAGTCTGAACACACAGCTCTGCATGTGCATTCATAATTTGAGAGTTGAGTTGCGAGTCTTTATTGTCATCATACTAGATAGTGAAATTTTAATTTTTATTCATCAGATGTTGTTACTAAATTACAGAAAAGCTGTTAGTATTAGGACCAGAATTCGGTTTTAAATCACTGCTAAATCAACTTTAAAGAGGAACTATGCTACATTTTTACCATAATTTAACAGCTTTAGATGAATGTTGATGGTTAAATCAATGACTTGTAACTAGTTCCAGGGAGAATGGAGGCTCTCTGTCTTCCACCTAGCGTCTCTTGGCTGAAAACCAACCTTATAATGACCTTTTATGACGGATAAGACTACACAAATATACACATTGTAACACGTAAATGATAAATAACGTTATCCACCCCTCTCGTTGAAAACAAATGCACATGGCCGGGAGGAGGGTTAGTGAAACAGAGGAAATGTGACTGGACTTGGACTTACATAGTTCCCCTTTAAACACCAGAAAAAGCCAAATAAATACTTTAAACGTTTAATTATAAAATAAATGGACAGATATGGAAAAAAAGAAACAAAGGTTTAGGTGGCTGCAATGTCTCTAGCTCTGAAAATAAATTAGATTATTAAACCATTTGTCCTGTAGGTGGCACAGTCACAAGAGAGGAGCTCCATCCATTGTGTTACAAGGAGACGGTTCATCATCTAGACTCAGATTTCTTAAAATCTACCTGTTGATTTATAAATTTATTGAATGAAAGAGGAAATTTTGGCACTGAAGGAAAAGTTAGTGGAGTGTTTTACCCTTTGTACTAATGATTTATACAGGTTTATGGTTTTTAATGCTGAATTTTAACCAGGAGGTTCCTATTGAGATCAGAAATCTCTTCTACCCTCCCTCACACGAAGGAGATAAAGAGTCCAGAATAAAATCTGAGCTGTTCTTTGTAGACGACTGGACTCGTCCTGCAGCTGCTGCCGGTCGTCGTAGATGAGGAGAACCCAGAAATCCACCGACGGTGTTTAATTTCTAGGCGGGCGGCGGTTTTTAATCAGAGCACCATTACAGTCAGCTGAGCAGTAAAGAGCGTCTCTCTGCAGGGACTCATTAACCAGGCAGTGAAATATAATGAGTCATAAATGCATTGTTATGCTTCACAGCTTTGTTAGTAAACTGCAGGCTGTTGGATGTTTGTAGAAATAATCTGCTTCTCTCCGGTCGCTCGCTGGTTTTTTAAAATGTATTTATTATTTATTTAAATTTTTTTTTTTTAAAAGCTGCACTTGTTTTGTTTTTTTATTTTTCAGAAGAGAAGCCGCTGCCGCTGAAGTCATACCACGATCCGTCCACATGGGAGGTGACGCTGAGGCCCATGGAGATCAGGACCTTCCTGCTCAGGGTCAGCCTCAGATAGCCAATCACACGCTGCTGCAGATTTTTTTTTTTTTTCCAAGAAAGTCACAAATTAAATCAAATTGAAATCAAGTTCCAGTGGCCCATCGAGACACAGACATGAGGATGTTTGTTTGACTTTCACTGAGAAATGAAGCAGATGTCTGAGCTGCATTCACAGCCTTGAAACGTGGTTGAGACACATGGACAGGACTTTCTACAGCTGCCTTCACAACAACAGACAATACGATGACTCAGATCTACCGTCTGCCTGGTGTTTACTTTTCTACTTCTGAAAATGTGTGTGTATATATTCTGATTTTTGTACTGATCACAAAGCAGCTCATAAAATCTGTCACTGTCTCTGTTTCCTGTGTTCGTGTAACAAACTCTGTGCACAGTCACTCGGACGGAGGTGGATTTTACTGACCAGATGTTACAGATGTCTCTTGACACATCCTCAAAACTAAAATTACCAGAATTTATTCTATAATGAAAATTATTTCAAAGCTATTTCACATTCCTCTTGTGTTTTATTTGATGTTGTGGATTCCTCAATAAAATACCTTCGGGGACCCTCGAGCCAAAAATGTACACTACAAAAAGAAAACAGCTGTAAAATCATGATACATCAATATTTTTTTCTGCTTTTTGCTGCACAAATCTCTTAAACCACTTCAGCCCTGCGCAAAACTACTAAAAGTTTAATCATTTTCAGATTTTTAACCCTTTTATAGCAGGTTTTTGTTGTGTACATTTTTGACTCGAGGTTCCCTAAAGGGTACAAAGATTGTCTGTAGTGTAAAATAGACCTGTGAGAGTAAATTACATTAGACTCTTTATAAAAAAATGTCAACAAAAGAGACGTTTTTGCAGAAATTCATGGCATAAGCTCTAACAGCCAAAATGATCACCAATTATTTTTTTTAAATAGGAAAAGGCAAAAAAAACAAAAAACATTTTTGGTTCAAGAGGACCCTGAGGGTTAAACATCTAACAAACTTAAAGATGAAAGACAAATCATCTAAAGTCACACTGAGGACTTTATTGATGTGATAACATGTTGACAACAGTCAAATAATGATAATTATAATAATAAAAAATGAACCTTAAGTCAAAAAACCTCAGACATAAAACTGAATCATGGATATGTTGCTGTTGTTCTGTGTATTAACAGTTTTTCGGTTGTTGTCCTCATTTGATCGTCATCACTTTATCCAGGCTGCACATAAAACTGCAGAAATAAAATTATTTAAAAAAGAAAAAAAAAAAGAACTGAATTAGAAGAATAGAGAGAAAAGAGTTCATCCGTCCATCTTCTCCTCCGGGTCGTGGGAGTAGCAGCATTTCTCTCCATGTGTGCACGATCCCTAAAATAAATAAAAACAGACCATAATAAGACGAGCTATAACAACAACAGGCCGGTGAACTGATGTTTTAAAACGTAAAAAAAAAGAAAAGAGCTGGTTTTGGCTGCGTCCTCTTCACCTGGCAGGAAACCAGCTGCGTGCGGCGCCGTGGCAACCGCTCGGCCTCGTGTTCCCACCATAGACTGTAAAAAGAATGGACGTAGCGTCCGTGACGTCACCCATTGGTTTTGGGGAGTCGTTTTTGTGACTCAAATATGGCGGCCTGAACAGCGCCATGTTGGATTGGCCGGCCGAGAACCCGCCCACTGGCCTCGAAGCAGCCTGTCTCCGGAGCTGCTCGGACCTGTCACTCAACGTTTCCGCGCCCTGATTGGCCAGAATTTTAACCTAATAACAGTAAAACTGTAGAGTTAAAAAAAAATTCACCCCCCTCAGAGTGTGTGCGGGGGTAGAAACTATCGATTGAGACGAAAAAACGTTCTGACACCAGGCTTTTAACATGTTTACTGAGGATGTAAAGTCGGCGATTTTAACATGGGGGTCTATAGGGAATGCTCCCTTCTGACACCAGCCCCCAGAGGAATTCGAGGGGATTGCAGTTTTTTGAACGCGGAAGTGAGCTTCACTTCTCAGACCGACAACTGCCCCCTTGGTTCCCACCCAGGAACATGGAGACTGAACCACAGTAATTAGTGTTTAAAGCAGAACTATGCAGGATATGGGCTGTAATTATTGTGGCTCAGAGTCACTGTGATGGTTGAGTGACCTGTTATGAAGTGAATGGGGTCTAGGCCAATGCGCTCACCCCCCCCCACTGGCTGAAAACCGCACTTGCAAGATCAGTCGTCCGTCTCGGTGTTACAAATCTCGTCAATGGATAGAAGTATCGCGAGAAACTGCTTTACGGCAGTACGAGATAAGAACGCATATGACGTCATGCATGTCACGAATCGTGATTGGTTTGAGTTCGGAAAGTCGGAGGAAACCATGGAAACATGAAATGTTTACTGATGAAGTTCAGCTTGTGGCTAACAGGGAGCTAATGCTAACACAGATACACACACCATGGGTCTTTTATAAGATAATGTAATAGGCTACATCATGACACACACACACACACCTTCGCGTTTTGGAACCTTTATTCCTGTGTGTGTATGTCTGTGTCTTTGTGCCTGTGTGTGGCTGTATTAGCGTTAGCGCCGTGTTAGCGTTAGCTCGGTGTTAGCATTAGCTCCGTGTTAGCATAGCGTTAGCTCGGTGTTAGCAGGGCTTAGCAAACAGCAGTAAACACAAGCACGTGTAGGGGGGTGGAGGAGGTGGCGGCGGCGAGTTTTTTTTTTTTTTTACGACAGTGACATGTGCCTACCAGAACTGTGGGGGAGCTCCGGAGAGGGAAAAAAAGAGAAACCAACGAAGGAGCGAGCTATTTCCGGCCGAGCTGCATAGTTCTGC
>NC_140907.1:33220456-33505456 GCF_045865225.1 Trachurus japonicus
TTAAGTTACAATCTCCCTCTGATTCTGACCGAACTGAAGCTTCTCATGAACAACCCCACGCTGCTCAACTCCTGAATTCACCGTCACCATCTCCAGTATATTTTCAATTTCTGCTGCTAAAGGGATAGTTCAATATTTTCGCAAATTGGCCCATTGCCATAATCCCTATAGTCATAGCAGTAGGTTCGTTACCTTTAATTGTCGGTGCATGCAAGCTATTTTTAGAACGGCGGAGCAGAGCCACGAGCTGCTCATGGGATTTCTTGGTTTCCCTCATCAAAGTCATCAAATACACAATCCAACAACTCCAAAATGCTCTGGTGGACAAGTTGTGTAAGACTATAAGGATTATGGCAATGGGCCAATTTGCCAAAATGTGGAACTATCCCTTTAAAACAAAAATGAAAAGTGCTGCAGTCACTGCTTTTCTCATCTGAATTAACAATCACAATCTTGTCTCGTAACAAAATTGTTAATGAATGTATATAGTATGTATTTTAAAAAATCATGGAACCTTTTTTAACAAGGTAACAAAGTGCTGTAAAGATCAAATAATTCAGATACAAAGAGAAAACAGTGATGACATCTCATCCAATGAAGGTAAAACAATAGTAAAAGTATGTTTATGTCGTGTGGATCATTTAAAACTGAAAGAAAAACTACAATATAAAAGCCAACAAAATAAAAGAATATAACTACAAAGTGCCCCATTTGTTGCCTAGGGGGTTAAAATGCCTTTTTGTAGTGAGTTTTTAAGAGCCCAGCTTAGTTTTCATTTTAAAAATTAAAACTGAAGAATCAAGAAACAAGATGCTTCTTCTGTAGTGTGTGAAACAAATGAACAAAATCCAACTACAAACATGGCCGCCGCTGCACATGTGTGTTTTCATGCAGCAGGTTCATGACAGCAGCTCCTCACTGACCCAGAGACGTTCTTAGAAAACATCTGAGTGATTCAGAAACTAGTCTGACGCCATCAGGGTTTCTCATCACTGCAGGTGTGAAGCTACAGACTCATTTACCCACAAGTCTGTAAACAAGGTGTTTTCCAGGAGAAAGAAAACTGCTTTTCTAAAGAAACAAGTTCAGTTGTTTCTTTTTCTCTCAGTAAACAACACACAGGGCTTTAGTTCTGATCTGGTTTCAACTTCTCCTTTCTCTCTTGACAAGTTGAATACATTTGGATCCTGATGTTTTCTCTTTATATAGGGTTAGGGTCTTTATATCTCGTTTCTTTACGTGGTTGAATGTTGTTCTGGTCTCAGTCTGTCCACAGTGAACTCACTCACCTGTCTGAACTTCTTGCAGGGGAAGTTCTTCAGCTGAGACGAGTCCGTGATCTGGTTCTTCCTCTTGTTCTGGCACTTCTTCCTCTTGTCCTGCAGGGTGGTAGTAATGCCACCACTACGGGAGGAGGAGGAGGAGGAGAGAGGATAATGTTGATGGATAGAGGAGGAGAGGGAGATTGGTAGAGGAGGAAACAGTAGGAAATACAAGGAAGTGGCGCAAAACAATATACTGTAAGTTGTTCAGGGTGTTTTCAGGTCCCAAAGAAGCTTTTCAAATATCTAAATTTTACTTTCACATCCATTCAGGTGCATAGAAGTCATTAAAAAAACATTTTCCTCTAAACATTTTGACTTTAATTGATCAATTCTGTTTGATAATAAATAATTAACTCTAAAAAATACAAATGATCAGACTCAAAGTCCTAATTTTACACAAACTGAACAAGCTGCTTGCTGTGTGTGTGTGTTTCAGTGTGTGTGTGTGTTGTGTTACCTGGCTCTGGCGCGAGCTTTGGGTCCCCAGAACGCCTGAGGGTTCTCCTGGAACCGGGTCAGGTGGCGTTTACGGGACTGAGGGTTGGCGTCCTCCCTGATGGTGAAACAGGCCTCGCAGCTGCAGAAGGAGAAGACGAGGTCACAGGTTTGACTCCATGAAGTGTTTTAATAAACCGGTTCGGGTCTCTGTGGGTCTGTGTGGATGGGGTCTGACCTGGGCTCGGTGGAGAGGATCTTGAAGGCCGGGCTGGTCTGGGACAGTTTCTCCTTCTTCACGGGGTTGGACTTCTCCTGCAGCAGCCGACCAATCAGAACACATGAGTGAAGACGACGTTTAAAAAGAGTCACTACGAAACAAGCTCTGGTGTCGTTTTCATTATGGTGGCGTTTACCCAACATCTCATGATGTCCCATAATACTGCGGGAGGAGCGTCCGTCTTGATGGCGTTCTTACAGGCGTGAGACAGAGACACTCTGTGTCCGGCGTGGAGCAGAGCAGATCTGGACGGAGACGGAGAAGACGAAGAAGATTAAAGAACAAATATCTTGGGGCGTCGTACAGCTCACTGGGTCCTCACTGCAGCGGCCACTGTTCGATTCCCCCCTGTGGCCCTTTGCTGCATGTCATTCCCTCTCTCTCTGTCTCCCCATTTCCTGTCAATTAAAGGCAAAAGCTCCCCCAAAATATTTAAAAACCAAAAAGAAGTGCAGCCACCGCTCTACTGAGCAGCTGCTCTACTGAGCTGATCTGCCGGGGCCAACCTCCGTCGTCATCCCGGGGGAGAAAACGAGCCAAGTAACTTCTGGCGGTCTTTCATACTAACTTTCAATAAAAGTTTTAGGTTTTTTGGGTGTTGGTTGACTAGGAGGTGCAGTTGGAGGTCGGAAATCCGGCTGGTCCTTCGGCTGTGCCATGATGAATGCCTAGCTGTCAAAGCCAGGCTGGCCTAGCCTAGCTACAATCAAAGTGCTTGCATACTAGAGCGCATGCGCAAAACAGCGTGCATGTTGACTGACAGACGGGCCATCCAACCAAAGTTTTCTGAGACCAATTTGATTGGTCGGCCAAATTTTAGCCCCTACTCCTTACACAGATGACCAAATTTCATCATTGGTTTGTCAAATCACTTATGTCATCAATTACTGTCTAATACTTAACTGATATACTCGGATTTTTATATTTTTGCCACAAAATGAGCCGCCCGGGATGGTACCTTTGATTAAATTTGTCTTATTTAGATGAAGAAGTACAAAACTTCTTCTTTACACATGCAGTAACACTTAAAAAACCTTCAGACCAGGAATGGACATTTTGAGTAAATTTTCAGTTACTCTGATTACCTCATAACCAGGTACTTGATCACTCATGGAATCACATTTAAATATGTTTTTTATAGTTTAAAAAGAAGTAGAGGAGGTTTGTGTCCAGCAGCTTGGCTCCAGTCAGACAGTGTCCAGGGACATCACTGTCTTATACATTCACAGTTATATAAATAAACAGCCAACTTTGACAGACATTGTTGTTATGTCAAACGTCACAGCTGTATCCGTTGTATGAACTCAATCAACAGCCTCACTCATAAATACAAAGATTAATTAAATGTGTCTTGTTAAAATGAGTAAGAAACTTAAATTCTCCTGGTGCTTTAAGAGCAGGTGGTGAAACGTCAGACTATTATTTCTATAATATGTGAGTTTAAAGCTGCATATTTTACACTGTGGGTTTTTGTCAAAGTATTTCCAGATGTTACTCAGTTACTATTGCAACAACAAAACAACATGTGTACAGATGTGCAAGTAGTGAAACGCTGCACGAATAATGACGTCAACAACAAGTCCTCGTGTCCAAGACTGGGTAAAAGGTGTGACTAACATTACAACTCGTATCAACACAAACAAAAACTTTACACATTTGATCCACTGTTGATACGAGTGCAGCTTTAAACACGTTGCGTCATCCCTGTTGCTGTTTCATCTGCGTTCGCTCACTCATGTTGTTTATTTATTGGAAAAATGTCTTTATTTCTCTCACACTGAGTTTTTTTTTTTTTTCATCTGTGCTGCTGTTTAATTTAACCAGTGATTCCAACAAACACAAAACAGAAACACAGAACAGACCTGTGTCCATGTGCGTCACAGTTTTTTGCATGGTGTGTGTGTGTGCGTTTACCTGAACTGCAGCAGCGGCGGTGTGTTGCAGTGTATCGTGCTGCTCAGACTGTCCACGGTGTAATAAAGAGGAACGTCCTCCAGCTCCTGAGATCACAGGTGACGAAGGTCGTTATCAGGTTGTTGTTTTTGTTTTGTTTTTTAAATAAAGCAGTTTCAAAGAGGTTATTATAGGTCTTTTGAGAGGCTGCTTCTTCAGGGACGCTGCAGTGACTCGGTTTCGGAAAATGACCGTCCCGCTAGGCCGGGCTTTAGCTAGTTAACATGCAAACTAATTCTTACCAGTCTTGATGAAATGCTGGGATCAGTTCAGCGGTGGAAATGAACTTGTTTTTCTTCCGTTTCCATCACTTCACTTCTGCTACTTAAGTTAGCATGCTAACCAGCTGTAGCCAAGCCTAGCTTAGCTGTTTCGTCTTATCACTTTCCAAAATCAAGTCACTGTTGTGTCCCATAATAAGTTGCTGCTCAGATCAAGTATTATGACCTAGGGATAGTCGAAACTCTTCGTATGCCCGGTAAGCAAACAGCAGTAAATGCTAATGTTAGCTAAGTAGCAAAACTTACAAATAGCTCCTTTAAACTAAAAAACAGACAAACAATATTTTCCACACAATGTAAAGTAATGACGGTGCCAAAACATAACATCAGGTCCCTTCATGAGAGTGTGTATAAAAAGCTGAGTCAGTACCTCGGTCACCATACTGAGCATGCCCTCGATGCGTTTGGCTGTTCCAAATCTAGACGAGTTCCCCGACACCGCAGACAAAACCCTCTGGACAAACTCCACGTCGTGGATCCGCTCCGCCCAGGCGGGACCACCAAGCTACAGAAGAGACGGACACACGGTTCAGTTCAGGTGTTGGGTTCATATATTTGATTGATATTACTATAACACAAGATTTAAAAAACATTTTATGTTGTTAAGATCCATTTAAGGAAATTTAAAATGTCCAATATTTTATGTTTCCTGTGTTTTATTTGAGGTGTTGGTCCAGAGGAAGACACATCTATGGTTTAAGGACCTAGATTTCCTCTCTCAGCTTCTCTCTGGAGTAACAACAAGTCGGTGTCAGCCAGACAGAAAGAGAGGAGGTTCTGACTCTCTCTTCTAATTGGCTGATTGTATTCTGAGTGATCCAATACAAATAGAGCAGATTTAAGTATAAAACATTCAGAGAAACCAAATCCTGCTAAGTGCTGGATGGTGGGTCCAGGAGGTGAGGGGGCGGGGCTTTGTTGTGACATCACAAAGTGACAGGAAGTCCTGACGGCTGGTTTTAAGGCTCAGTTTTTGAATACAGGCATTTCTTTCTCTTTGGACTGAGGCTTTGATACTTTCACAGTATTAATATAGAACCTATAAAGCTGCTTTATAATCACACTACACATGGACATCTACCTTTATACTGTATGGAGCTTTAACACAAACATCTACCTTTATACTGTATGGAGCTTTAACACAAACATCTACCTTTATACTGTATGGAGCTTCAACACAAACATCTACCTTTATACTGTATGGAGCTTTAACACAAACATCTACCTTTATACTGTATGGAGCTTTAATACAAACATCTACCTTTATACTGTATGGAGCTTTAAAATATTTACATTTACCTATAAATATATAACATATGAGAATGTGAGTGTGAGTTACAGTGTGTGTGTTTAACCTGATGTCTCTGTCCACAGTGTTCACACTCTGGTCCGACCGGTGGTCCAGTAGCAGCAGAATATTTCATACTGAAATGACACAATATTGAACTTCACCACACAAACACTTTCCTCCTCACTAAATCTGTTTGTTCAGTTGTTTTCCAGTGACATTTTAAAAGCAAACTTATTTCATTTAACCCTCAACATTTGAAGCTGTACTGTACACTGAGCTTGAGTCTTACTTTTTCCCGTTGGTCGTTCTCCGGCCCATTCTCTGTAAGTGGAACGAGCCACAGCCGACACAGTTGTAGACCAGAGCCTGTTTACTGCAGCACAGGAGAGGAAATCAATGTCAGACACATACAGTACAACATGTGTGTTTAACCTGCAGGCGTGTGGAGAGCACATGCTGTTATAACTCTGTGTTTACTTACATAATAAACATTCATATAAATTCTATTTTTTCCTAATTTCTCTTTTTTTTTCCCTTCTCACTGCCGCTGCTTTTACTTTTAGTATTTGTTGCTGCGGTGACCCAGTTTCAGCATCATTCATGTTTCATCATATATCAGCCTTTGACAGAAGACAGTACATGTTTTTGTATTTATTTGTATATATATTTATGTGTGTGTGTGTGTGCGTGTGTGCACCTGACTGAGTTTTTCACTTTGGCCTGTCCCGTGAAGACGCGCACAAAGACTCGAATGTAGAAGTCGACGCTGACGGACAGCAGGGGCTGGATGTATCTCTGGTAAACGCCCGCCCTCTGGTCCAGACTGTGGAGGATGATACGAAGAGCCTGAAGGGAAACGAGCCGGAGAGACAGAGAGAGAGAGAGACACACACACACACACACACACACAACACTACGTCTTAGTCTGGGAAAGTTTCACCAACTTGCACCATCTGCAAAGCTAAATGACGATAAACTGAAACTATGTTACATGTGAGAAAAGCAAAACTGAAGAAAGCTCAGCATGCACGTCAAAAAAAAAAAAAAAAAATTAAATAAATAAAAAGGAGGTTTATTTAACTGCTCCGGTCTTTGTAGCGTGAAATCATGAAATCCTCTCTCTGCTGCTGCTGAAGCTTAAATCACATCCTCTGAACTTAAATTAATCTGTCAAACTGAAGAATATTACAACATTTCTGTGAGAAAGTGAGTGAAATTAAATATATATATATATATATATGATTGATGATAACTGACTAACATCTTGAGTTTCCACGAACATTGGACTATTATGTAAGAAGAAGAGAAACATGGTGAACTTTAATTTTCACTCTAGTTAATATGACAGTGTCGGGGCGGTGCGTGGCGCAGTGGTTAAAGCGGCCGCCCCATGTGGAGGCTACAGTCCTCAACGCAGGCGTCCCCGGTTCGAGTCCCGCGTCGGGCAGACCTTTCCTGCATGTCATTCCCCCTCTCTCTGCCTCCCCCTTTCCTGTCTATCTCTGACTGTCTATCAAATAAAAGGCAAAAAGCCAAAAAATATACTTAAAAAAAAAAAAAAAAAAAAAAAATATGACAGTGTCAGAAATATTTAAACTTTTTAAAATTAACAACAACAAAGACAGGAGTGAAAGAAAACTCAACTAAAAATGGAAAAACTTTCAATCAATAACCAATATCAGCATCGATTTACAGTGTGAACTGTAAATTATAAGTTTATCCCTCAAACTAAAGCTACATTAATTACTTGCAATTTAATTGAAATCACAAATATGGTCAAGTGCAACGACATCGACGAGCTGCAATTTTGTGTTGTGTTGCTACGGAGACGTCTTGGACAACAAATCATATTCTCTAAACTTAAAGGGACACATTCATTTGGTACAAGCGGCATTTTTTTTTTTTTTAAAGCAAAAACAAAATCAATTTAATATATTTTTTAACTGAAAAATACAAATACAAATGAGCATCACACTGAATCTACCCACATGATTACAGTTTTTTTGTTGTTGTTGTTGTTGTTCCTACCACTCGGGAGTCAGAAAATGTATTACATTTTATCTTAAAGACGTTCCTGACCTCTGACCCTTTTCTTGAGTTACAATCATAATGTCTTCAATATGTTTACACTTGGGTCTCTTATTACTTTGTTTTTATTGTAAATTAAATTGCTGCCGCTTCAAAGTAAAAGTCTTTACTCTGGCAAAACGACAAGGAGGCTTTTACTGTGAAGAGTCACAGGAAACACGAAGTATCTGACTTTTTTTTTTTTTTTTAATGCAGAAATGAACAGATGAAGAAAAGGCAGCTAAATGTCATCACTCTCTCACAGACGCACACACACACACACCAACATGTAGCCTCAGGCCAGACTCCATGACAACACAACGGAATCAAACACACACACACACACGCACACAGGATTAAGACCTTATCAGTGCATACAGAGGGACATGTCGGTGCGTGTACTGTATGTGAAATTTTACATCTGTGTGTGTGTCTGTGTGTGTGTCTGTGTGTGTGTGTGTGTGTGTGTGTGTGTGTGTGTGTGTGTCCTCACCATCTCGTGACAGTATTTGGCTTTGATGGAGACTGAGCCGTATTTGCTGTAGCAGGTCTCTCCGCTGTTTCCTGCCATCACCGCCATGTCTGTACATGTTATACACAACAGACCTGAGAGAAAGAAAGGAAGAGAGAGAAAGAGGGAAACATGGAGACAGAGGACAAAAGAAGACAAGAAGAAATACTTAAAAATAAATAAATAAAAGGGGGGGAAAAAGTCTTTTCACAGCTCGGTTGAACGGGAGGAGGAGGGGTTTTCAAATTAAAGCTCAGTCTTTGTTCTGTCCTGAACTCAAACAGGACAAAAAAACCCAAACAAGAATCATTTCATGAATAATATGTGACCTACTTCTGAAACCGCACTGACACAATAAAAAAAAAAAATTGCTTAGTAACAGGAAAACAGGTGATTGACACAGAGGCTCCAGCCACTCACCTCCTTCGCTGACGGCCTGCACGGCGGCGTCCAGGAAGGAGGCGGGGCTTCCGTAGGGATCCAGGTCGATGACGTCGTAGCGCTCCTTCTTCCCTCGCATCTCGTACATCAGCATGCTGCAGAAAACAGAAGAAAGAGGTGAAAAGAAATTCAAGACGGAGGAGCCGAAACGAGACAATGAGTCAAGGACGGTTACCGAAGAAGAGCGGATTAACTCAGGAGAAAAAGGAGCGAGGTGAAGAAAAGAAGAAAAAGAAAAGAGACGGGTGAAAGAAAAAGCACAAGAGTTTATAAACGAAAGGAGGCGAAGAGACAGAAGAGAGCGGAAGAATGAACAGAACAGGAGGTCAGAGGTGAAGACTGGAGATGAATGAAGACGAGGAGCCGTGGACGACTACGAGACGGGGACATACGGCGAAGCGGAAAATGAAACGTCAGCGGCAGTGAATGAGCATTTTCCTCGCAGCTAGTGTTGCTTTCGTCAACGAAAATTCTGATGAAATATCATCGTCTAAGAACCTTTATCACGTGACGAAAACGAGACAAGACGCGGCGTAAATAGTGGCCATGTGACGATAACTATAATGAAATATATAATGCAATATGGTTGACGAACAAAAACAAGACTAAATGTGGTTTACAAAATAAAAACTCTGCCAAATATACGGGAACCGAAAATAAATATGTTGAGCAGAACATCTTCCATGTCTGTAATGGATGTATACTTGAGTCTATAAGGTAGCAATAATATAAAAATAAGATAACTTGTGAAATTGGTTTGACTAAAAGAAATATTTGGTTTCGTCTATAGTTACTATACTAGGTAATTAATTATACTATATTGACTGGGTTAAATAGAATTACATTACTAGAAAGAGATTAAAATCATTGACTAAAATTAGACTAAAATGTTGTCAGTTTTCGTCGACTAAAACTAGACGAAAACAGTCGTGGGTTATTCTGACTAGAATAAGACTAAAATGCTAAACTAATGAGTTTTAGTCGACTAAAACTTGACTAAACAAAAAAAGAGCATGAACGTGACTAAATTCTAATAAAAACTAAAAATGACAGTTTGGCACAAACAGCGTACCTGGCGTCCCTGCAGCTGGCCTGCAGCAGGTGGCCCACGCCGTTGTACTCGGCGTTCCTGGCGATCAGGGCCGCCGCCTTGGCCGAGAAGTCGTTGGCCGTGACGCTCCGCAGGCCCGGGACCTCCAGGGCGAAACGCACCGAGCGCAAACCCGACGCCGCCAAACCCTCGAGGACACGGAGACCAAGCTGGAACAAAGGAAACGCACATGGACGTTAACTTATTATCACAAAATAAAGCTGATAAAGCTAATTTGTTATTATATGTTATGTCAGAGCAGCATTATGAAATATCTATTGATAAATATTTATTATTGTAGTTTATTTTACATTTATTCTGCTTTTATTTTGAAGGTTTGATCCATAAGAAGATAAATTTGTGGTTTTAAGAACCAAAACACGTCTCTCAGCTCGGTTTCAGCCAATCAGAAGAGAGGAGCTCTGAGCCTCTCTTCTGATTGGCTGACTTGTTTTGTTTCTGAGTGATCCAATAAAAGAAATAGAGCAGATTTCGGAATAAAACACTCAGAGAAACCAAATCCTGCAAGTTAGTTGTTGGGAAGGATGGTGGAGCAGGTGGTGAGGGGGCGGGGCAACTGATCTGTTGTGACATCACAAAGTGACAGAAGTCCTGACAGCTGGTTTTAAGGCTCAGTTTCTGAATACAGGCTGTGTGCATTTCTCTGTGGACTGAGGCTTTGATACTTTCACAGTATTAATATAGAACCTAGAGCTGATCAATAATCAAAGATGATGTCACTTTATATAATATGGGACCTTTAAATCTGCAGAGTGTTGTTACAAACAGGCCATTTTCCTGTTTGACCAGTAATCATCTTATGGTCAGGGATGCAAACGGGTAGAATTGTCTGGCGGGGGGGGGGGGGGCTCACCATTAACAATATCACAGAAAAGTACATTTCCAGTAGTTCAACCCCAACCAAGTATTGAGTGCATATAGATGGACAGTTTTCAAAAGGCCAACATTTCTATATTAAAAATGCTTTAAAAAAATAAAAACCATTGCAATATTTCAATTTTGGAGATACTGATTTTTAGGTCTTCACTGAATGTTAGTCATAATTATTACTATTAAAATAAACTGAAGAAATAAAGACATGGGATTTAACATCCCATTCAGTGTGTAATGAACATATAGGCCTATATAATGTGTTAGTTTCACGTTTTGAATTGAATACATTCTACATCGCAGAGGCGACGTCTTTCCACTCAGGGCTTCCTTCACCTCTGAAACGGGGCAGAGCTCCGTGGAAACATCTGCCTGACACAGCAACGTAGGGAACCGTGCATGTCCGCGGCGCACAGCTCCACAGACATGCACGGGGGAAAAAACGGCGTCGCCGCTTTGGGTAACGTGCGTGCATGTTGCGTCTACATTGGAGGTCGGCTGTTATCAGTATAATCAGAGACCATGAATGAGTTCGCCTCACGTGATTGTCACTGTCAGCCTGTTAGAAAAACATTTTACTGACCCCAGCTGAGACGCTGAGACCCCCCCGCCTCAAAACAAAAACTCTTCGGATCTGAACGATTCACACAAGTCACCTAATTGGTCATGAAAAAAGCGAGTTTCGCTTTTCGGCGCGTTGTTTGCATCCCTGTGTGATGTTCAGGGACAGTCAGGTCAGTCTGAGGACAGACAGCTCTGAGGTTTAAGTTTATATTAATGCACCATGAAGCCTGGTTTATGCTCGACGCAGTCGCGAGTGCGCGAGGCTCGCGCGCCACAAATGACGTAAACGCGCACCTCGCGACGGCGTCGCGCTGTCGCGCTGTCGCGCACCTCCAGGATTTTGAAACTTGGCGCGCGCCGCGCGAGTGTCGCTCGGTTCAAAATGGATGAATTTGAGGGAAGACTGGCTGAGCTGGTACGCTCTAGCATTTGTACAACTCGTAATTAAGTTATAAAGACCATCAAATGACCCAGAACTCGAGGAACTATGCAAATCCGGTCCCTCCTCTCCTCCATGTGCATCTGTTTACAACAAGCCGGCGAAAAATCAATACATGGAGCGATCGATAACGTTATATAACTACTACACTGATGTTGCAAGGACGGTTGGTTTTCAAATCATGTGGTTAACTATCACAATTACACCGGAGCTTTTTAATTAAGGTAAATAGTAGAGCTACAGGAGAAATCCTGCTTACTTCTGTCTTTGCTACGAATATTGCAACGGTGAATGCGGCAAGTATAAACACCTGTGCGCTCTGCCGAGGTGCGCGCGCCAACTGCCAACGGAGCCAGGCGAAAGTATAACCAAGGCTTGACACTGTGGCAGGTCTCTGTACTAGGGATGTGAATCTTTGGGTGGCTCACGATTCGATTCGATTCCGACTTTTAGGGTCACGATTCGATTCGTAATCGATTTTCGATTCAACCGATTCTTGATTTTCTTTTTGCGATTTTTAGTTTGCTTTATTAACACCAGACCATGTGAAAACGTTGAATGATGATGATGTCTACAGACTATTATATCAGAAGCCATATTTCCCCCAAAAAATGCACATCACATGTTTCAGATTTATTCAGCAGCAATATATTCGAACCATTTTAAAGTAAACTGCTACATGAAGCTGATTTTATAGGCTACTCTCTTTTCAAAAGCCTGGACTGAAGGATGTGAATATTTGGGTGTCTCTTCGATTTAAAATCAGTTCTCATGCACATGCACATGGACATGTAGCCTATCTGTAACAAAGGCTGCTAAAAAAGAAAGAAAGAGGCACTCTGCTCTCACGCCAGCTCACCTGCAGCCTGTCTGCAGCGCCACAGAGGAGCTGTCAGAGCTGCTGCTGCTGCTGGTCCTCTCTCTTCAGCCTGCTGTTTGGCTGCACTTTGTATGAGTTTAAAAAAGTGAAGATCTAACGTCACCTGAGCACCGATCAGCTGATCCAGAGCGCAGTGGATGTGGCTGCTCACACCGTGTCCTAACTGGATGCGACGCGAACGAGCGTCCGACAATCGCGTCACATCTGACGCTCTCTGTCCACACTGAATCCGTGCGTCTGTGGGAATGGAAGCACATCAGCTGTGCGCTCGCCCGCTCGACAGACTGGAGACGTAACTACCCGGTTAAAAGATGGGTGAATTGTGCCTTTTAAAACAAGTTTCTTGAAATATAGAGCCAACAGCAAGTTGTCTCTATAGAGTAGGAACACGAGTTGTAAAAAACATAATGCAGGGTTTTCTGAAACATTATAAGACGGCGCACCGCCCCCCGCCCAAGATGAATGAAGAGGCTATTAAAAAAAAAAAAAAGTCCGCTAGTCTCCTTGAAGCGGCCTTTATGTGTCGCACACACTGAGGTGAGCAGCAGAGCGGCCGCACCGTGACCACGGTCCGCTCCAGCTGCCTGGTGTCCCCACTGCGCACCACGCGTCTTTTCAGTCACTTGTCCAAGTTCTCCTTTACTTTTTTTTTTCGAGACAACACTCATTATCTCTCTCTCTCTCTCTCTCTTTTACCGGCGGTGTCAGCTGATGTGCACATCTGCAGCAACCCAAACAAATGCACATGTTACTGTTGACTGGCTCTATTCCAGCCACATGATTGGTGCGGCGCGGTGGAAATCTCATTATCATTGGTTATTTGTATTGTCTGCCAAAACATGGATGAATGAAACCTATCGACCACGTCTCATATTTCTATCGAGGAAAAGTTATTTCACAATTTATAGACACAACACCGACAAGCATCGAGCACCGAGCCGCATGTTGCAGTGACGTTATATAGGATATTAAAAAAAAATCCGCAAATAATAAGCCAACGAAAAGGTGCAACTTGCCACTTAACTTTTTGTCTATGTATTATTTGCGGGGGCTTTCGGGGGATCTGCTGACGGTGGAGGATCTGGGACTGATTCACTGTGGACCACCACCAGTCTGATCAGGTCCATCACAGCACAGCGGCTGCAGCACTGCCCCGCTGTCACATTACTCTCGCATATCAGCGCAATCTGTTTACATTAAACCGACATCAGGAGAATAATGACAATTATGATAAAAAAAAAATATATATATATATTTGTTTCGAATTTTGGCTCCTGGATCATGATTTTTTTGGGCGCATTCTTGGTAAAAAAAAAAAAGAAAAAAAAAATCCTCTAAAAAAAAAGACAGTTGGGATGCATAATGTGTCTCATAACAGTATACTGTGCGTCACGTTATCGGTGGTGTTTTATTCTAGGGGTCGGTGGTGGCTGTGAGACAGCAGCGGCTCCACGGTGAGGGGGGGGGGGTGGGGGGGGGGCAGCTTCTGCTCACCTGACTCTGTGCAGCTTCTTCATTACATCCAAACAGTCCGACACTGCGACGCACTGCTCCTCTTTGACTCTAAAGTCTCTGTAGCTCATCAGCCCGGAACGACGGCGGCGTTTGGCCTCAGTGTCTCGGACTTCCAGAGCAGCTACAGCGCAGCGTTGTGACCTCAACCATGGTTGATGAGAGCAGAAATGTTGTTGTAGGCCGGTGCATATTCTCATTTGTCCAGGTCATAGTATTTCAAAGGAGGTTAAATCGAAAGCAACTGGACTTATACTGAGTCTCCACACCAGTTAGTTGGACCAGTCCCAGCCTGGTCAGATGCTACATGAACTGATGAAGCCTCTTGGATGAGAGGTGAAACGTCTTCCTAGACAAATAACTAAGTCCAGTTGAACCTCCTTTGAAAAAAAAAAAAAAAAAAAAAAGTTGTTGGCGGGCTGGTGAATTTTTTTTTTTTGACACGAGTCAAAAATAGCGTCAAATCGCGTATCTCGCGTTTGGTCGCGCGTCACAACTCGAGCGAAAAAAAAGCGTTCCTCGTGTTTGGTGGGAAGCCCCTTGTGGGTCTTCCCACCAAACACGATGAAAAGGACGAAGACGCGAAGGTCCCGTCGCCATAAAAGAATCGGGTGTATTGCGTCGCAAAAAAAAAAAGTCGCGTATACCGCGTCGCGCGCCTAATCGCGTCTCGCGCCTAATCGCGTCTTTGCGTTACGGCCTTTTACACCACGGACGTAACGAATAAACGGTGACGGTGTGAACGAACAACATAGAACAGGACCAGACGTGGCGTTGTTTCCTCTTTTCACCGACAGCTCCACTCTCCCTTACTTACACTAACTACTGTTATTGTTGAGGCCAGAGAATTGTGGGATTTGTAGTTTTTGACCAATCGCAGGTTGTGCTCTTTCTTTTTTGTGATTTTCCCGGTTCACACATGTATTTTTTTTTTTTAGGGGCAAATGCGAGTGAAATGCTCGCCCATGGTGGGCATAAGAACATTTAAGACCTGTCTAAAATTATTTAAGACTTGAACACAATAATTCAACAAATTTAAGATATTTAAGACCTAAAATTTAGATTTTCAAATTTTAGACTTTTTAAGACCCCACGGATACCCTGTTATTTCATATAAAAGTTTAAGTGCATGCATATTTTATGATGCTGTGTATTTCAGGTGTAGGTTAATATACACACACCTCAGGAGGCCTGTCATTGATTGGTTAAAACAAGGTAATCAGTAGATGGGAATTAACGTCAGATTTAGTCACGGATCACCTTCAAACTCTCCTTGTCATGATATTTGAATTAATTATACATCAACACCAGCATCTATATGGTTTAACCATCCCAGACACCAGCAGAAACTTTTATCTCTGGTGCGTTCACTGACCATTAATGACATTATTTCAGCCCAGCATCTTTCACAGCTCCGTAAAATGCTCCAGTTACCTCTTTCTAACACTCGAGACGAGCAGAGTGTGAAATTATCTGGAAGCTTTGTGCACTTGTGTATATACATTGATGTGCTTTCAGGCTGGTTTCTATTTTTGTCCCTTTTTTTTCCTGTTTCACCTTCCTTTTTTTGTTTTATCTTTTCAATTTTAATAACTTCTCCTATCACACCCCTTATAGTTTGCATGTGTATTAATGTGTATTATTTGTATTATGTGTGTAAACCAATATAGAAACATAACGTTGTATTAGTATCATTTAAATTGTGCTTTTTACTTATTCTATTACATTTTTTTCCATTATTTTGTGACAGTGCTGACAACAATATTTTATTTTCATTACAGCTGGACACAAAAATTTGACACAGATATAATTTTACACATATATAAACAGGATGAGCTGTACAACTGTATTTTTTAATGGATTTTTTTAAATTTTCGTCTTGAATTCCTGGGGATTTTTCTGGCCCAGATAAAGAAGGCAATAAAATCTGCTCCACGGCCGTTACACTGTAAAAAATTGATCCCATGTACGACACGTACCTCACACTTCTCCCCCACCACTGCCGTCACAGCTGGCTCCTCCGCTCCGTTCTTCTCCTCCATCTGCACATCGGCCTCGTTCGTCGTCTCCTCCGCCAGAGACACCACCACCCTCTCCTTCTCCCCCGGCACCACCACCTTCACCCCCCGCTGAGCCAGCACTTCTCTGGCATACTCAGTGATGACTGCACATCTGGAGAGGGAAGGAGGAAAACGCATGGCTCATACATATAAACATGGACCGTTAGGTTTCAGAGCAGGATGGAAAACATAAAGCTATTTATTCTCCTCTGAACACAACGAGTGATTCCTCTAGTTATTATGTTTTTTACAGAGTCGTAATGACTCTTGTTATAGTGTGACACATTTGAGATTTTTAAAAAACGCTTTATTTATTTTGACGTGTGGACAAGATAAACGGATATTTACCGGAGACGTTCTATATTTGTCACGTTGCACATCGCAGCTAATTATTAGGTTACTATAGTAACCAATTTGCCATCTCACCACTCTCGCTTTGGTTAGCAGGGCTACGACAGCGTTTATGTGTATTCGTGTGTGGACATAGATATTTTAATACCCGAACTTGTGTGGACAGGAATATTTGACAGTAAAAACTCAGGCCCTATTCACACGGAAACGTTTTTAAAAAAATATATATACGCTGAGTTTTTATTCCCGTCCACGCAAGTTCAGGTATTAAAATATCTATCGCATAAACGCTGTTGTAGAACATGTCATAACCCCGCTGACCAAAGCGAGAGTGGTGAGAGAGAGGAAGTAGCAAATTGGTTACTATGCGGCGCACGACGTGACAAATAACGTCTCTGGTAAATATCCGTTTATCTTGTCCACACGTCAATATTCACTGTGACACAACAGTCTCTTTATATCCAGAGAAAAACACTATAAAATGTAATAATAAATTTGAAGAATTGTGTGTAGTCCTTTGTTTGTTAGTTAAGCCAAACAAAAACCATCATGAACCGACCAATGAACGGATAAATGAAATGTTGTCAATAGTATACACAATATCTTTAATTAGTAAGAGCTGCATTTCATTATGTTACATTTAAATACAATTATTGCAGCAAAAAACTGAAATTACACAATGTGGCATCTAAAAAGTGAAGTTCATGAATAACCAGCACCTGTGCTCATTTAAGTACACAAACAACTACACAACCTTCCTCTCTGCATGTGATCCTGTCGCACTATATTTAGCTTTCACCGTCCTCCCTGTTTTATCAGTGTGGAGCAGAAGTGTTAATTTAAAGCTGCACATTAAAAACACTGTTGTGCTTTTGCAGGGATGTGTGATGTGACACAGCAGATCCTCAGAGAGCATCACGCTGACTGACTGCACCATTACTTTTATTATTATTATTGTCTCTCTACAGTAAATCCTGCAAATCTGCTCTCTTCTATTGAATCAATCAGAGTAAACTGTGTGTTTTTGTGTGTAAAACCGGTTTAAACTCACGTCAGATCTCTGTTAAACTCCTGCACCGGGTTGTAAAACACTTCATTGGCGCTGGGAAACAAGATGGCCGCCTTGCCCTCCTTCACCACCGTCTCCCCGGGCAGGAGGCCGACAGGAGGCTTCTTCTCCTCATCACCACCTGCTGCTGCTGCTGCTGCTGCGTCTGTGGGAGTCGTGGACGTCGGTGGAGGGTTGGTGGCGGTGGGAACCTCTGAGTTGTGTTGAGAGGCTTTTAGGGGCTCCATAGATCTCAGCCCCCTGCTGAAAACAACAACAGCAGCAGCAGCAGAGGAAGAGGAAGAGGAAGAGGAGCGGGAACGATGAAGGTGAGTGGAGGCGATGAGGGAGAACAGGCGAGCTGGTCGCACCAGCATAAAGAAGATGTGTCTGGAAGGAAAATACAAATAAAAAACACATTACTGATGCAAAAAGGCAAAGAAGCTGAATCTCACCAACAGTGGGGAGAAAAAAAGATGTTCAACCATGTATATATTGTTTATTACAGACAGTGTCATAACAGCAATTCATTCACAAATATGAAAAACCTTTATATAGATAAAATAATAAAACAGACAATCATACTGAGGTATTACAATATCAAAAAAAGACATGTCCTCAATCATGTAGATTTTGTTATTTAAACTGATTCACATCATACCATAACATTTTCTAATATTTGACTAATATTTGAAGGAGGGATTGTCAGGATATGAAAACATGGAGGTGCATTAGGATTATTATATTCATGTTTCTCACTCAACCTTGGTCCTGTGCTTGTAATATGGACAATGGGATCAATCTAACTGAAATCATCATTGACAAAAAAAGTGCTTTTAAAGTGGACAGAATATCTAAATCTATCGAAGATCTAAATATCTGCACTTTCACTGAGCTCCAAAACAGACACACCACAATGACAATGCTGTTTTCTTTCACAACTTCTTGATTCAAAAGCTCCTTACTGATATGATCCATTATTTTATTTTGTATGTATACAGCATCAGAAAACAGTTGACAGCTTCTTTATTGATCACAATGGTATTGTGTTCAGTTTCTTGTTTGGTCTGACCAACAGAAAAAAAGACCCCAACTTATAAACTTATCCATTTTAACAACAGGGGGATAAAACTGCAAATACTGAAAGATACAGACACAAAAAATGTTGTGCAACTAGTCCTCAGTTCAAAGACTAATCAGTTAATTGATTAGCCTTTTTAGGAGCAAAAATAAACCCAGGGAATTATAGCTACAGATAATCTGAGCTAACACCTTTTAATTACCTCCTGCACCTTTGGCTCTGTATCTCTCAAATTAATAAAATAGGCAGCCATTAGAGTGCAGTATAGTGTTTATTACTTGGTGTTTATGAATTAAATGGAGGTAAAAGTATCTTAAAATCTGCCCTCTGCTGCACAAACCACATCAGCACAGTTGTTAGCATGTGAGCTAGGTAGCTACAGCTAGGCTAAACTAGCAGCGTTTCGCGGCATTATTTTTGTTTTTTACCTGTGACACTTGTACGTAACGGTCGCTGCTCTTCAACTTTATCAGAAAAATACCCGATAAAGTGTTACAGACGCAGATACGTGTATGTTTTCTAACTGTTCCGCTCGTTGCTCCCGGTTTTCCCCCAGTTGTAGCTGCTTCTTCTTCTCACGTTAGCACATGGGGGCCGCCATATTGTTTTAAAAAGCGTCGCTACGGAAGCCTGCGCGGCACAGAAAAGACAGATACGGAGAACGCGTAAACTGTTGCGTCCTCTTCCTCCTCCCTCCGCCGCGGCCGTGTGATGTCAGGGTAACGGTGTAATGTAAGGACAAGAGAGGGAGAGAGGGTCGATCAGTCAGCCGCCCGCTGGCCTACTTTCCCCCGCAGCAGCAGCAGCAGCAGCAGCGAACATGTGAGGACGAGGCTGAAGCTGGAAAACACATCAGTTACCGCTTTCATGAATAATCTAATTTAATCTCACCGTGGTGCACCGAGTTTTTTTTTTTTTTTTTTAAATAGTAATGCATTATAATGAAGAGGCTAAACATAGCTGTTTGGATTAAACCAGGATGTCTCTTGACCCCTATAATGTGTCAGGAGCTGGGAAATGCCTTTTAGAAAATAAAATAAGGTCATGAATGCACGCGGTGGTACAGTAAAGTGAATTTAGGTCGTTATGGCAGGAATGTGATGCTGTTTAAGGACAATACAGATTGACTGCACGAAGTGTGTGATCTTCTTCTTTATCTTGCAGGGAGTTCTCAGTAGAGAGGACACACTTTTGTTTTGTTTTGTTCATGCACATTCTGCAAAATAAACACAACATTTGCAATATTTAGTGTTTTTTCTCCATGTTTATTTGTATTATTAGTTTTTGAGATAAAAATAAAATAAAAAAGGAAACATCATTTATTATAAGCACAGCCCTGAGAGCTACAGGCTTATTGTGTGTGTGTGTGTGTGTGTGTGTGTGTGTGTGTGTGTGTGTGTGTGTGTGTGTGTGTGTGTGTGTGTGTGTGTGTGTGTTAAATAACTATTCCCAGGGATTATCCACCATTAAGCATCATCAGATGACATGATAGGGCCTAAAAGCAGAGAGCTGCTGCACCTGAACTTTAGGCCCCTGACCTGTTTTAAGATACGACTTATATACTGTATGTTTCATCCTTGATTTAATAGCAAATAATATCACAAATAGTGGCCATAGTGGTGCAAGTCTTGGTTTACTCATGTTTCATACACTTTAAATAACTTCATAACTCAATTTAAGAGGCAAATGTGATGATTAATCCACAGTCAAACTTTACTTTTGGTAGTAGGCTACTTCTGCTTAACACTAAGAGCTGACAGCAACAACAAAAACTTAGAAGTTAGTTTATAAACTGATTTCTCTGTTTATGGGCAAACATCTGAATTGAATTAAAACATGAAAATCCAAATCACAGAAAAACAGGCTAGTAAAAGTCACATGGTTGCTTCATTGATATGCAACATGTCTCATACATACATTGGCACAAATAGCGGTGCAACAGGAGGTCCAAGTCCTGATTTAGTCATGTTTTATACACTTTAAATAACTTTATACCTCTAATTTAAGAGGTATTCAGTCAGCTTTTACCTGCTTAACATCAAGAAAAACAAAATAACTTGGAAATTAGTTTTATAAACTGATTTCTCTGTTTACGGGCAAAATAATCTGGCTTGAATTGAAGTTACCTGGAAAATAAAACACAAAAAATCCAAATAATATGTAAAATAAAAAAAATAAGAGGCTATTCTGTAGTAACACTATGCAACACATGGTCTCACATACATTACCCCAAATCCTATAGCACAAATAATGGTGCAACAGGAGGTCCAAGTCCCGATTTAGTCATGTTTTATAAACTTTAAATAACTTTATAACTTTATTCCAGCACAGTTAAGAGGCAAATGTGTTGATTTATACATATTTATCCCACAGTCAGCCCACATCAAGAACTGACGACAGCAAAAAATAACTTTCTCTGTTTGTTTACAGGCATGAATTGAAGTTATCTGGAAAATAAAACCTGAAAAATCCAAATAGAAAAACAAAGCCTTTGGTTGGTTGGTTGATTGATGTGAAACACTTGTTCACTCACATATATCACCTTAATGCACAATATTAAAAATCAATACGTTTTTCCAACACTTCTATCAGAATATCTAACACCAGTTTTTGTGTTATTTATCAATAACTTCCATCCATAGACATAATAAGACATGAGGGGTGAGTGTGAAGAGTGAGTGCAGGCAGGCAGGACTATAGGAGAATAATAATCTGTCTCCATGACTGTATGATGATTGCACACGTTGCCGGGCTGCAACATCTGGATGGGGGCGCTGTGACTATAAACGCCCAGAGAGCGTGGCGCTATACATCTGACACAGGAGAATTATAGAGTTAATAGTATTTGGCATGACAGGGGAGAGAGAGGAGAGGAGAGGAGAGCGGGAGCGGGAGCGCAGTGCCGTGTGAGCCTGAATGCAGTCTCATCCTGTTTAGTATTCACTGTACGCAGCGCCTGGAGGCCCCGGAGGGCTCACCTGCCCGGAGTCTAGACGCCTTCACAGTCACAGACACACAGAGAGACACGCAGAGAGACACACGCAGCGGGATCGAACCGGCGGCTTGCGTGCGGCTTTCAACGGGGGACAGGTCCGAGCTGCGTCGCCGGACAGGAAAAGAGGAAAAAGAAAAAGGAAAAGGGAAAGGGAAAGGGAGGGAGGAGGAGGGGGAGTGAATAGAAACAAGTCGCTGGTCGGTCGCTTCCACAGCAGCAGCAGCACCCGAGGGAGAAGAAGACACCCGCGGTGAGTGGAGAGAGAGAGAGAGAGTGGGTGAGTGGGTGGATTCACGGGTGGGTGGGGCTCAGGGCTCAGACAGTCGGGTCGGCTGGGGACGCTGCTGCCTGTCTACCTGCCTGCAGCGGCGCGTGGGCTCCAATATGTAATCCGTTACTCTGCGAAATGTAATCGCATTACTTTAAGCTTTCAATTATGTCCCTATAATAAAATAAATATATAATATTACAAAAAATATATATAAATAATAATAAAAAATATATAGGCTATATATAAAGGCTGGTTTAATCTTATATCTAATCTTATCCAAACAGCCGAGATATTATCACGCCAGTGTTTTGACTGGGTATTTCCACGTTCAAGTCAACTTTCCTGCTATTACTCATCCAGATGATTGTGTCTGACTGAGCCAAGTTATTTTTAGTGATGCCGAGGAAAACAAACTGAGTGTGTGAGTGAGTCTGTAATTTTTTACCTCCAGTCTGCTGTGCTTTATATATTTATTTATATTTAGGCTAAAGGGATTTTGGGGACAAGGGTTATATAGGGTAAGTTTTTTTTAGATGTTGGATTTTTAGGCATGTGAAGGTTTTAACAATAAGAGGTAAAAAAGAGAAAAAGGGAAAAAAAGAAAGTTAAAAAAAATTTTTTTTTGGATAGGAATGATAATAATTTAGGGGATTAGGCGAGAAGTCACGTACACACATCCTCAATTTATCAATATTCATATGCAATTTATTTATCTATAATGAGACAATGCAGACTGTCTCCACACCTGTCTGTCTGTCTGTCCACCTGTCTGTCCGTCTAGTCGATCAGTGGCTCTGTGATCTGTCTGCCACCCCTGGGAGAGTTACACACACAAAAAAAATCCCCGCTTTGCTCCTCTGCGTCCTCCTCCTCCTCGATAGCTCTGCGCTCTCCTCTCCTGCATGTGTGTGTGTGTGTGCACGCGCGCGCACGTGTTAGGTAGGTATGTATACGTGTGTGTGTGTGTGTGTGTGTGTGTATGCATGCATGAATTGTGTGCCGCCGCTACTGCTGCTGCTGCTGCTGGTGTGTGTGTGTGTGTGTGTGTGTGTGTGTGTGTGTGTGTGTGTGTGTGCTCCGGGCTGCTGCTGGCTGGCTGGCTGGTTCACACACACACTGACACACACACAAACACACACAGACACACACACACATACAGTCACAATGAATGGCTGCCTGTAGCGAGGCGGAGGGAGACACTAGACCGCTTCTTCTCCTCCTCCTCCTCCCGCTGCTGCTGCTGCTGCTGCTGCTCCTCCATTGAAACACTTTCTCCAGCGGAGACACAACCACCGAGCCAACGGGGGTGAGTTCACCGAGGACAGCGGCTCCAACTCGGCCAGGCGAGGCGAGACGAGTCGGTCGGTCGGTCGGTCGGTCGGTCGTCCGAGCTCCGAACTGTGTGCGTGCATGTGTGTGTGTGTGTCACTGTATGTAGGCTATACGTGTGTGTGTGTGTGGCTTCTTCTCCTTTGGATTTGATGTGAATTTTGGTTTTGCGGTTGTGCTGCTGCTGCTGGAAGAGGAGGAGGGGTGTGTGTGTGTGCAGCCCTGTGTGTTTGGGGTGTGTGTGGGGTGAAGCTATTGTTTATTTTATTGTTTTTCTCCAGGGGAGGGAGGAGGAGGAGGAGGAGGGTTGTGTTGTGTTGTGTTGTGGGGGTAAAGTTGTACTGTAGCTGCCCCGCTATGGGGGATGGGCCGATGGGCACCGACCAAAACTTTAACCACTTCACCGGCTCCACTCACTCAGTCGCCGCGGGCTGTCCCCCCTCTCCCCTCGGTGAGTGAGTTGATGATGAGACCTCCCCTTTCGCTTCTCCCCCCCCCTGCATTCCTAAACTTTTTCTAAAACTACATTTTTATTTATTTATTTTAAAAAATATATATATTTTAATTTATTTTATTTTAGCAACTATCATGCTGTATTTATAGGCTAAAGCACAGACAACCGGTGGTGTCCTGACTGTAAACGGGTTAAGATTTTTTATTTTATTTTATTTTTACTTTCCTTCTCCTCTTCCTCTCTTCCTCCTCTCCTCTCTTCGCCATGCCGGATCTATCTGTCTGTCTCGCCCACCACAGTTGCAGCGCATTTGTGTCCCGGGATGACCTGTTGATGTCGGGCTTAAAGATGGAGTGCAGCCGCCGCCTGCCTGGGTGTTCTCTCCCTCCCTCCGCTGTATATCCCCACCTACCTCTCCCCCATTTTTTTTTTTTTTTTTTTTTTTAACAAAATACGTTTAAACATTGATAAACACTGAAGTTCAGCCCGTGTGCCTCCCCCCTTGTCTTTTAAATAAATAATTTATTGGCTGTGATATATCACAAGCGACATTTTGGAGAAGAAGGAGGTGGTGGTGGTATAGAGGAGGGAGGAGAGGAGAGGAGAGGAGAGGAGGGGGGGTAACAACGCGTGTCTGTCCCGGTAGCTGCCATTCGTCCGGCCCCGGAGGAGAAGGAGGGGAACTCGGTCTGAAGACGGACGATCCCTCGCTCGGTCGGTCGGTCGGTCTTGGAGAGAGAGAGAGAGATAGGGTGAAAGAGTGAAAGCGCTTCAACTGCTGAATATTTCATTTCACTTCACCCCCCCTCCCTCTCCTCCTCCTCCTTCTCCTCTTCTTCCTCCTCTCCTTCCTCGACTATTTTTGTGGCTGTAGTTAGATATCGTCCCGTCCTCTCTTCCTCCTCCTCCCCCCTCTTCTCTTCTCCTCCTTCCCTCCTCGGACGATAAACGCGTGTGCTGCTGCTGCTGCTGCTGCTGTTTGGTGCCGGAGGGGGGGAGTTGACACATTAAATAGAAAGAGAAGAGCTCGCTTTCTTTTCTTTTTTTTCTTAATTTTTTTGTCCCTTTTCAACCGCCTTACCTCCCCTTCTTTCCCTTCCTTCCTTCCTTCCCCCTCCCTCCTTCCCTCCGTCCCACACTGAACGCACCGGCCCAAGCCAGCACAGCCAGCCGAGGACTCCCGGATCTTGACCGGGCATCGAGGCTGGCACACGGCCGGGCAGCGAGCGCTCTCTGCCCGCTCTGACTCTGCCCCCCTACCGCTGCTGCTGCTGCTGGTGGTGGTGGTAGCCTGGCTCTCTCTATCTCTCCCCCTGCTACGTCTGCGGCGAGACATCATCGGCTCTGCTTTAGACTTTCATGTGAGATTTTAATTAATCTATAATTGATGTGTATAAATAATATTTCGGCTCCCTTTTTTTTTTTTTTTTTTTTGAAGTTTCAGCTCCAGTCGAGCTCAGGGGAGGCTAGCCACATTTTTTTAGGTGCATGTCTGTGTGCCCACGAGTGTCGGTAAATACAGCGTGTTTTTAGCCTTAAATGCCCTTTAAAGTGGAAGCCACACAAGGCTGTTGGTTGTTGCAGGTGATATAAAAGCTTGTTTTTATTTATAAACACAGGTGAAGTGTTTTTTTTAGTAGGGTTAGCCTTAGCATTTAGCTCTGCTGCTCTGCTGCTCTGCTAACAGGCCACCTTTAACCTCCCCCTAAACCAGGAAACTGAGTTTGATTAGCCTGTGATTTATGTTGTTATCACAAGCTGCTGTTGGTGTGGATCCAGGGGGAGTGCTTGGGTCCAAAATGGAGGCTGCAGTGTCTTTATTTTTGGTGTTATTTTGGATGTGTTAGCTGCAGCAGCACTCACTCACTCACTTTTTGTGGTTTTTTTTTTAGTCTGCAGAGTTTGTGGCACTGGAGGTGAATTTAAAATAAGTTAAAGAACACATGCACATGCACATAGACATGCATGCATGCAGACAGGCAGACACACACACACACACACAGTTTAGCATGGAGTCAGTGCATATAATGGGGCACATGGGGACTGGGGGGCAGAGGTCAAGTGGTGTGAATTAACTCCTCTTTTATGCTTCCTGGAAGTTGTTGTGACCTCTGTGACCCGGCGAGGAGGAAGAGGTGGCTGGTTAGCATGTCCTTGGATGACATCTCAAGTGCTCCGCAGTGTGTGTCAGTGTGTGTGTGTGTGTCTAAATCAAATCAGGCAAGCAAAAAGCTCCTCGTGTGGTTGCAAGGAGAAAAAAAAAAAAGAAAATTATCTTTTACGCTGCCAAAATACCCTTGAGCAATTTCACATTTTTATGACTAATTTGAGCGTCCTGTTATGAATGTCAGCAGAACCCGCGTTTGTTGTCTTGTTTTTTTTTCTTTTTTTCTTTTTTTCTTTTGGCCGTTTGATTATCGAGGGATGATTTCCTGCACACAAGTGCTTCGTCTTAGCAACTGGCTGCTGCTGCTGCTGCTGCTTCTTCTCCCTATTATTATTCATATGATTGCATTGCACATATTTATTTATTTACACCTGGAAACAAACAACAAGGCTTCTAAAGCATTTCTCGCCGAGAGGGGAGCTCCACGGGGACGCTTAGTGGTTCAATTTCTTGCTCAAGGCCGAGGGAGGTGCTGGGGCTGGTTGTGGGGACGTGTAGTGTAGTGTAGTGTAATGTAATGCAATGCGATGTATTGTAATGCGATGTATTGCAAAGGCAGCAGACGGTGCGTTTTTAGCCCCCCCAGCCGGTTCAGAGGTCAAATCCAGCGACTTTTAATCACGATGCTGCTGCTGTTATCAGTGCGCTCAGATAGTAATCACCAGTATCACTGAGATCACGACGCACTAATTAAACTAGGAGCTGTGTATGTAAACAAAATCTTGGATGAAGCCCAGAACGGATGGAGAAAATATCACTCTGAGCCCACTTCGGTTGAATTATAATTACATTAATGTAATGCATATTGATTTCTTTTTTCTTTTTTTTTTTCTTTCACAATCGGCACAAACTGTCAAGGCACAACAATGTGTCAAGGTACGCCGGCCAGCGAGCCAGCACTTATTGATTTAAACCAAATAAGAGGGAGAAAACTCAGCTGTAATTTATCCACTCGGGCGCTAATAGTGTTTTGACATGATGGGGGAATGTTATTCAATTCAAACAGTACAAAGTGCTCCCGGTCCGATAAGCAGTCCCCTAATTGTTTTTTGTTCAGAAGAGGACCGTCTGATTAATTAAGCTTAATAATATTAAAAAGGGGGAGGTTTATTAAGCTAATTAATTCATTTCCTAATATTAGCATCTGGGCACTTTTCTTGTGTATCTTATTCTGTCCAAAACTCCCTCCAGATGTTGAGAGACAGGAGTTATTTTAATGTAACCATAGCTTTGATGCTTTTACTGAATTTCCTACATTTCAAAATAAAATAAAAACACTGCTAATGAAGTCAGAGATGCATACACAGCACCCTGCACTTTCCCTGTACCAGCAGCACCACCAGCAGCCGTACTAAATGTGCCCGTATCTATCTAAATTAATTAGTTGCAATAAAACCCTTAAAATTAATTATGATGAAATGCAGATGGCCTCCTATCCTCAGCGCTGCCCTCAACGTAGGCGTGAAGAGCCGGAGCTGTGGACTGCAGCGTTTTAGTTCGTAGTTTAGTTTCTTCTACAGGGGGGAAGGTTTTTGAAGGTTTTGAAGGTTTTTGAAGGTTTTGCAGAGCTTCTTAGAGCAGCCGCTGTCTTTAACTGTTGGTTATAGAGTTTAAAAACCCACCTGAGGAAACTGTTCTCCACTTATATAATAACACTGTGACATTCAGGTGTGGATTGTGTTTTTGTTTTGTCTTGTCGTTGTGAGTTCAACTTCTTTATTTTGTTGACCTTGCTTTTTGTCTAAGTTTCTTAAAAGGGCTTTTCAACAATCCACTGGAGAATGAGAGTTCTCTTTGTTTCTTTCTTTCTTTCTTTTTGCTTTTTCCATGCTGTGTGCTGAATGTGAGGTTTTGTAACAGGAGAGTCTGTCATGATGTGTCATGCCCAGTTGTTCAGATGAATATTAAAGCTGTCACCAGTCACCTACTACTGCAGTTGTAATGACCGATACCTTGGTACTAAGTGGCTGCAACATGCAAAAAGTACATTGGTACCGTGAGTACCAGAATAATAACTGTGCCTTCAGTGGGCCGATTCCTGTTGGACCTGACGCGGGGCAGCATACGTTAGGCCTATATAGTCCTGGTGCGGCTACAGTCGAACTCTGGCGCGGTATGTTTGTTATGTGAACCCAACCGGACCTTGTCCAACTCCAACTGCTACAAGTTTGATTGAGTCATAGAAACATGACGATGTATACCACGAGTCTTTATCTGGTCAGTGTTTGTGGAAACATGACGCTCTGCCAGCATATACGTACCAGCTTGACAAATGAAACAATATCTCAATAATTTTTGCATCTGGTGGCTGGCTGTGATGTTGCCTGCATTTTGAATACTTTTGAGAAGTTGTTGAAGCACAGTGGAGCTTAAATACTTTTGGAGGTTCAGTTTTTTCTAAAAAAAGTATTGAATTTAGAAGGACATGGGTTCTGTTTTTTGATTTTTATCGAAAATTGAAGTTTTGAAACATGTTGATTCCTGTTGGACCTGACGCGGGGCAGCATACGGTAGCCTATATGGTCTTGGTGCAGCTACAGTCGAACTCTGGTGCGGTCCGTTTGTTATGTGAACGTGGCCGGACCTTGATCTTCATTGAAAGACGACGCTCTGCCATTACGTACCAGCTTGAAAAATGTATAGTAACAGTATCATAATTTTCGCATCTGGTGGCAGCTGTGATGCTGCCTGCATTTTGAATACTTTTGAGAAGTTGTTGAAGCACAATTGGAGCTTAAATACTTGGTTTGATGTGGAACAGTTTTTAGATAAAGTAGTGAATTTAGAAGGACAAAGGTAATGTTTTTTTGTTGTTTTATCGTGGTATCGGATAAGTATCGAGAATGAACGCGTGTAACATGATAGAATAGATGATAAATAACGTTATCCACCGCTCCATGGATTGATTTCTCACTAAAAGTCTAAAACGAATGCACATGGCTGAGAGGAGGGTTAGAGACCAGACTTGTATAGTTCCCCTTTAAATACTTAAAGGTTTGATTTGAAACATTTTAAATAAAGTAGTGAATTTAGAAATCCATGAGTTCTGCTTTTTGATTTTTATTGTGCCATCAACAATCATGGAAGTTCAGCGGTATTGGTATTGACTCACCCTGACCCTCTGGTACGGTGACAAACCAACCTACATATAAACTGAGGTTCAGGGTGGAAAAATCTGCATCTTCCCGCCTCTCTTTCTCTCTCTGAACGTCGACATGTGACAGTGGCCTTAATGTCTGATGGAGAAACAATTACCACCCAGCTGTGTTGAAGATAACTGGTCAAGCTGAGTGCATTTGGTCTGGTAAACACAAGAGGAAAAAAAAGGAAAAAGATGGCAACGAAATGTGAGGAACATCCCCGTCCAAGTGGAGCATCCTGATTCTCTGATTCTCCTGGCGTCGTTCGGTCGAGTCCACTTGGGTTTTGTGGTTAAATAATAGTTTTTCTGATGCTTAAGGCCAGTTTGTGTTTACGTTTTCCAGCTGCGGAGGGAAAGTATCCCGTTCAGATCTGGAAACCGTCCTGTCCCAGGCTGTGTGGGCCACAGTGGCCACTCACAGCAGCCAATCAGTGATGTTTAGTAAAAAAAAATGAACGCACAGCTTGTCAGCAAGATCCCCCACTGTTTTTGTTGCACTTTAATAATAAAATAAAAGTTACTGCAGCACAACAAACCTTCCTTCACCTCAGATGAACCTCAGCGTTTCTCCTCCAACACTTAATCAGCAGCTAAATCGGATTTGTACAGGAATCATGTGTGAAGTTGTTGCGACTGCAGATGAAAGTCGGTCGTATATAGACACAGTGATTGTCACGCAGTCCAGTGTGACGGATGAATGGACGCGTTCGACCTTGTTTTCAGGTGACCTAATTTTTTTTTTTTCTTTTTTTCCCATAAATGCTCCAGCAACCTATAATGAATGGGCACACGCAGTATTCAACTGTAAATGCAGTGTGTGTGTGTGTGTGTATGTGTGGATGCATATTGAATGATTTTCATATAACAAAATAAAATAGACTTTTTTATTTAAAGGGATAGTTCACCCAAAATTCAAATTTCACTCTATCTACTCACCCTCATGTCAACTAAGGGCTGGGAGAAGTTTCAGAGTCCTTCGTGGCTTCTCTGAGTTACAGCGGGGCTCTGCGTAACAGTGCATGTCCATATAACGGTTTCAAATGGATACCAACTGTCTTCGTAACAAAAAGACACACCAAAAAAACATCCAAATACCTCCATGCTGCTCGTATGTAATGTTCGTCTTGTATTGAAACCCTGAAATGCGAAATTTTTCTGAAAAAAATTAAATAAGTCTATATTTCAAGCTTGTTTGTAGCGGAAGCTTCTCGAAGCTCCTCTTCCTGCGTTCCTGGGCTTCAATACAAGACGGACATTACATACGAGCAGCATGGAGGTATTTGGATGTTTTTTGGTGTGTCTTTTTGTTACGTAAGAAAAGTGGTATCCATTTGCAACTGTTTTATGGACATGCACTGCTACGCCGAGACCCCCTGTAACTCAGAGAAGCCACGGAGGACTCTGAAACTTCTCCCAGCCCTTAGTCCACATGAGGGTGAGTATAGATAATGAGTGCAATTTGAATTTTGGGTGAACTATCCCTTTAATGTTTGTGCACTGCACACGGAGCCGGAGCGATTGGCTGCACTGTCTCTTAGCGATAAGACGGTGGGATGCGTGTTGTTCTACAGCGACGAGGCTGAATCTTAATGGGATTAAGTCGATCGACTGATAATTCATTGTCGAGAAGTTTCATCTTTATCCGGGGTTTATTGGGTGAAGCTGACTGACTGTACGTACAGTAGCTGATTCATGACAGAGCGGTCGTTTGTTTTATTTCATTTTTTTATCTGGAAATATAGAAATAATGATGGAGGGAGTTTTTTTTTTTTCCACCTCCGTAGAACCACGATTCTTCATTTCTGGTCCGTTGTGACACTTTTTATCAAGAAAATTGCAGCTGTTGCAATTTGGATATTGCACTCATATGCACTATATTGCAATTTCAGTAATATGTCAATGAATGGTTCAGGCTTATTGCAGATCAAAGCTTTCTTTAACCTGAACCCTGTTAAATCAGCGGGCGGCAGAGCAGCGGATTTTATATTTATACGTTTCTAGATGATCTGGTGCTGGTTTCTCCTTCTGCTGCTTTACAATTGATTTTAAAATGTGCTAAAATTAGAATTGGCCTGCTTGTTCTTGTTGTTGAATGGTGTTACTGAGGTGAAGCCCTTTGTAAAATCTAAGCAGATACTTGATTATAGATTAGAAATAGTTATTTTATTATCTAATAAGAACTAATAATTGTAGAGTTAAATACCACTTCCCCAGTCGTCCTAACTCTGGTCCCAGCCCTTTAACTTAAAGCTTTACGGTTACGTACTGGTGGGAATCCCCTAGAGTGGCATGTTGCGAAATTGAAGATTTTTTTTTTGTTTGCTAACGTACACTTTTCACTGGAAATCAATCATCTCTCACTGTTTGCTCTACAAAAAAAAAAGTAGTTGCCAGTGGCTGCACAGTGCAACTTCCTGTGTGGGCAACAGTTTCAGAAGAAGAATTGATTCCTGGGAAAACTGCAGTTTTTTACCCCGAGTATGAATCTATAAAGTTTATTTATAAATGATGTGGTTTCTGCTTCAGTGTTACTGTAGACATTCTTTAACTCACAGATCCAGTGGGTAACTCTTTTATATTTTGCAGTTTGTCTCTATTAAGATGAAAAATCTGAGTTTGTTGTGACCTAAACTTTCTATAACAACGATCTCAGCGCTGTGGGCGTTGTCAGATACAGTCATTGCTAAAAATATAGGCACCCCTGCACTTTTTTCTCAGATAATGCCCCAGTTTCTCCTTGAAAACCATTGCAACTACAAATGTTTTGGTGTTCAGAAGGGTATTTCTTTGGTTTGTAATAGAACGACAAGTCAAATCTGATATTTTACGCACAAAACTCCAAAAATGAACTGGACAGAAGTGTTATTCCTACACTGCCAGCACCTGTTAATTGTCACAGAGTTAAAATACAAATTAAAGGAGCACCACATGATTGAAACCCAATGATTTCTTTCCGTTTTTGAACTAGGACTGACTGATGAGTCATATTATTTTTTCGGAGTAATAGTGATAAACACGTTGCGATAAGGTTTCCAGAAATGTGATGAGTAAGGAGAGGGTTAAATTAATGTTCTGCTTAACTGATTTTTCAAGTGCAGATTTTTCTAATCAGTGTTTCAGGGTACTTAAAGACTCAGGAACTGTGAGGTTAATAGGCACTTAAATATTTGCTTATTTATCACAAGTGACTTTATCGCAATATTGAACAATGTAATCCATTTTTTGAGTTCTGTGTGTAAAATGTCAGATTTTACTTTTTGTGTCGCTCCATTGCAAACCAAAGAAATAGACTGATGAATACAACAATCAATGTTTGTAGTTGTGATGATTTTCAGGGACAAATTTGATCATTATCTGAAAAAAAAGTGCTGGGCTGTCAATATTTCTGACCATGTGTATCCTACATGTCTTGTTGTCCTCATGAGGTCACTGTGAGGTCGCCGTCTTCAAGTTTCTTCAGGTCAAAGTTGTAAAAGCAGAATCAGAAATGTTTTTATTGTCAAGAGCAGTAAAGGTCAGATTACAGCATAAGGAACTTGTCATGGTGTCGGGTGCAAACATAAAGAAATTAGGAAAAAAAATAGTTAAAGAGAGGAGTTTGCTTTTGGTTATAAAAAAGTCTCATATAATGTGGACGAATCTACGTTACCCACTTGTTAATGGGTTCAGTTTTGATAAATATATAGTTTTGTCTTATTAGTTATTTTGATATTATTAGTTGTCAGCTCGCCCAGCATTTCCTAGTTTCGGTTTCCTGGACGCTGCCGGATCGCTAGTTGGCATCGTTTATGGTCGGAACTACGACGGTATCTGATCGTCTTCCAACCTCCGACTTTCATTCTTGATCAATGAAAACATTCTTGGCAAATGGTTTCCCTTTCGTCCGTCTTGCGTCGGTCCAAGAATTTCACCGTGCGCACAGAGGCTCATGGGAAATGTAGTGTGAAAACACTTTGCTTTCCAAAACTCCTTGTAGTCCCTTTAAACGTAGGGTTGAAATAAAAAATTTAAAGGGACAACGAGGAGTTTTGGAAAAGCGAAGCGTTTTCACACTACATTTATAAGCCTCCGCACGCACCGTATAATTCTTTGACCGGCGCAAGACGGACTCATGTTTTCATTCATCAAGAATTAAAGTCAGAGGTTGGAAGATGATCAGATACCGTCGTAGTTCCGACCATAAGCGGCGATTCGGCGGTGTTATTCTCATGACTCGCCACGAAACCGAAAGTAAGGAAACGCTGGTCGGCTCGACCAGCATTTCCACCACCACTAATAATAACAAAATAACGATAGAGACAAAACCATATATTTATCGAAAATGGGCCCATTAACAAGTGTGGGTAGTGGAGATTCATCCACATTAACGTGAGACTTTTTTATAACCAAATAGAAACTTTGTCGTTGTCCCTTTAAATAAAATAAGATAAAATAAAATATTCTAGTGCAAAAAAATATGCATATACAATTTAGGATTTATATAAATAGAATAAAATAGAATAAAGATTAAGATAGATACAGGAAGAAAGTTATTGTGCAAATTGTTGTCGTAGTGCAGATAGAGTGACTGTCCAAACTTGGACTGAGGCAAACTGTGACTTGTCTCCTTCCACGTGTCCTCTCTGCGTCGTCACGGTTACTCTGCAGCCGCCTGCTGTTGAGGTGAAGCTGCTCCTCGTCGGCTCCCTGTGGAGGAACCAGACGGATCGCCGCCGTCTCGTCTGTTTTGGGGATGTAGTCGTTGTAGGAGCTCAGCAGCAGCTGCATCATCATCATCATCATCATCATCATCATCATCATCATCATCATCATCATCATCCACCACCAGCAGCAGCTACTGATTTACTCTGCTCGTGTCCTCTAAGGCGACTTGTTCTCCATCCATCTCTCTGTATAAAAGGTGTTTGCTGGGTGATGGAGTGACTCACCTCTGTGCTCTGGTCTGTTTGCTGCTGCTGCTCCGCCTATGTAAATACATTGTGCATATTATGGACTAGATAGAATAAAGAGTCAGTCCACACACACACACACACACACACACACACAGGTTGTTTATGTGTTTTTTTTAAAGTCACTGGTTTGACAGTTCCTGCGCTTCTTCATCACAGGCTTCTTTTGTTGGATGATGGTGATGAAGTGAAATAGATGAGTTATGTAAGCGGCTGTGTTTTGACTGAGAGGGAGAGAGACGGGGAAAATAACAAAGTAGGCCAAAAAACCAGCAAACAGTTTATTAACTGTGAATTAGATTTAATGAAACGCGGTTAAAAAGTAGAAGAAAAGGGAGAAAAAGAAGAAGGAGAGGAAGACGGCGGCTTATATAACTGTCGCTGGTGGCCCCGAATTCTCTTTCATTCAGAGTTTTGAATTAAAGTTGTTTACCAAATCCTTAATTCATTAATCATCATACACTTGACTCCCTCTGTTTCCTTTATCTTAACTCCTCCTCCTCCTCCTTTTCCTCTTTCTGTCTGGTCTGTCGTCTGTAGATCCTCCCGTCCCTCTCCTCTCCTCTCCTCCGTCTCTAACATCTCCATCTCTCCGTCCCCCTGCAGACCCTGTGGTGCTGGGCAGAGCGTTATGGCTCAGACGCTGCAGATGGCGATCCCTAACTTTGGCAACAACGTCCTGGAGTGTCTGAACGAGCAGCGGCTGCAGGGCCTCTACTGTGATGTCTCCGTGGTCGTCAAGGGACACGCCTTCAAGGTGCGGACACACGGCAACGATGACGATTGTTTTGTTTTTTTTACAGACTTTTAGTTACTAAACAACATCTGGTGCAGGAGGAGATGTATCGGTCACCGTTAGCTGCCAGATAACGAGCTCACAGCCGCCTCAGTAATGAAGCATCGTCTGAAAAACTTCTGCATGAGAACTTAAAGGTGTATTTACAGTCAAGGCACTTTTTTTTTTTCAGATAATGCTCCAATTTCTCCCTGAAAAACGTTGCAACTACGAATGCGTTCAGAAGTGTTTTTCTTTGGTTTGCAATGGAACGACACACACACACACAAAAAAGGGGGAACAAAGTCAAATATGACACTTAACACACAAAAAAAGTGTGAATCCTTCACTGCCGCCACCTGTTAATTGTCACAGGTGAGTTAAAATTCAAATTAAAGGAGTATCACATGCTTAAAAGCCCAATTATTTATTTCTTGAAAAAGTGCCAATCATTTTGTCAAGTTCAGTCTGGTTTGCAATGGAACAAAAACAACAAAAAAACTGGGGAACAAAGTCAAATCTGACATTTTACACACACAACCTGTCACAGGTGGGTTAAAATACAAATTAAAGGAGCATCACATGATTGAAACCCAATGATTTCTTTCAGTTTTTGAAAAAGGACTGACTGATGAATCATATTTTTTCAGCGTTATAGTGATAAACGCATTGCGAAAAGGTTTTCCAGAAATGCGATGAGTAAGGAGAGGGTTAAATTGACGTTCTGCTTAACTGATTTTGTCACAGGTGAGTTAAAATACAAATTATAGGAGCATCACCTGCTTAAAAACCCAATGATGTCTTTCAGTTTAGAAAAAGTGCCAATGATTTTGTCCAGTTCCATTGCAAACCAAAGAAATACACTTCAGAATATTAAAACATTTGTAGTTGCAATGATTTTCAGGGAGAAATTGGGGCAATATCTGAAAAATAAGTAGAGAAGTGTATTTCTTTGGTTCGCAATGGAACAACACACAAAAAACAAAGTGAACTGGACAAAATGATTGGCACTTTTTCAAAACTGGAAGAAATCATTGGGTTTTTAAGCAGGTGATGCTCCTATAATTTGTATTTTAACTCACCTGTGACAATTAACAGCAGTAAAGGAATCACAGTTTTGTTCAGTTCATTTTAGGAGTTTTGTGTGAAAATTTTGTGTAAAATGTCAGATTTGACTTTGTTCCCCAGTTGTTGTGTTTTGTGTGTGTCCTTCCATTGCGAACCAAAGAAATACACTTCTGAATATTAAAACATTTGTAGTTACAATGATTTGATGAGAAAAATTATGAGAAATTGGGGCAATATTTAAAAAAAAGTAGAGTGCCAATATTTTTGGCCATGACTGTACGAATCTTATTTTTCCAAACGAGAGAGATGAGTGGTAGAGGAAGAATCAAAGGCTTTGATCAGGATCTTATCTTACTGATGACAGTCGCCATTACGTATCGCAAATGATCAGATCTGATCTGCTTGTGTCTATATTGTGTTTGTCCTATCCAATTGGGTACTATGGTAACAGGCCCTGCCCAGAAAAACGTTTTTTGGCTGTTCACACTGTAAAAAAAAAACTAGACACAATCTGGATATGTTAAAAATCTGATTTGGAGTGGCAGTGTGAACGAGGCCGAAAGTAATGAAGCATTTCAAAGAAAATTTGCAACGTCTGTGCCTTTCCTTTTTATTTTCATGCGTTTGGTTTTATTTAGTCCAGCTCTCTGGTTCTGTAGGGAGCGATGCTGCTGCTGTAATTAGTTCCACAGTGAAGGTATTGATGAGATTCTGGTCAGTTTAATTAGCGAGACGTGAAAATATGACCCGGGTCAACAAAAAAAAAAAAAAAAAAACTAAAGAAAAAAACTCCAGAATCCAGCTTTAAATAATTTCCAATAGATTTTCTGAGCTCTTGGTCCGAGCCACCACCTCCATCATCACCGCACACATAAATCTCAGGCTTCGCTGCTGTTCAATACAATTTACAATTTCACTTTGTGAGGCCCAGAGAGCTGAGATTTGGCCGAGTGTCAGAAGTTAATGATGATTCCTCCACAGTGGGATACAATTCTGATGTGGTCAATACTTCCAGAAATAAATTATGGTATATGACTCTGCTGCAGTTGGAAGGAAGAAAGAGATCGCCATCAAAGTGAGATTATTGTAAATATTTGTCAGGGAATGAAGCTAATGAAGTGCATACAGGCGCATCTAAATAGATCAGGATAAATATGATGGAAAAGTTCATTTATTTCAGTCGTTCAATTCAAATATTGAAACTCATATTATATAGATTCATCACACACAGACTGAAATATTCCATGTCTTTATTTGTTTTATTTGTAATAAAAAATCCTTTAGTCATCCCACGATGGAGAGATTTTTATATTCATCTCAAACAAGTAGAATATAGTGAAAAGGTTAGATGATGTCACACTCTAATCAGCCAATTAACACCTGCAGAGGTTTCTTGAGCCTTTGAATGGTCTCTTAAGGTGTTTTCACATCTGCCTCGTAGAGTTCACTTGAAACCAATGCCCCTTTTCCACTCCACACGTCATGTTGTAGTATGGCCTGTGCTTGGAGCCCGGGCTGAGGCGTTCCCAAAGAAATATCAGGTCCCAGGTACCAGGTGCTAGTGGAAAAGCAAAAAAAAAAACATGTTGAGCCGAGAGTTAAATCCTCAAAATGTTCTGTGTACGAGCCAGACGTTTCCGACCAATGACTGAACAGCCTCTCAGCGTACATGTGGCTTTGGTTACAAAAGCAGGTCCACCTGTGAAAAATGCAAAGTGAAAGTGTATGGAGCTAGAACCATGGATGCAAACAGCGCGCCGAAAAGCGAAACTCGCTTTTTTCATGACCAATTAGGTGACTTGTGTAAATCGTTCAGATCCGAAGAGTTTTTGTTTTGGGGAGAGGGGGGGGTCTCAGCGTCTCAGCTGGGGTCAGTAAAATGTTTTTCTAACAGGCTGACAGTGACAATCACGTGAAACTGAGGCGAACTCATTCATGGTCTCTGATTATACTGATAACAGCCGACCTCCAATGTAGACGCGACATGCGCGCTCATTAAAGCGGCGCGTATCCGCGTGCATTCGGTGCGACAGCAACGCCGTTTTTCCCCCCCCCCGTGCATGTGGAGCTGTGATGTCCGTGGAGCTGTGGCCGTGGACATGCACGGTTCTCTACGTTGCTGTATTATATATATATATATATATATATATATATATATATATATATATATATATATATATATATATATATATATATATGTATATATATGTATGTATGTATATATGTATATATGTCCATTACACACTGAATGAAACATCCCATGTCTTTATTTATTCAGTTTATTTTAATAGTAATAATTATGACTAACATTCAGTGAAGACCTAAAATTCAGTATCTCCAAAATGGAAATATTGCTAAGGATTTTTTTTTTAAAGCATTTTTAATATAGAAATGTTGGCCTTCTGAAAACTATGTCCATCTATAATCAATCAATACTTGGTTGGGGTTGAACTACTGGAAATTTACTTTTCCGTGATTTGTTAATGGTGAGCACCCCCCCACCCCGGGAAATTCCTCTCTTTTTTGGTCCTGACCCGTTTGCATCCCTGTAGAACAGTCTCATAATAAATAAATGCACAAATAAGTGCACAAAAGAAGATTTACAAATGTATTTGGATTGGATTTATATATGTGACTCAAAACACAAATACATTTTCAATGCACACACAAATATGTTTCATTCCATATATAAGTAAAAAAAAAAATTCACGTAGGCTATAAAAAATAAAATTCATGAAGATATTTCTGATGCACACTCAATTAGAAAAAAATATATGCATGTAAGGTATTTGCAATCTTCATCAAATACATATTTGAATATTTGTTACATTCATATATGAACTGTTGGAGAAAATATCGGACGTATGTTTATGAATCTTATTTTCTATATGTGAATTTTTTTTTTAACTTATAGAATGAAACATATTTGTATGTGCATTGAAAATGTATTTGTGTTGTGAGTCACACATATATAACTCCAATCCAAATACATTTGTGAATCTTCTTTTGTGCATTTATTGATTTCTGTGTGCATTTATTCATTATGAGACTGTTGTAGCTCCGTAGGAGTGAACCACACTGAACAAAACAATACAAAACAAAAAATAAACATTGCATTTGGTCCGAACCAGAGCCAGTGAACTAACTAACTTCCCCCTAACCCTCCTCCTCCTCCCCCCCCCCCCCCTCAGGCCCACCGTGCGGTCCTTGCAGCCAGCAGCTCCTACTTCCGGGACCTGTTCAACGCCGGGGGGAAGAGCTCGGTGGTGGAGCTGCCCCCGGCCGTGCAGCCGCAGAGCTTCCAGCAGATCCTGGCCTTCTGCTACACGGGACGCCTCAGCATGAACGTCGGAGACCAGTTCCTGCTCATGTACACGGCCGGATTCCTCCAGATCCAGCAGATCATGGAGAAGGGCACCGAGTTTTTCCTCAAGGTAACGGGAAGGGAAGGGAATACTGAAGGGAATACTGAAGGGAAGGGAAGGGAAGGGAAGGGAATACTGAAGGGAAGGGAAGGGAAGGGAAGGGAATACTGAAGGGAAGGGAAGGGAAGGGAAGGGAATACTGAAGGGAAGGGAAGGGAAGGGAAGGGAAGGGAATACTGAAGGGAAGGGGCTCCTAATGAAGCTTTGATGTGCTGGTGATTAATGGATCCAGATGTCGTTAACGCTGCAGATCGGTGGAAGAGGTCAGAAGTGCATTAGCGCTAATGCTGCACTAATTTCTACATATTAAAAAACGCTGTAAATTGTAATCGTGCAGAGAAAATCCGCTGTGTGCCAGACACGGGTGTTATAATTACTTCTTTTTTTTTCTTTTTTTTTTGCCGCCACCATGGCACCTGTTGTGTGTGACATTATGCGTGGCGTTATGTTGTCATGGGGGTGTCTGTGTTTGTAGATCTGATTACATTTGGAGTGCCGTGCTGCATAAATCTGCATATTAATGAGAGAAACTGATTTCCTTGAATGTAGCCGCTCATACCCTCCAGACACCAGAGTTAAGATGATAACAGCGACGTGAAGCGAAATACAGGATGTGCTACTGGAGTGTGAATTAAGTCGCTCTGCTGCTCTTAAAATGTTATTTACTGGACATGATGGTGTCTTTTTTTTTTTCTTTTTTACTTTTTTTTTGGCTGCTTGGCTGCTTCGACACCAACCTTGGCAGACTACCAAAGGAAGTTTAGGGAACCTGAGTTTGATACTAAAAATTGACTTGCAGCATAATCAAACAAGTTTAATGTTTGTACAAAGGAGTGCAGGGTTGGGCTTTGGACCAAAACCAAAAAACAAAATATTGACTGCAACTTTAATGATTAATCCTAATCAATCAATTAACTCATAGAAGCACATTTTGCAGCATCACTGTGTGAAAATAATATATATTTTACCTTCTTATGAAACTGAGAAAAGCAGCAAATTCCGACAGAAGAAGCTGGAACCAAAGTTATTTTGTTTCTGCATGTCTTTGTAACACTACACTTACTATCTGTATTGTATAACTCAATTTCCACAAAGGAACTTCAGCCTGAGGTGTTGAACAGTAACTTTACCTGTATGAAGTTATTTAAAATTCACACAATATCTCACATCTTGGTGTTCGACAGTTTCTTTTTGCTTGATTCAGTTGATACCAAACCAATGAGGTTGAGGTTTTATACATTTTAAAGGTCAAGTATTTTTACACGCTTCCTGTGTTTTACTTTAAAGCGTTGATCCATGAAAATATATTTATTTGTGGTTTTAAGAATTAAGAATTTCTTCTCTCAGGAGCTCTAGTAACAACAAGTCGGTGTCAACCAATCAGAAGTGAGGAGGCTCTAAAGCTCTCTTCTGATTGGCTGAATGTTTTCTAAAGTGGTCGAATAAAAATAGAGCAGATTTCAGAATAAAACACTCAGAGAAACTAAATCCTGCAAGTTGTTGGATGGATGTTTGGGTCCAGGTGGTGAGGGGGCGGGGCTTTGTTGTGACATCACAAAGTGACAGGAAGTCCTGACGGCTGGTTTTGAGGCTCAGTTTCTGAATACAGGCTGTGTGCATTTCTCTGTGGACTGAGGCTTTGATACTTTCACAGTATTAATATAGAACCTAGAGCTGCTTTATAATCAAAGAAGATGTAACTTTATATAATATGGGACCTTTAAATCTGCAGAGTGTTGTTACAAACAGGCCATTTTCCGTTTGACCAGTAATCATCTTATCGTTTAACCATCCCAGACACCAGCAGAAACCTTTCTCTCTGGTGCGTTCACTGACCAGTAATGACATTATTTCAGCCCAGCATCCTTAATTAATTTAGAACCTAGAGCTGATCAATAATCAAAGAAGACATGCAAATCTAACTTTTGAACCTTAAAACTTGCATAAATGTGAATAAATTAAATATTATATAATGTTTAATACTCACCTCACCTCATCTCCAGGTCTCGTCTCCAAGCTGTGATTCCCAGGGTCTCCACACCGAGGAGACCCCGCCCTCTGAGCCTCAGAGCCCCGTCACTCAGACCGTGGGAGGGGGCGGAGTCGGCGTGGTCGCCACGGCCGCAGGGAGGCCCTCCTCATGCCTGACGCCCCTCCCACTGGTGTCCAAAGTGAAGACGGAGCAGACGGCGACCACGCCTCAGCCGACCCCGCAGCCGCAGCAGGTACGTACGGCGTTCCTCTGGTGCAGTAATAATTAACCGCAGCGAGGCGTGAAGGAGAAATCTTTATTCGCTCTGAACGTCGGCATCATGAGTAGGAGTTTCATTGAGGTTGAGGTTTGAAAAGGCTTTGATAGAGTTTCAAGGCGAGTCTGTTCCCAGTCGCTCCAGTGACAAAAAAGCCATTTACTTATCGAACAGAAGCTTCGAGAACACATTTATAAAACACTTTACATGCATTTGATAAACCATAACCCGAAGGTCAGCACTGAAACAAAACATAAATGGACATTTTATACGTATAGTATGTATATTTTTTTATTCACACAAGGACATAAATCATGTCGGGGGTCAGAGGTTATTTAAACTGTGTACATTCATCCACTTTGTACGAGCTTTAAATGGAGGAGGTGAAGAGCCTCGGCGCCCAGAGACAAGCCTGGTTTGTTTTGATCATATTTCCATCCATATTAATGAGCGGTGGGTGTCGGAAGAAGCTTAAAACTGAAGCAAACTGATGAAAGTTCATTTGTTGTCACATAATTGTGGCTTAATTCAAACAGAACGGCTTTTTCATGTGTCTGGCTTCTTTTATTTATTTTTTTTACTTTCTATTGAAAATAAAGGCGAGCCAGATTCCGTACTAGATCTTTTCAATAGCTCTTTTTGAACCAGATTTAGTTTTTGTTAAAACTGCGTCCTTTATCTGTGTATCTATAACTTTAACATTGAGTTTTAGCTTCAAACTCGCCCCATTCACATCCAACAATTACCACGCTGAATAGAAGATTGTGAATCTTTTTAATGACACGTACTATAGTATATGAGAACATCACCATGTGGGAGTGAGTGGAGTTAAAATGCAGCTTTTTAAACGAGAAAACTGCAGAAGACGTTGTCGTCTTCTTGCAATCGAAGTCGGAGGAAAAGCAGCTGTTAGCCGCTCAAAAATAGACGGCATGTGATGTCAGGTGCTAATCTGCATATCAGTGTGTTCAGCACACAGACGCAGCAGTGTGATGATGATGATGATGATGATGATCGGCACATGTTTTAGATGCAGATGAGCAAATAACATCAGATGTACAGAAAAAAAATAATAATAAAAAAATTCAGAAATCTTGTTCAAACCGATCATAATAACGATGTTTTCAGACCTTCTGGGTGTTTATTTGTGATTTGCTTTGCCGGTAGAGACGCTGTATTTTAATGAGAATGTTTAAGCGTTTCTGTCAGAAAGGTAGAAAATACTGGAGAGTGAACTGGAGTTAAACAACGAGAGGTTTTCAGGAGGAATCTGAGCAGAATCCAACATTTCCTGATTAAATCAATTAAATCGTCCGATATTTCTCATATTTTACATGAACACACATTTTATGCAACGATCCTTCAAATATTGTACAAACTCAGGTGACAAATACATTTTGGTGGCTCAGTGTTTTACTAGTTATCAATACGTTTTATTTATTATATCATAGATCGATAATTCACCAATTTTCTACTCTGTCATGCCAAGGAAGGGTTCAGAGAACTTTCAGAGTTATCAAAACGCTTTAGGAATTCCAGGGGGGGTCCGACTGGCTACGGATTTTCATATAATGGCGGCGGATAGAGTTCACTTTTGAATTGTCCAAAACTCACACTATGAAACATCCAGATACCTCCATACTGCTCGTCTGTACTGACCCAAAGGTCCTGAAGCCGCAACATGGAAAAGTTGTTGGGAAAAAATTAATTTGATCTGTTTTTAGCCTTGTTGTAGTAGTAGCTCCCAGTGGCTGCGCCAGATTTGCTGCGAGATGTTCTCCCACGTTTACATCAAACATCCAATCAACAATCCAGTTTTTGGTCAGTGTTCTTTGATCTTTTGATCCCAGTCTCGAATGAGAGAAGAGCTTTGTTTTGGTACGTGACATGAGACGCGACCGGCGCGATGACGTGGCGTCATCACGTAAAATAAGCAGGTTGACCCTGGTCTGGCGTTCCCACTGCAAGCCGATCGGAGCCGAGCCGTTTGAAGGCGATTTTAACCCGGGTCACTTGCCGAGTCGTTTGACGTGGGTCGGTGCGCCTTTCCCACTGCCACCAAAAGCCGATTGTTAGCTGGTTTAAACGGGTTTTTGGCCAGTGGGAAAGGGGTAATAGTGTGTGTTTTGGACGATTCAAAAGTGAACTCTATCCACCGCCATAATATGAAAACCCATTGCCAGCCGGACCCCCCTGGAACTCCTAAAGCGTTCTCCGAACCCTTCCCTGGCATGACAGAGAGTAGAAAATTTGTGAATTATCGATTTTGGGTGAAGTATCCCTTTTAAGCTTTCCATAAGAAAAACTCTAAAATGTCTTTGTACCACTGACAGTTACAGTTGGAGGTTTCTCACTGATCCAGTTAAACACATTCTCTGTCCAGTGTGTGAGTTTTCATCTTGGTCTCTGTCTCCGTCCCGCAGCAGGAGAGCTCCCCCTACTCGGTGGTCTGCACCCCGGTGGCCAAGCGGCTGTGGGAGGGGGGCAACCGTGACGGGGGAGGGGGGTTGGGAGGGGGCGGAGGCGGCGGGATGAGGAAGGCCGCGCGCTACTCCTCCTCCTCCTCTTCCTCCTCCTCCACCTCCTCCAACAACACTACCCAGGATGCCTCTGGGCGCGGACCGGCAGCCAACGCCGCCATGATGGGCGGAGCCAACGTCAACATGGGAGTCGGCGTCAATTCGGTGGGAGGGATGGGACTCAACAGTAACCATAACAACAACAACAACAACAGCAGCAGCAACAACAACGGCGGGACCCCCGAGGGCACGAGCCCGGGCACGCTGAGCATGTACACCAGCGACTCCCCCATCAGTTACCACGACGACGAGGAGGAGGACGACATCGCGGACGAGAGCGCCGAGGAGCAGTACAGACAGATCTGCAACATGTACACCATGTACAGCATGCTGAACGCCGGGGCCGCAGGTAAGACCCCCGAGCTCGTCTCAAGGTCAGCGGCTCTGACCACGAACCCATTGTTTTGGAATCAAATATAGTGATAAAGTTTATTCAAAATACAGCATCTTCAAATTTTCAAAGGGTCAGTGATTAAATATGGCTTTTAATTGATGAACTGTCAATCATTTCTCCTTCAAAAGATGTGATTGGTGGATGGTAATTAATGCTTCTAGTCTCCGATCACCTTACAATCAATCAATCAAGTTTATTTATAAAGCAACCCAAGTTGACCAAAGTGCTGTACAGTTAAAAATGAAGGCATAATACAAAGAATTGCAAAACGTGATACAATCAATCAGCTTAGCCCCACCTCTTGCGTTGCCAGCAGCGACGGGCACCAAAACAAAACAAAACAAAACAACATGCCGGAAATTTTTTTACAAAGTATTTGAGACTGATAAAAATCTACGACATCTGCAGTTCTGCCAAAAATGATCGGTATTATTGGCTTCTGATCAGTCGATAAACATGATCGCGTGCCTCTCCAGTGTCGATAAAGTTTATTCAAAATATGTGAGAAATGTGCATTAAGGTGAACAGCATCATCAAATCTCTTTAAAATCAACATTTTTAACCTTTTTTTTCCTCTGATCTAACGGCCAAAGGGTGTTTTTTTTTTTTTAATCTATTATTGATCCGTCAACTGATCAGATCTAAATAAAGTTTGATTTGATTAAATAAAGAGTGAATTAGTTTAATTTAACTTTAACAGCAGTGTGATTCCATCATTTAGACGTCGGTTAAACACCATGTGTTTTAATTGAATATTTAGATGAACATTTATTGAACGTTTCTGAATTAGAAGTCAATTGTTCTGCAGTGATATAAGAAAGAGAAAAAGAGAGGGGGTTAAGTGGGGGGGGGGTCTTTTTTCTTTCTCTTTATAATTGTTCAAACATTGTTCCTCTGAGCACTAATTGACATCAGTAATTAATTTTCTCATCAACATCAACATATGGATTCAGAGCAGTAATTTAATTTGAGATGAACTCCAGTGTGTGTTCAGGGCCCCCCCCCCCACCCCCCCCCCACACACACACACACACACACACACACTCCCCCCTCCCCTCCCTGAACACGGTGTAATTAACAGTCGACGAGGTATCAGGGTATGTGGTAATTGAGAATTATAGTCCAGGCAAAATAGCGTTTTACGACAGACTAATTGTCACAGAAGGTTTTTCACCATACATCATTTCTATGAGGTGTCTAGAACAACATACTGAAAGTCCTAAGAAATCCTAGTTGGGGAAATATGTTTAATTTGCATCATTATTTACTGTATAAAGTCTATGGTGCCGACAACAATACACCCCAATGGGCTATTTTTTCCCTTTACTCCTATCACAATGAAACTTTACACAATGAAAATAGACATTAAAAGTAACATTTTTTGTATTACAAGTTTCTTGGAAAATGAATTTGAATATGCAAATGAGCAATACATTAATGGAATATGCCCAAAATACACCCGAATAGGTTTATTTTTTTCCTTTACGCCTACCACAATCACACTTCACACAATAAAAGTATACATGAAAAGTAACATTTCTGTATTTCAAGTTTCTTGGAAAATTAATTTTAAATATGTAGCCTAAATGAGCTCAACACTAATTGACTTATGGTCAAGAAGCCATAAAGCCACAAGCAGCAACAGGGGCCAAATAACTAACACATTCATGTCCATTCAATAAGTTAACCTATGCACTGAGTGCTGTCACTTGCCACACTTGACTTATGCTGTTATGTTCAACAACATATGAGCGGGACTAAGAACTAAGTTATTTGGCCCCTGTTTTTTGCTGCTTGCAGCTTTATGGCTTAGTGTTGAGCTCATTTACATATTTAAAATTAATTTTCCAAGAAACTTGAAATACAGAAATGTTACTTTTCATGTATACTTTTATTGTGTGAGTAAGTTTTATAAGTGTGATTGTGGTAGGAGTAAAGGAAGAAAATAAGCCTATTCGGGTGTATTTTGGGCATATTCCATTAGTGTATTGCTCATTTGCATATTCAAATTCATTTTCCAAGAAACTTGTAATACAAAAAATGTTACTTTTAATGTCTACTTTCATTGTGTAAAGTTTCATTGTGGTAGGAGTAAAGGAAAAAAAGAAGCCTATTCGGGTGTATTTTGGGCATATTTGATTAGTGTAAGGCTCATTTGCATATTCAAATTCATTTTCAAAGAAACTTGTAATACAAAAAATGTTACATTTCATGGATACTTTCATCATGTAAAGTTTCATTGTGATAGGAGTAAAGGAAAAAATAGCCCCATTGGGGTGTATTGTTGTGGGCACCATAGACTTTATACAGTAAATAATGATGCGAATTAAACATATTTCCCCAACTAGGATTTCTTAGGACTTTTAGTATGTTGTTCTAGACACCTCATAGAAATGATATATGGTGAAAAACCTTCTGTGACAATTAGTTCTATTTTTGGGTCCAAAATGAGCTAAATTGCCTGGACTATTAGTTAACAGTGTGAAAACCATTAATTACAGCTGGGAATCAAAACGCATCTCATCTTTTTTTATTTCATGTTTTTTTTTTTTTTTTTTTCATGAGTCAAACTGTGACGCACCGAAACAGGAAGTTGACGTTTGGTCTCGTTTACATCATTTAAAGCAGAAGTAAGCGGACTGTTTGTGTTAATGTAAGTCTTAAATAGTTATATCTTCCGAAGGCAATCACTTACATAGAGTGTTTGATCCGAAACACGGGTCTGTCAGTCACTCTGCTCTGCTGTAAGCCCAGGAGAAAACTTTCCTTGTATCCTACAACCTTTATCCAATGAGGAGAGAGAACGACATAAAGGGGCGGTCCTCTCTGTGTGTGCAGCCAAGGGATGCGCGTAGGGATGTCACGATTACTTGTTTTCACAATTAATTGTGGTATTAAACGCCACAATTATTTAATCGTAAAGATCCCTAAATACCGTTACTTTCACAAAAATTTGATGTTGGAACCTTATTGGCAGATGTGCGCAAAAATAAAGGTAAATGCACAGATACTGGTCCATTTAACTAACGTAACATTGAATTGGTAGGAATTTAAATGTCATTTTTAATTTAAAAAAAAGCAAAACAAAACAAAAAACGATTAAAATAAACGCAAACATTTGGTATAGATAACAATTCATGAATATTTCGAACATTTCCCCTGGGGATTAATTGGTCATATATTAATAGATACTTGAAATATTTTGTGTAATCAATGAGTAATGTAGTTATATTTTGACTATATATATATATAATATATATATATATATTTTACACATTCATAGTGTTGTGAAATTAATTAATGCATAATAATTGTGATAATCGTAAAATTCTGTGATTATTTCTCTGATAATAATCGTACCTAGAAAATGTATAATCGTGACATCCCTAGATGCACGTGAATGTGGTGACGTAGGGACGAGGACAGGGACTGCTAACTCCATCTGCTGACAGGAAGTTAGCCAAAACGACCGGATCGCTTACTTCTGCTTTAAATAATTAACGAGCAGGTTTTTAATGTTTCATTTTGTTGTTGTTGTGTGACCGGATCAAACATCTGGTGAAACTCACCCCTCTCTCTCCTCCGTCTCCAGTGGTCGGGGAGCGGGTGGAGGCTCTGCCCGACTTGGCTCCAGACTCGGGCGGTGGTGGCGGCGGTGGCGGTGGAGGCGGCGGCGGCGGCGGGCGAGGCGGCAGAGGGGCTCGGTCCCGGCAGGACCTGGCGTCGCTGCCGGCCGAGCTCATCAGCCAGATCGGGAACCGGTGCCACCCGAAGCTGTACGAGGAGGGCGACCCGGCCGAGAAGCTGGAGCTGGTCAGCGGCACCTCCGTCTTCATCTCGCGCGCCCAGCTCATGAACTGCCACGTCAGCGCCGGCACTCGCCACAAAGTCCTGCTCAGACGCCTGCTGGCCGCCTTCTTCGACAGGTCAGTGTCCCCCCCCGCATGCCCCGAGACTCAACTCAGCTTTGGTACCAGGTTTTATTCTGGAGGCCGTTTCCATTCCAGAATAGAGCATAAAGTGACCAATAAGAGTTGTTGGAAAGATGTGCAATGGTTTTGTGTCATTTGAAATGACTTTTGAGCCAGTCAGACTAAAGCCCCTGAAAATGTCAAATGGTGTAACCGCAAAAGAATGATCAATGTTAAATATTTGATCCATCTACAACTGATTTTTTAAGTGTAATTTAAAAAAAAAATGCAGCACCATTATGAAATAAATTGAGTAGACTATTAGGACATGTCAGTTCTGATGATACAAGTCAGTGGTCCTGAAATGTGTGTTTCTCTTCTATAATACACATTCTACATCTCAGAGGCGACGTATTTCCACATACAGGCTTCCTTCGACTTTCATACGGGGGTTTGTGCAAGACACTACATCTGAAAGACTGCCCGTGGCATGCACATATACATGCTTTAACCAAGGCGGCGGCCAATATCACCCAGGCCCTTCAGATTCATATTTCAACATTTTAGATAATTGGCCCATTGCCATAATCCCTATAGTCATAGCAGTAGGTTCGTTACCTTTAATTGTTGGTGCAAGCTATTTATAGAACGGCGGAGCAGAGCCGTGAGCTGCTCAGAGCTTGGGCAGGATCTGGATTGGAGTCACAAACTCTGGGCTTGTCGCAGTCCTGCCACGGCAGTTGCGATTTCGGTTTTGATGCGCATATCATTACAGGCGCTTAGTAGGGAGTAGGGAGGCCGATTTTTTTGGAGCATGTGTGAGTAATTTTTTGGGAATTTGTTTCTGTTTTGTGGACGGGCAGCACGGTGAAGTAGCAGGTGCACAGTGCAGGAGTATTGATTGATTGAATGATACTGCGGTTTGACTCACAGGGGCCTGAGTTCAGTTCCTCTTTACCTGTTTTGGAGCCTCGGCCGAGTTGTTACCAGAAAAGTAGAACCAGGTACTGTGACCTCATGACAACACAAAAAGGGCGAGTCGAGTAGAGTCGAGTCGACTGTGTATGTGCAGGTTGCTGATGGAGCTCGGTGCTGTTTGATCCAGTGCAGCTAATAACTGTGACCATGATGGAGTCATTCATAATTCAGCATCATCATCATCATCTCCACAGTGGTGGACGTGTTCTCACTGCTGCTCTGCCTGGTTGTTCAGCAGCATCTCAACACAACAACAACAACAACTGTGTTCATTCAATCAGAGATTCAGCTGAAATTAAAAAAAAAAAAAAAACAGCAGATGGAAGAAACAGGTGTAAAAACTGATAATATTAGAACACAAACCTTTAGTTCTGGTGCCAGGGTCACGGTTTCCATCTTGTGTAAAATAAATCATCACTTTGCTCATAAGTTCCTGACTCTGTGTCGTCGCGTTGTGTTGTGTTTTCTCTCTGGTTCCTCACTTTGACGACAGAGAACAGAAGTCATCGATGTGAAGGTGTGAAAGATGCAGAAACATGACGAGTGAAGTGGAAGCAAAGTTTGTGACGAGATGAGGAAAGTGTGAAAAGTGTGTTTTCCTTCAGTCCGACCTGGAGCTGTCGGTGTCGGTGTGAGTTTAACTCAGAGACAGATGGACGGACACACGGAGACCATCATGGAGGAAATGGTTCTCTTAGATATTTAATTTAATATATATAATCTAAAATTTCATAGATTTTGCATGGGTCAGTACGGGACAGATTAGCAGATCAGATGAGACCTTTTTTGGTAATAAGTATAGATGCTGGTGTTGATGTATAATTAATTCAAATATCATGACAAGGAGAGTTTGAAGGTGATCCGTGACTAAATCTGACGTTAATTCCCATCTACTGATTACCTTGTTTTAACCAATCAATGACAGGCCTCCTGAGGTGTGTGTATATTAACCTACACCTGAAATACACAGCATCATAAAATATGCATGCACTTAAACTTTTATATGAAATAACAGGGTATCCACGGGGTCTTAAAAAGTCTAAAATTTGAAAATCTAAATTTTAGGTCTTAAAATGTCTTAAATTTGTTGAATTATTGTGTTCAAGTCTTAAATAATTTTAGACAGGTCTTAAATGTTCTTATGCCCACCATGGGCGAGCATTTCACTCGCATTTGCCCCTAAAAAAAAAAAATACATATGTGAACCGGAAAATCACAAAAAAGAAAGAGCACAACCTGCGATTGGTCAAAAACTACAAATCCCACAATTCTCTGGCCTCAACAATAACAGTAGTTAGTGTAAGTAAGGGAGAGTGGAGCTGTCGGTGAAAAGAGGAAACAACGCCACGTCTGGTCCTGTTCTATGTTGTTCGTACACACCGTCACCGTTTATTCGTTACGTCCGTGGTGTAAAAGGCCGTAACGCAAAGACGCGATTAGGCGCGAGACGCGATTAGGCGCGCGACGCGGTATACGCGACTTTTTTTTTTTTGCGACGTAATACAGGCGATTTTTTTTGGGCGACGGGACCATCGCGTCTTCGTCCTTTTCATCGTGTTTGGTGGGAAGACCCACAAGGGGCTTCCCACCAAACACGAGGAACGCTTTTTTTTCGCTCGAGTTGTGACGCGCGACCAAATGCGAGATACGCGATTTGACGCTATTTTTGACTCGTGTCAAAAAAAAAAAAATTCACCAGCCCGCCAACAACTTTTTTTTTTTTTTTTTTTTTCAAAGGAGGTTCAACTGGACTTAGTTATTTGTCTAGGAAGACGTTTCACAGGGTTGCCAACTTTTGGTCCTGGGCTGGAGTGAGATTCTGTTGGCGGGGGGAGGGGGGGGGGGGCAGGAATGAGGCTGTCTATAATAATAATACTCTCTCTCTCTCACACACACACACACACACACACACACACACACATTAGGCTATACCTGCAAACTGAGTAGGCTAGAGGTGTAATAGGTGACAAAATATATCCCTCTAGGGGGGTCTGGGGGCACCCCCCCAGGAAAAAATTGTGATATTAACATGTATTTGAAGCATTCTGGTGTACTCTGAGAAGAAAATAAAGGGAAAACACAACATTTGCTTCAGATAACAGGGGAAAAAGCAGATCTGTGGTTCCTATCATTGTATGGCTGGAGTGTATGAAACTGGTCTAGTGGGGAGCTGTGGCTTTTGGCCTGGACCAGCCTATTGAGCCTATTAATATACGAAAGGACAGAACAGACATGTCCTGTGATTTTCAGTCTTCTATTACAGCCTGATGATACAAGTCAGGTCCTGAAATGTGTGTTTCTCTTCTGTAATAAACATACCCATTCGGAGTTTGCAGGTATGGCACACGTGCATGCATGCGCAGTTGCGCACACACGTACACACACGTACACACACGTACACACACACACACACACACACACACACACACACACACACACACACACACACACACACACACACACACACACACACACACCTGTTGCTGCGCTGTCTCTCTCTCCTCTGCTCTCTGGACTGAGCTGCCTGGCTGTACTTTTGTGCTACCCAGTCTGCATCTTGATTTTATAGTTTTCAACGGACTGGCCCAACCAGCCCAGGCCCAGGTCGGGCTTCGCTCTCTCCCTCTTTTTTTTGATCATCGGATTCGGACCAAGTCGGGTCGGTCCAGGCTTCAGCACCGTGCCGCTGTTGGTGGGGGTGTGGGGGGGTCGCGGATCGACAACTCCCCGTCCTACTGTGCTGTGATCACAGGCTTGAGCAGCCGTCCAATCGACACGCGGATAAGCATCGCGCACCAATCAGAGAGCCTATTGATGAGTGCCAAAGCTTGCTTTAAAATTTTTTTTTTTTTCCAAATCGCTTGATTTTGGCGTGAGAATTGTTTGAGTGGCGTGAGAGCGTGAGACACGACCTAAAAGCGTGTGACACACGCCAGATGCGTGAGAGTTGGCAACCCTGCGTTTCACCTCTCATCCAAGAGGCTTCATCAGTTCATGTAGCATCTGACCAGGCTGGGACTGGTCCAACTAACTGGTGTGGAGACTCAGTATAAGTCCAGTTGCTTTCGATTTAACCTCCTTTGAAATACTATGACCTGGACAAATGAGAATATGCACAGGCCTACAACAACATTTCTGCTCTCATCAACCATGGTTGAGGTCACAACGCTGCGCTGTAGCTGCTCTGGAAGTCCGAGACACTGAGGCCAAACGCCGCCGTCGTTCCGGGCTGATGAGCTACAGAGACTTTAGAGTCAAAGAGGAGCAGTGCGTCGCAGTGTCGGACTGTTTGGATGTAATGAAGAAGCTGCACAGAGTCAGGTGAGCAGAAGCTGCCCCCCCCCCCCCTCACCGTGGAGCCGCTGCTGTCTCACAGCTACCACCGACCCCTAGAATAAAACACCACCGATAACGTGACGCACAGTATACTGTTATGAGACACATTATGCATCCCAACTGTCTTTTTTTTTAGAGGATTTTTTTTTTTTTTACCAAGAATGCGCCCAAAAAAATCATGATCCAGGAGCCAAATTTCGAAACAAATATATATATATTTTTATCATAATTGTCATTATTCTCCTGATGTCGGTTTAATGTAAACAGATTGCGCTGATATGCGAGAGTAATGTGACAGCGGGGCAGTGCTGCAGTGATGGACCTGATCAGACTGGTGGTGGTCCACAGTGAATCAGTCCCAGATCCTCCACCGTCAGCAGATCCCCCGAAAGCCCCCGCAAATAATACATAGACAAAAAGTTAAGTGGCAAGTTGCACCTTTTCGTTGGCTTATTATTTGCGGATTTTTTTTTAATATCCTATATAACGTCACTGCAACATGCGGCTCGGTGCTCGATGCTTGTCGGTGTTGTGTCTATAAATTGTGAAATAACTTTTCCTCGATAGAAATATGAGACGTGGTCGATAGGTTTCATTCATCCATGTTTTGGCAGACAATACAAATAACCAATGATAATGAGATTTCCACCGCGCCGCACCAATCATGTGGCTGGAATAGAGCCAGTCAACAGTAACATGTGCATTTGTTTGGGTTGCTGCAGATGTGCACATCAGCTGACACCGCCGGTAAAAGAGAGAGAGAGAGAGAGAGATAATGAGTGTTGTCTCGAAAAAAAAAGTAAAGGAGAACTTGGACAAGTGACTGAAAAGACGCGTGGTGCGCAGTGGGGACACCAGGCAGCTGGAGCGGACCGTGGTCACGGTGCGGCCGCTCTGCTGCTCACCTCAGTGTGTGCGACACATAAAGGCCGCTTCAAGGAGACTAGCGGACTTTTTTTTTTTTTTAATAGCCTCTTCATTCATCTTGGGCGGGGGGCGGTGCGCCGTCTTATAATGTTTCAGAAAACCCTGCATTATGTTTTTTACAACTCGTGTTCCTACGCTATAGAGACAACTTGCTGTTGGCTCTATATTTCAAGAAACTTGTTTTCTGTTTAAAAGGCACAATTCACCCATCTTTTAACCGGGTAGTTACGTCTCCAGTCTGTCGAGCGGGCGAGCGCACAGCTGATGTGCTTCCATTCCAACAGACGCACGGATTCAGTGTGGACAGAGAGCGTCAGATGTGACGCGATTGTCGGACGCTCGCTCGCGTCGCATCCAGTTAGGACACGGTGTGAGCAGCCACATCCACTGCGCTCTGGATCAGCTGATCGGTGCTCAGGTGACGTTAGATCTTCACTTTTTTAAACTCATACAAAGTGCAGCCAAACAGCAGGCTGAAGAGAGAGGACCAGCAGCAGCAGCAGCTCTGACAGCTCCTCTGTGGCGCTGCAGACAGGCTGCAGGTGAGCTGGCGTGAGAGCAGAGTGCCTCTTTCTTTCTTTTTTAGCAGCCTTTGTTACAGATAGGCTACATGTCCATGTGCATGTGCATGAGAACTGATTTTGAATCGAAGAGACACCCAAATATTCACATCCTTCAGTCCAGGCTTTTGAAAAGAGAGTAGCCTATAAAATCAGCTTCATGTAGCAGTTTACTTTAAAATGGTTCAAATATATTGCTGCTGAATAAATCTGAAACATGTGATGTGCATTTTTTGGGGGGAAATATGGCTTCTGATATAATAGTCTGTAGACATCATCATCATTCAACGTTTTCACATGGTCTGGTGTTAATAAAGCAAACTAAAAATCGCAAAAAGAAAATCAAGAATCGGTTGAATCGAAAATCGATTTTGAATCGAATCGTGACCCTAAAAGTCGGAATCGAATCGAATCGTGAGCCACCCAAAGATTCACATCCCTAGTACAGAGACCTGCCACAGTGTCAAGCCTTGGTTATACTTTCGCCTGGCTCCGTTGGCAGTTGGCGCGCGCACCTCGGCAGAGCGCACAGGTGTTTATACTTGCCGCATTCACCGTTGCAATATTCGTAGCAAAGACAGAAGTAAGCAGGATTTCTCCTGTAGCTCTACTATTTACCTTAATTAAAAAGCTCCGGTGTAATTGTGATAGTTAACCACATGATTTGAAAACCAACCGTCCTTGCAACATCAGTGTAGTAGTTATATAACGTTATCGATCGCTCCATGTATTGATTTTTCGCCGGCTTGTTGTAAACAGATGCACATGGAGGAGAGGAGGGACCGGATTTGCATAGTTCCTCGAGTTCTGGGTCATTTGATGGTCTTTATAACTTAATTACGAGTTGTACAAATGCTAGAGCGTACCAGCTCAGCCAGTCTTCCCTCAAATTCATCCATTTTGAACCGAGCGACACTCGCGCGGCGCGCGCCAAGTTTCAAAATCCTGGAGGTGCGCGACAGCGCGACGCCGTCGCGAGGTGCGCGTTTACGTCATTTGTGGCGCGCGAGCCTCGCGCACTCGCGACTGCGTCGAGCATAAACCAGGCTTCATGGTGCATTAATATAAACTTCAACCTCAGAGCTGTCTGTCCTCAGACTGTCCTGACTGTCCCTGAACATCACACAGGGATGCAAACAACGCGCCGAAAAGCGAAACTCGCTTTTTTCATGACCAATTAGGTGACTTGTGTGAATCGTTCAGATCCGAAGAGTTTTTGTTTTGAGGCGGGGGGGTCTCAGCGTCTCAGCTGGGGTCAGTAAAATGTTTTTCTAACAGGCTGACAGTGACAATCACGTGAGGCGAACTCATTCATGGTCTCTGATTATACTGATAACAGCCGACCTCCAATGTAGACGCGCGACATGCACGCACGTTACCCAAAGCGGCGACGCCGTTTTTTCCCCCGTGCATGTCTGTGGAGCTGTGCGCCGCGGACATGCACAGTTCCCTACGTTGCTGTGTCTGGCAGGTGTTTCCACGGAGCTCTGCCCCGTTTCAGAGGTGAAGGAAGCCCTGAGTGGAAAGACGTCGCCTCCGCGATGTAGAATGTATTCAATTCAAAAAGTGAAACTAACACATTATATAGGCCTATATGTCCGTTACACACTGAATGGGATGTTAAATCCCATGTCTTTATTTCTTCAGTTTATTTTAATAGTAATAATTATGACTAACATTCAGTGAAGACCTAAAAATCAGTATCTCCAAAATTGAAATATTGCAATGGTTTTTATTTTTTTTTAAGCATTTTTAATATAGAAATGTTGGCCTTCTGAAAACTGTCCATCTATATGCACTCAATACTTGGTTGGGGTTGAACTACTGGAAATTGACTTTTCTGTGATATTGTTAATGGTGAGCCCCCCCCCCGCCAGACAATTCCTCTCTCTTTTGGTCCTGACCCGTTTGCATCCCTGATAATTAAATGACTATTGGATGAAGGAGATCGATATCAGAGAGGTCATAGAAAAGAGTCCCACCGCTTAAAATGAAGATAAATGCATAATAATAAAGATAAAGAATGAAGTGAGATGGGACGGTGCGTGGCACAGTGGTTAAGGCGGCCGCCCCATGTAGAAGCTACAGTCCTCAACGCAGGCGTCCCCGGTTCGAATCCCGCGTCGGGCAGACCTTTGCTGCATGTCATTCCCCCACTCTCTGCCTCCCCCTTTCCTGTCTATCTCACTGTGCTATCCAATAAAGGCAAAAATGCCAAAAAACTTAAAAAAAAAAAAAAAGAATGATGTGAGATTTGTAAATGGGTATTAAGTGGATCTGTTTGAGTGATATTAGTAATAAACTTGGCAGTAAAATGTATTTTAAATGTCCTGTTTCCTTCAAAGTAAAATACTTTTAAAGGGTAGGATGGATATAAAACAGAATATTTTCTGGTATTAACAGATTATTATTTCTGATGGAAATGTGACTGATTTCCATAGGAAATAATAAAGTTTTTCTTCCGTGTTAACTGGATGAGAGGAGCTGTTTAGTTTGTTGTATGTGTCACTGGTTTGTGTTATTGTTATATGCTGTGGACCCCAGGAAGAAAAGCCAAAGTTTTACTGCTGCTAAGAAAGAAAGAAAGAAAGAAAGAAAGAAAGAAAGAAGATGCATAGAAATAGAGAAGATCCGTCATATTTCAGGGTTTTCAGACGCTGTGTTGTTATTGTTCAGTCAGTGGTGAGCTGAAGGTGACGTGTTTATATAACTTGTTTTTCAGACATAAAGAGAAAAACGATTTCACATTTGAAAGAAAAAGCTGGAATCTGAATATTTGGCATTTGTTAAAATAAAGTTCCTTTACCTGAAGAAGAAAAAAAGACTTTAACAACTATTTTCGTGACCAAATAACAGGAATAATTGTGTCTCGTTATGTTCTGGAGTTTAATGTAAGATTAGTTTCATGTGTGTATTTGTTGTTGTTGTTGTTGTTGATGTGTGTGGTGGTGTTGTTTCCTGTTTGTGTAGGAGCACTCTGGCAAACAGCTGTGGGACTGGTATCCGCTCTTCAACCAACGACCCGAGTCGTAAACCGCTGGACAACAGAGTCTTGCACGCCGTCAAATGTGAGTCTCGCACGCACACACACACACAAACACACTCATTTTAAAGGGATAGTTGAACATTTTGCCATAGCCCCTATAGTCATAGCAGTAGGTTCATTACCTTTAATTATTGGTGCATGTTGTTTTGAGATCGGTGGAGCAGAGACGTGAGCTGCTCAGTGAACGGTACAGGTCCCCTATCCCTCATCAAACTCATCAAATACACAATCCAACAACTCCAAAGCGCTCTTATGGAGAAGTTGTGACCTGCACATTCACCACGCTATGAGATAATAACAGAACGTTACCAGAGTTGTTTTAGAGGTAAATGCTGAAAAACTGTCCCTGAACGCAACCTTCCACAGCGGTTTTGCATGAATTTCCCTCTAAAACAACTCTGTCTGGTAACGTTGTGTTATTATCTCATAGCGTGGTGAATGTGCAGGTCACAACTTGTCCACCAGAGCGTTTTGGAGTTGTTGGATTGTGTATTTGATGAGTTTGATGAGGGAAAGGCAAAAGTACCGTGCGCCTCCGTTGCATTTGCTGAGCAGCTCGCGGCTCTGCCCCGCTGATCTCAAAACAACATGCACCGATAATTAAAGGTAACGAACCTACTGCTATGACTATAGGGATTATGGCAATGGGAGAATTTACCAAAAATGGTGAACTATCCCTTTAAGACTTTTCTTTACCATATTCTCTTCTTCCCCCCCCCCCCAGTTTACTGCCAGAACTTCGCGCCGAGCTTCAAGGAGAGCGAGATGAACGCCATCGCGGCCGACATGTGCACCAACGCTCGCCGCGTCGTCCGCAAGAGCTGGATCCCCAAGCTGAAGCTGCTGATGGCCGACAGCGACGCCTACTCCGCCTTCCTGGCCGACAGCGTCAAGATGGAGGCCGACGCTCTGGGGGCGGATCAAGGCTTTGACCCCGCCTCCCTGGAAGCAGTGGCGGCTGCTGCGGCGGCAGCAGCGGCGGCGGCGGCGGCCAACAACAACAACAACAACAGTAACGAGATGGGAGGCGGAGCCACAGAGACGCTCCACGGGGCGGGAGGAGACGGCAGCACTTTGTTTTGAGTGAGTGGGTGAGCGAACGAACGAACGAACGGACAGACAGAGAGATGATGAACGGACAGATGGACAGATCGATGGAGGGAGGGATGGCGAGTAGAGAGTTGTCACGCCCCCCTACCCCCCACCCACCACCCACAACACCCCCTCTTCTCTTTTCCTCGCCGCCACGCGTTTTGTTTGTGTGTGTGTGTGTGTGTGTTGAGGTAGGGGGTCTGTTTCCTGTTTCTTCTCCTTCTTACCTTCTACACCTCTTTTGGTTTCAGTTTGTTCTGCTTCTACTTCTTCCTCCGTTTGTCCACGTTTCTCCTTCCTGTTCTGGCGGAGAGAGAGATGGAAAGAGACGGAAAGAAAGAATGAAAGTAAGAAAGGTGGCAGAGGGAGGAGGACGAGGTTTAAAGGTCGACCCCCCCCCCAAAAAAAAAAACAAAAAACAAAAAAACCTCCACCCCTCGTCCCTCTGCGACTTTTCAAAAACACCTGAGAGTTTCAGCCTTTCAACTTTTACTGTGTGTCGTCCCTTTTCTTACATAATCAATCACAGACATTCCCTGGGGAGGGAGGGGTGGGTGGGTGAGGGAGGGGAGTTGTGGGGGTGGGGGGGGGGGGTAATCCTGTTTCCCAAACTCCAGTAACACTGTTGTTTTGATATTGAATGTATGTGGAGAAGCATCGAACGAATCGCAGCGTTGTTGAGTGAGATTGTACAGAGCCCTACTACTACTACTACTTCTTCCTCTTCTTCTTCTTCTACTCTTTATTGGTGGTTGCTGGTTCTTTTTTTGGGTGCGTTCGTTTGTTTCATCTGGACGTCCAGATGGAGGAGCTTCTCTTAAAGCGCTGGAGGCAGGGTGGGGTTAATGAGGTCGGAGGGGGTTGAAATGAATATTAATATGTATATTGGCATCGGTCTATGATCTATGACCCCCCCCCCGACCCCGACTCTGCTCTTTATCTCCCGCCGGGCATGCTGGGAAATCTGGCTGCTCACCAGCCGCCAGGGAGATGCTGCTGATGAATTCTGACCGGACGGCGTTTTCGGTCCGACTTTAAAAACAAAAAACGATTTTTCTTTGACTAAAAGCTAAAACCCCGGTGACCTTTTCACCTTTTCACCATCAGACGAAAAAAAAAAAATCATTTCACTTTTTGTTTCCTTTTTTTATATATATATATATAGTATATTTTCAAGTTTTTGTGTGTTTTTTCTTTTTTTGTTTTGTTTTTGTCGCGGCTCCTTGTTACCGATGATTGTCAAAGAGTTTGCACTGTGTTATTCCTCCTGCGGTATGAGTACAATCGAACTACGTTTTTAAAGAAATAGAGAAAGAAAGAAAGAGAAGAAGAGCGGTGGTTTTATTTAAAAAACGATAGACAAAAAAAGCACCAGCTGAAAAAAACAAGCAAATCCAGTTTCTATCAGTTTATTGCCTTTTATCGGTTTTTCTTAAAAATCTGAAGGAAAGTCCAGAAAAACCCAAAAGCAAAGTGTCTGCCTGTGTGTGAGCTAAGGAACGAGCTGAGTGAGTGACTGTGTGTATCTGTGTGTGTCTGTCTCGGTGTGTTTGTGTGTGTTCTTTTGTTTCCAGCTCGTGTTGATATTGTTTTCTCAGATTATTCACAGCTCGCGCCCGTTAACAGCACAAGTTTCCTCCGGCTCGCTGCCTGGCTGCGCTGCTCGCCTGGCGCGGACAAAGGTGCTAATCCAAGCGTCGGTACATGGCAAGAAATACAGCTCTGTGTGTGTGTTGTGTGTGTTGTTGTTTAGTGTATGTGTGTGTAGGTGTGTAGGTGTGTATTCGATGGGCCACACACACAGTTTGTTTGTGTGCTGCAATACAGAGAGAGAGAAGGAGAGCGGGAGAGAGAGGGAGGCCAGACGGCGTGTTTTCACACACGCTTGGTCGATTAATTCACCCATCACTGCGGTGTATGCACACACACACACTGATACACACTCACACACACACACACACACATGCGCTAATACGCATTTGGGCGCTGTCAGCTGCATCAGCTACAGTACAGCAGAGCAACGTGGGAATTAAAGGGGAATCACAGCGAGGACGACCTGAGAGGAGCTGCTGCTGCTCCCACAAACGCCGCTCCGCCTTTTTTATTGTTGTCGTTAACCCAGGTGACATCCAGTTTAAGTTTCATATCATAAAGTTTCTGCCTTTTTTAAAAAATTTTTTTTTATCTGACTTCATTCTGAGTCGTACATGAAGGAAAAAAAAGCGCCCAAATGACTTCACAGAGAAACGACCCTGAAAAGTCACGTTGCTGCTTTTCCAAGCGTGCGCGGGCGAGAACAGAACAAAAGCAGAAGTGCATCGTGTTTAAAAAAAAAAAAGAAAAGGAAAAAAAGAAAAATGACCTCCAGACTCCGACAGAGCAGCTGAATCCGAGACGAGCTGATCGCAGGTTCAATAACCTAGGAGGAGGAATAGTTTTCTATTCGTCGAGTGGACGTTCAGATCTTCTTCCACGGAGCTGAATGAATGGATCCCTGACAATCAATATAAAGAGAGAGAGATAGAGTCAGTCTTCCCTTCTGTGACACATCTGTCACATCTGGAGGATGAAAAGAGTCTCAGAGTGTGAGACTCGGACTTATTATACGACTCGTTGATGTTTATTAAACACACACACACAGGTCGGTTTATCACCTGGAGTCAAAGTGTGAGAACTTGAAGCAGTCGAGGTTCCTTCTCACTGATTCATTTCAAAAACAGAAACGTTGAGTCAAACTAAAACTAAAACTGAGATACTGATGTTGTTGACGACAGTTGGAGGTTTTTCAGCCACAGTTAGCTTCCAGTGATAATGTAGCTGCTGTAACAGCGACGCCCCCGATAAAAGTGATTGATTTTCACTGTAAGAAACACAAAGACACAACATGCTGTGAGTGTAATGAAGAATTTATCACAGGTTAATAAAATTTAAACACAGGTTGAACATGAAATCGCAATATGAACAAGTGGAAATGTCCAGAATCACAGGAGCTGCAGCTTCTTTTAGGTAAAAAGGTTAAAATCAGTCGATCAAGTTCATATTTTTAATTGAAAATGAAGATTCTTCCAACTGAAATCTGTCCATTTAAACACGATATGATGTTAAATGAAAACCTGCAGTTCTGAATGAACTTTATTGAAAGTTTGTTTCATGGAAAAATGTGAATTAGTGCGAGAAAATTCAAAGTTGCATGACATAAAGGATGTTTGTGTGTGTGTGTGTGTGTGGTCAAGTGGATGACATGGATCGTCCTGTAGCGGCGGTAGGAGGCGGCGCGTTGCCTTCACTGTCACCATGAACCATTCTGGTGAAACAAAATGTGGCGTTCACTGTCTCATCAGAACCTGCTGCTCCGAAACTCCCAGAGAGGAAAAACCTTTAAAAAAAAACCCAAAACAAAACATCTGATCGTCGTTGTCATCAATAATCAAACTGACGTTAACCCTTCGTTGTCTTTTATTAATAATCGACCTGTTCTTCCCTTTTTTTAAAAAAAAAAAACAAAAAACGCTTTGAGCACCTTATTGTTGCCCCGTGTGGAGCTGAACTGTTTAATGTTGCTGTGACAGGTTTTATGATGTTTGGACACTAACACACACACAGACACACACACACACGTACGGACCCTGCAGTTGAAGTGTGTGTCGTTAAATCTCCTCTTTAAATAAAACGACGCTGCACAAAACCAGAGCGGTAGAAACCAAAAAAAACCCAAACCTCTGAGACGTCGTCGACCTTCTTTTATAAACCAGTGTTGTATTGAGAAATAAAGAAAATAATAATAATAATATTGATGATATTGATATAATCAGCTTTTTAAGGCCTGGACAGATGTTTACTTGACTGTTTGTTTTTATATATTTACATGTAAATCAAGTTTTTTATTATTTCTAAAAAAAAAGAAAAGAAAAAAAGGCTTTAAGAGGGGGGACTGTGGGTAATCAATATATATATCTATACATCCATCGGATTCCTACGATGACGAGTATTAGAGCCACATTGACCAGTAAAAAAATCATTAAGTCGTAAATTTACGACTTTATTCTCTTAAATGTACAACTTTTTTCTCGTGATGTTACGACTTCTTTCTCTTAGGAAATGTACGACTTTATTCTTGTAAATGTACGGCTTTATTCTCGTAAATGTACGGCTTCATTCTCGTAAATTTACGACTTTATTCTTGTAGGAAATGTACGACTTTATTCTCGTAAATTTACGACTTATTTCTCGTAAATTTACAACTTTATTCTCGTAGGAAATGTACGACTTTATTCTCGTAAATTTACGACTTTACTCTCGAAGTCTGTGTTTTGTTTTTCTCAATGTGGCCCTAATACTCCGTCATAGTTTCCTATTGTCATTTTTTATTTTAAAATTCCCGCCTCGCCCCACCCAGCCCCTCTAGCCCGCAGCACATGGTACGGTCCGTGGAGACTTAACCAAGTTCAGTAAAAGAAGAAGAAGTGAGGGATGAAGAAAGGAGAAGAAAAGTGAACAGAGGACAAGGAGGAAGAGAGAGAGAGAGAGAGGGAGGAGAGGAGAAGAGAGAGTTTGCACATTATCGTTTTATTTTCCTTTCTTTTCTTCTTTTTTTTAACGGAAGAGAAACTGGTTTTATTCTGATGCTTCGTCTGAACCGGCCGCCTTAAGTCACAGAGAGAGAGACAGAGAGAGAAAGAGAGAGAGAGAGGACACTGTGAGCCTCCCCAGAGAGGGGGAGAAGGAGGGGAGGAGGGGGGAGGAGGGGAGGGAGACGCTTGGATGATTTGGTGTGAATGCATGCATACGTGTGTGTGTTGCAGGGTGGGTTGGGGAGCTGATTGTAAAGGCTTTTCTGTGTATGTGCGTTTGTGTGTGTGTGTGTGTGTGGGTGAACATAATGCGTGGGTGTGTTTTTCTTTTTGTGATGTGTGTGTGTGTGTGTGTGTGTGTGTGTGTGTGTGTGTGTGTGCATATTAATGTATGTATGCAGTTTTTTTTTGTTCCTTCCTCCTCTCGCTTCCCTCCATCTCCATTTATGGCATGTTCATGTTAATGTGCCTCCTCACTCGGAGAGCTCTGACAGTGTGCTACAGTGTGTGTGTGTGTGTGTGTGTGTGTGTGTAATGCGCATGCCTGCCTGCTGCCTATGCCAGGCTGGGTCTGCTGCGTCTCGATCTATGTGCTGCATACGTGTGTGTGTGTGTCTGGCTTTTGTGTGGCGACTGCGCATGTCTCTCACCGTGTGTGGGTGGTTTGGGTGCTCGGCTCTGCAAGGTCTGTATATGTGTATGTGTATAAATGTGTGTGTGTGTGTGTGTGTGTGTGAGTGGGTGGTATGTGCGCAGAGGTTGAGATGAGTGGCTGTTTGTTTTTGTCTGCCTCAGAGAGCAGCATACCTTCTCTTTTTTTTTTCCTTTTCTCTTTCCTCTGACTTACACACATAGACAGACACGCACACATCTGCAGAGTCACATATCCATACCCACAGCTCAGACTCCATACATACATGTGTCATATCAAAGCTTACGTCCGCATTGCAGCTCCTGGATCAGTTTTTAGTTTCTAATTATTGTTGAACATCATATAATAATACGTAAAAAACTAAACAAAGAAACAGATTCATTATAAACAAACCTGGACATCTTCATCATCATCATCATCACTTCTGTCAGACGAGTCCCCTCCCTGAAACATCCCACCACCGCCTCTGTCTCTCTCCACTTCTTTCTTTGTTTACATCTCTCTCTTGTTATGTATACATTTCCCTCTCTCTATCTCACCACACACACACACACACACACACGTTTGTAATGCTATCTTTGTGAGGACACTCATTGACATAATGTTTTCCCTTTAGCCCCCTTACCCCCTAACCATAACCATCTCAAACAAATGCCTAAACTTAACCATCACTCTTAACCCAATTATAATAACCTAGTTATTATAAAGTCCTCAAACAGAACCGGCCAAAATGTCCTCATAATCCCAAATGTCCCCACTTTGATGGTTTAAAACTCAAACTGGTCCTCACATGTATAGCTATACACGTACACACACACACACAGGAAGCAGCAGCATAGTGTGTGTCCCTTGTTGCTTCATTATGTGAACCGTCGTTTTTCATCCACCGCCGCTTCATTTCTGTGTCGACTCCATTTTTTCTGCATAGGATGCAAATCTCTGCCAAACTCTCACCCGTATATCTGTCTGCCTCTGTGTGTGTGTGTGTGTGTGTACTGTATATGTACATGCGTGTGTGTGTTTGTGTGCGTGCTGTCTGCAACAACAACAACAACAGATGGAGCTGCCAAATATGTTGCTGCATGCGTGTGTGTGTGTGTGTGTGTGTGAGCTATTTGAATGCAAATATGCAAATAAATGGGCGTAGGTACGTTTGACCAGGCACATCAGTGCTTTGTGTATGTGTGTGTGTGTGTGTGTGTGTGTGTGTGTGTGCGTGCCTCCCTCCCTCCCTCTCTCATTGGGACACTCTGGTCTGATTGTGTGATATTCTCTGTGTGTGTGTGTGTATTTACTGCACTTTTAATAATCAGACTATTGATGAGAACAGGTCTATCTGTCCCTACACCGTCGCCGCCAACCAATCAGAACGTCCACGAGAGACGCAGCCAATCACCAACGAAGCGAATATATCGACCAGACTGTTTGAGCCAAGTGACCAAGTGGGGTTAAAAAAAAATAATTGTAATCATCCCTAGACTTGAGTGGAGGGGAGGGAGGGAGGGAAGGGGTGAGGAGGGGTGAGGAGGGGAGAGGGAGGGAGCTGCTGTTCTTCCTGAGGAGGAGATGTTTGTTAAGAATCTCCCAGGACAGATGAAGCATTGCGGCAGACTGCCGTCACATGAGCGAAGCCACAATCCAGACAAAGAGACAAGAGTGAGACGAGGGAGAGAAAGAAGGAGAGAGAGAGAGGGAGAGAGACTAATGACAGGAGCAGCAGCAGCAGCAGCAGGAGGAGGAGGAGAGGAGGAGGAGGAGGTGATCGTCTCTCTCTGGCCCGGTGCCACTGAGATAAATACCTGGGTGCTTGTTTGTGTTCTGTAGCGTTGAGGTTGAACGAACAAATGCTGGATTTGCCTTTTTGTCCCTTAAAGAAGAAGATTTTTTATTATTTTTTTCTCTACAAAGTTGAAATTGCACTAAAAAAATCAAATCAAATATCGTTTTTTCTTTTTTTTAAATGTCCAGAAACACATTTGGCTGAACTCATTTATTTTCCTTTGTGCGTCGTGTTCGTCTTGAACCCCGCTGTCCTTATGAAGCACTGCGATGTGATAATGTGAAGACAATTCAGCTGCAACCTGTAGAGGTGAAGCAGGTTGTTGCGTTGTGTTGCGTTCAACACCACACAAACGTTCACCTGTGTTCAACAATTGGAAATCAGAGAGAGGATGTGTATCATATGTAGTAGATACAGTGGTTCCCAAACTGTTGTCACTGCTTGTGAAATGACAACGTTTTCATTTTCAAACGTGTCTTAAAATACATTTTATTTTGAAATTTAAATGTTACGACAACAGAGAGATTTTAAATCGATGACATTGACGCTTCCTGGTCGGGTCTTTCTGCCTTAAATTACGCAACATGGAGAATTAACCGACCTTATCGTCTTTGCTGCAGCTGTTTTGCAGGTAAATCCTGCATTTTACCACTTTGCTGTTCCAACCAATCAACTTGCAGACGAGACAATCTGCTTCCTGTTTACACCGTGTGTGTCTTCAGGTGTGTTAGTCTGGATTAAATCCAATTCTTTCAGTCGTTCCCTTCAAAGCAGCTGCAAGACTTTAAACTAACTGATTAATGATGATATTAATAATAAGTGAGTATTTTAGGCCTAAATGATTTTTGAAACCAAACATTGGCTCCAGCTTTGTTTGTGGGTCCAAATGTAAATATTTGCCTGTTTTTCTTCGTCGGCTTTGATAAATAGACGGATTGTCTTTCGAGTCTAAATCAAACAATCAACTAGAAGACTTCCCTGGTGCTCTTTGGTGGACGTCTTTATAAACCAAATCATTTGTGGGGGAAAAAAGAGTTGTGTGTAAAACCGATCCAGAAGTTCACACAAAAAAAAAAAGCAAATAATTGAGATTTAGGGAACCACTGTATCAGCAGAATTAGACCCCTGTGTTTTCAAAATAAAAGCCCTGATATAGGCAGGAAATGAAAACAAGAGTCGAACGTTTTGTAATTTATAAAAATCATTACTTTGAAAAGAATGTAGAAGTTGTGATGAGGCAGGGTTCAGTCAGATGCAACACGTTTTTTTTTTTTTAATTTTTATAGTCCACCATCTTGTTTGTGAGGTGCTTGGCTTGTTCTCCCGGGGGGCGTCGGCTCGTGGGCTTCGAGCGCATCCGCGGAGTTGGAAATCAATTCTTAAAGAAAAATTTGAATATCCGTTCTTCTAATGAGCACAGAGAAAGGGATATTTTCTTTAATATCTGTCTGTGTTGCTTTTGTTTCCTCCTTGATTTGTTTGTGTTTTGTTTTTTTCAATCGGAGGAAGCGTTACAAGCCGGTGGCAGAGCGCTAGGCTACTGAGAGGAGGAAGGAGAGGGCGAGGTTTTTATAAAGTAGTTTTGAACACTCCTCTGCCCTGCAAAGAGCAAAGCCTGCACGAAACTGAGCAGTAAAACTGAATATCTTTTGTTTGTGAACCATTAAACACACATGTGACCTTTCTCTTTTTCAAGGTGCTATACGCAAGAATTTGATATTGCGACGTAGCTAGCGTTAGCATGAATCAGCGAAGTCATCGTCGACTTTGTTTGGCTTTCATTTCGGTCACTTCCTGTCTTAATCGCCAAATGTGGCTCCACCCTCTTTTTACAATGACTCACTAACGCCTCCTGTGGTACAAAGTGGTATTACAGAGACAGGACAGTCCTCGGCTAGCTGGTTAGCATGCTAACTTGAGGTGATATCAAAGCGGGAGATTGTCTTAACTGTTTCTTCACTAAATTTTGGATGTTGTGAAGAAAAATCTTAACATTTAGCACCTTTTAACCTTTTTAAAAGTCGTCACAGTTCGCGGCTCTTTGCGTCTTTGCAGGGCAGCTACGTCAGAGCACAGATATACGACTAAAGGTTGAGCGGGGCCAGAGAAGATGTGTTCGTTTTTTGTTTTGTTTTTAAGCGATACGAGTTTGGTCGCACTTTTAGAAGAGCTTTGTACACATTTTACGATTTTTTTTTTTCTTTTTGCGTTTTACAGTTTCAATTTTCTGTTGCTATTTTTGTTTGTTTTCTACATTTGAACTAGCGTACTGTAGTCCTTGAAAGTTATTTTAAAGGAGATGCTACTAATAATTCAACATTAACACCTGTATGTAGAGTTGCCAAGTTGTGTAAAGAAAAAAAAAAGATTACAAAAAAGAGAAAGTGGAGACATGGTTAGCTGTAAAATAGTTTAGAGAAAGAGAACCACATATTTTTGCATTGCGATTGTTGTATGACTGAGGTGCTGCAGATGGGAGGGGGTGAGGGGTTATGGGGTTTAAATGCTGGACCAGATGTTTGGTTTTTACTGTGCTGCAGCTGTGGGCGGGGCAGGATCAGGGGGGGTTGCAGAAAGCAGACGGACGGACTGATGACAAAACGGATGGACGGACGGTCGATGCGCGCTGCCGGGCTCACTTCATTTTAAAGGCTACAACTCTGAATGTCTGTTTCAAAAAAAAAATCTCCTCATGGAAAAACAAAAATCGTACTCGTACTCCTAACAAACTTCCATTAGAAATCGACCCAAAGTGAGTTTACTTGACCTGGTCCTCGGGCCAGCTTTTTCCACAAAGAATAAGCTACTGCTGCTTGAATGTTTTGTTTGTTTTGTTTTTATCGCGAAACCCCACCTGGTGGTTAAATACAGATACTGCAACTCAGAGATGGGGCAGGGAGGGGGGGGGGCTCATCAGCAGTTGCAGTAACTGCCACTGCCACCAGGGGGCGGGATCCCAAGAAGCAGTGATCCCACACAAGCTACGATGGTTTAAAAAAAAAAAAAAAAAAGAAGTCTTGATCACTGTATTCGTCCTAGCACCTTAACAGCAGACCGCCGGAGGTTCCTGCTGCTCATCATCGTACCAATCAGACACAAGACAAAAACCGCCAAAACGTCCACCGCTCGTGGGCCCAGATGCCAAATAAAGTTGTCAGTAGATTTAAAAAATTCGCTGACGATGACTCCCAAAAGGAAAAAAAAGAGCCCGCCGCAGCCCGTTTTTTTGTTTTTTTTGTTTGAGGTTTCGACTCGTCCGTCCACCACGTTGTGTCCGTCTGCTTTTCGGCGGCCACCCCCCCACTTCGGTCTCCGGCCCAGCCGCCGCCGATCCACAGAAAGGAAACTAAAGTGACGAGGAGAGAGTGGAATAATCTTTTCTAAAATAAAAGCACCTTTGGGCGAGCGCTCAACTGTCCCGGAGAGCCAAAGCCCTCTGCACCTTTCTGAGCTCGCTCGCTACGTCACTTCCTGTCTGTGGGTCGGAAGTGGAACTGATGTTGATTTTTTTTGTTTTTTTCCAATGGGGTGGGGGGGGCGGGGTTGAAAGTTGAGATGTAATGTGAGGGTTCTTTTTGTAAGTTCCTTATTTTTGTTGTTTTTATTTTTTTGTACTATTATTCCCTTTTTTTATTTTGTACGTTTGTTCTCTTCTCTCTCTTTACGATATTTGTTGTTTACTGTAAAAATGATAAAGATGACGACGATGATGATGATGACGATGATTATTATAATGTGCCCATCGACCTGTCTCTCCCTCCCTCTGGTGGGAAGTGGGAGCATTGACTGTGCAAACTCTCCTCTGTACGGGGTCGGGGGAGGGGAGAGGGGAGAGGGAGGGTGGGTGGGTGGGGGAGGTGAGGGGGGTTTCGGTAAAGTTTTGAAGGTTGGAGATGATTCAAACAGGGTTCCTACACAAAAGATCTGGAAATTTTGACAGGATGTTAGATCACACAACAAGCATCCGATGGTTCACTGGTTCAGACTCAACACAATACGACACTCAATCTAAAAAAACTATAACTATAAAACTATTCTCTTCGATTGATCACTCAGAATTGATCTCCTCTCAGCTGTCAGCTCCATCAAAATGCTTGAGGTGTTTTGACTTTCACTGTCATATTTATTGCATGGAGAAACGTATGATCTGGGTCGTGTCCTTTTTTTGTTAAGGTTTGTTCTTTTTTTAACTAATGATTGAATCCTGTCAAACTGTTAAAGGAGAAATTCACCTTCAAACCACTGGTGTTTTTTTTACGTTAAAGTTTCTGCGTTTTGGCCACTTGGGGGCAGTGCAAGAAGTTTTTAAACCCCAAACGCAGACTTGTTGGCACAACTGTCGCCTATTTACATAAGCTGACAATGTTTGCATCGTGTTTCGGCCTCTATATGAATTGATGTCCAGCGTTTCTGCTTCTTTTTAGCTCTGTTTTGGTCTCCACCAACTCCAGTAGGAAATATCTTCTGGTTGCATATCTGCCTCTCTGCTGTTTAGTGCTGGACGGGTAACGTACAGCGGGTTTATCAGAGCTTTTTTTAGCTACAGAGACCAAAACAAAGAGCTGAAAGAGGCTAAAAATGCAAATTTGGGTTTAAGAAACCTGGAAATTTGGGTGCAAGTGAGTGTTGTACCTCAACTTCGCACAAAATCGACCTGTTTTTATACAAACTGTCGCCTCATGAAACCAGAATACAAGGCCACTACAACAGAGGATACGGAAAGCCGATGCATTCTGGTAAACGTAGGAAATCTTTGAACGCCAACACCAGTGTGAGGGTGGGTTTTTCCTGTGTAGGGACCCTGATGAACAAAAACATGGAGGAAAGTCCGCAGCCGCGTTGCTACGCATTTCAAAAAAAAAAAAAAAACTGGCTAAACTTGAGAATGAGCAGAACGAGGGAGGTGGATACGAGACTCACAAGATTGTGATCCCGAGGTGAATCCTCGTCTTTAATCACACCCTCTCCAACCCCTTCCTACACCACCTCCTCTTCCTCTTCTTCGTCCTCCTCTTCCTCTCGGCGCTGCAGCCTGACCTCATCAACACAACCCCCCACCTCGCCCCCTACCTTAACTTTACTCCCCCTCCTCGTCTCTAATCCTGCTGTCTGCAGGTCTGTAGTCTTCTATCCAGAAACATTTACTCCGCTCTTTCCCAAATCCCCACACACCAGAGACAACACACACACACACTCTCTCTCTCACACACACACACACACACAAATACACACATAAATATATATATATATAAATATACTGTATATGTATACATGAATACAAAACGGGCAAACCTCTGAGATGCAGAAGCTCGTGCACACGCCTGCAGACTCTCAGGATGTGTGCACGACGTCTTCATGTGTCACTGATGCAGTTTAAGACGACAAAAAATAAAAATACAAAAAAAAAAAAGTTACCAGTTTACCTCGGGAGCTCTCAGCCATAGCAGACCTTAAATCCCTACAGATATCTCAGCGCTGCGAGCAGCTTCTGAACTGCTGTGGCTGCCGTTAACAAAGCAGGTACATAACTTTTTTTGTTTTTCAGGAACAAAAACCTCCGGGAGCCTCAGCAGAGCGCTCCTCGGACCATTTGAATGCATACACAGTGCAGGGTTTTTACAGAAACGGGACACAAGCCGAGAGTCCATGTCAACACAGTCTTACCTCAGAGTCATAACTACAGAACAGGTGGGGATGGGGGAGGGTGGGGAGGGGGCAGGGCTTACATATGATCATAGCAACCGTGAATGACTATTTTTTATTCCTTCTCTTCCTTGTCTCTGGTGGCGTTGGGTGAAAATACTCTGCAGAGCTCTTCTCTCTCTCTCTTTTTTTTATTTCCCTTCTTCTTATTCTTGTTTTTTTTTTCCACTATAAATATATAAATATATAAACTGTACATTATGACATAGAAGCACTATCGAAGTTTGATTGTTAGATGTGCACTCGCAGCATGAGGTATTATTCTTTATTATTCTTCATATCTCAGAAAAATGAAAACGTTAAATAAAACGACAGCTTTTGGAAGTAAAGGAAAAAAAACGGATAAAAAAAACAAAACAAAACTACCGATACAAAAACAAAAATGCAGTAGCGTCTACTGATGTCAAAGAAAATACCCAACCTCACCCCGACACACACACACACACACACATGCACACACATACACAAACATGCACCCCAGACTTTTACCCCCATCCCTGCTGTGTTGCCCCCCCCAAACATCCAATACATGACCCCGATGCCCCTTCGCGCCACCCCCGGCCCCCCCTCCTGCCCCACCCCGCCCCGCCCCGCCCCATGTACATGCCAGTGTTTTCCCCCATGTGTTCCAAGTGCCAATAACTTTGTGAATTCCTAACTGTGACCCAGTAATAAAGATAATTGCACATTAACTACTGTAAAGAGAAAAAGAAACCAGACTGATTAAAATGAGGAAAAAATCTGAATATCTTAATAAAAAAAAAAAGGTTTGTAACAAACAGGACTGACCTCAGCGCTGTCTCGCCTCTTCATTTACCCTCACAGCTTTTTTTTTTTTACCCAGGATGCATCACAAAGTCAATATTTTGTTATGTTTCATTCTGTTTCCCAGAGCAGCTTTACATAAACTTCATTTCCCATCAAAGTCTTTTACTAAGCACCTCTACTTGACCTCGACGGAAAAGGTCATGAGGTCAAGAAAAGAAATGAAGGTGAACTCGTGGTGCAGAGAGAAACTTACTGCACTTGCATTTGCATTTTTTTCTAATCCAACTTTATTTACTACACATTAATGCTCTTTATCAAAACTAAAACAGGATTTGGATGGACAGGACAGTAGACTACATAGAGCTCAACACACTGCAACTTCAGGAAACACATTCAAAAACACAGACGTGCAAAAAGTTCAGAAAACGACTTCATCAATGTGACGGCATGCGAGCTGCAAAACAAAATTTCTTGTTTCTGGGGAGACGATATAGTGACAGACCAGGCTGGGGCGCTTTAGTTCAAGACAACTATTCTTGGAAAGATTTTGAGTTTTTGCAGTGTAGTGGGGTTTGTTTGGTTTATTATGACTTAAACATCGCATGATTCAGATATTACTGAATTTATGTTTAGTTCAGCATTAGTCTCTAATCAGGTTTTTTGTGTGTTAAGTTGCTGTGTTGAACTCTCAGGGCCTCCATAGTTTTTACTGTATATAGGCTACATGTAGAGAAAAGTGTGTTTTTAGAGCAGTGGGCAGGTGTTGAAGCTACATTAGATTGTAAATATTACTGTTATCATCAATAAACAGTGTATTTATGGGTCCGGAGCTCGGACAGACAAAGGAAAATGTTGGTGCAGCAGGGAATCGTGGGACGGCGTTTAATCCTTATCTGTTATAAAGGACATTCCCAGGTTTCCTACATTGAAAGAGATGATGTAGCCTAGAGCACATTTAGAGAACTCAACCAGCTCCTTATCTTAAGTAAATAAGACATGTCCACCATGTTTGCTTAATGCTAATAGCCTACAGGCAAGCTAACTACAAGTTAAATGTGTGGATCTCATGTTGGGACAAAATATGAAGTCATTAATCTCAGGTTCAGCCTAAATACTTCCTGTTTGTTGTTGGGCTAAAATTGTGTGCAACATCTAAAACACTTGTGAATTCATGATTCTCTGATTGTTTCACTTCCTTGAATGTTACACGGCTTCTCTTTAAAGGACCAGACTGCTGATTTTTCAGGTTTAAGTCCAGAAACATCAACTCAAACCTTCATCCTGTCCAGGTTTGTATGAGATAATTATTCAGCCAAACTTTAAATTATATTCAATTTTATTTCAGTTTCTTATCTTCTGCCACTTTCTGTTCTTTTCCAGTTCCCAGTTTAAATCTGAAGCTCAGACCAGTGACAGACTGGTAAGTCTTTCACTTATATTTCTACTATAAACATTTCAGATATTTAAGAACACACCACACACACACATGGTGATGCACGTTTACTTCATGTTTATCCTCTGGGAAGCGACTGTGGCTCGTCAACAAGTTTCTACTCTGAGATCACATATCAAAACTCCTTAAATTCAACAGACGACACAACGGACAACTTTTACGAGCCAATAACTGGTCCTTAAACGCAGCATAATATCCATGTGTTGTGTTGGACTTCAGAGCTGCAGCCAGTGAATATTGTTACTACTGAATAATGTGATTGTTGTTCAATAGATGTTTCAGTCCATGATGAAACAAAAAGAGAATTAGAGACGCCCTGAGAGGAAAGAGATTATTATTATTGTTCTTATGGAAGGGATAATCTTTCTACAAACAACTCCTGAGTGGTAAACACTACTGCCCTGAAAGGAAAGAAAGAAAGAAGAAGAAGGGAAGAAAATGAAAAGTAGGCTAAACAAGTAAAGAAAGAAAGGAAAGTAAGACAAAGACAAAGGGTAGGAGAAAAAAGAAAGGAAATGGAAAACAAGGAAAGAAAGAAAACATATCTTGGCTAAATAAAAATGTAAGAAAGAAGGACGATAGGAAGGAAAAAAAGCAAAATTAACTTTTCAACGGAAAAATGTTTTCACTTTCGCACAAAATGAACAACAGAACAAAAACAACAGATTTTCCGTTGTTTTTCGACTAAAGTCAAAAATCTATAAATGATAAAACTGACAACACAGCTTCATGTTTCATGTTTAATCATCAGAATATTTTGCTCTTTAGCTTCCCTCCGTCTCTAATTAACCGCTGGTTTTCATTGCCGTTGTTCAGAGTGAGGATGAAGTGAAGCGACGTGGTTCAAGACAAACAGGTGGAGGACAGTTTATTAATAGACTCATCAGTGACCAGCTGATGTCTGAGTGTGACAGACTTTCACAGGACGTCTGCTTCATGTGTGAACGTGTCGTCGCCTCCTCCTGCTTTATTTCCAGAGCCGTGTGTAGTTCAGGGACCCGGCGCTCGGCTCCGTCAGATGTAATTTCCTATGATGTGTTGCTGTCTGCTCTCAGAACAGGACGTGATGTGAAGTTTTCCTTTTTTTTTTTTTTTTTTGAAGAGCGACAGCGGCGGCTCTTAATTAAAAAAGTCAACCCCTGTAACATCTGCAAACTGCCGCAGCTGAGAGGCTTTTATCTTGAAATAGGAAAGTAATATATCCTTCAGAATAAAAGCGCACACACAGTTGGATGTTCAACAAGTTTAATCAAACTTAAAACTGCACTGAATCATCTCAAAATCTCCAAGTGGCAATAACAAAACAATCATGTTCTCCATCTTTTTTTTTCTTTTTCTTTGTCCAACAACAGCAACAGCTGCCAAATTAACACCAACTCCTCATGACGTAGTGTAATATGTGGAAGGAATTCTTTTCAAAATAAAACGCATGAATAACTAACTAAAAAAGTGAAATCAAACATGGCTGCCACTGTTGTTCTTCTCTTTGCTGAAGGCAGTGAAACATTACATACATTACATTACATACATTACATGTGCTGTTTGGCGTTAAAGAGAACAGTGGCAGCCGCTAACGTTTAGCACATTCACATCCCCCACAATGCACCTCTGTCAAGTTTCACCAACATGACACTTTCAGAATAAAACAATATAAGAAGTTTGTGGAGAAAAAAAAACAAAAACTTGTTGTTGGTTGACCAGTTAATTAAATCAATAAAATCCTGATCATTGGCACTTTAATTAAGGAGGAATTTAATTTGTATATTAGCAATTATAAACCAGTCAGAGGTCACTTTCTAAGTCCACCTTAAATACCAGTGGTTCCTTTAATCTCCTTCAAACATTATGAGCAATGCAAGGTTTAGTTTTTTAGCTGAGTTCATAATAAGATGATGTGAGGATCCACCCAGTGGCCACTTTATTAGGAACACCTTAACAAAACATTATGTCATTATAAACTTGTTTTCATTAACTTTGGTTTTTCAGATCTTAAAATTCTGCGTTTTTAATCGCAAACAACACTGAATACTGCAGAAAAATAAATATTAGGAGGAATTTTCATGTTGATCTGATTTGTTTTAAAGCTGCAGAAACAGAAAATATTAGTTTAGACACAGATCAAGGTCCATGATGTTCAGAAGAAGATAGATAATATACAGATGTAACAAATCAGCCACAAATTTGTTTTTTGTGTTTTTGAAGGATCCACATCTGGAAGCCAGCTCAGTGACTCTCCATACAGATGTGCATTTACAGTTCAACCAGATGCAGGGACGTTTCCACAGCAAAGATAAAAGTTTTAACAACAACAAATATCCATCCGTCCGTCCGTCCGTGTGTGTGTCTTCACCTCTCACACACTGACTCACACTCTGAGTGCTGCGTTTCTGCTCGCAGCCATTTTCCGAGCTCCGACTTAATTTTCCACACTGGAGCGTTTAAGGAATGAGGGTCTGAATATGTAAAGCACACACACACACACGAACCTACTGACTGAAATGAAATCGACATAAGAGCTGTGTGTTCCTCGTCCGACCTCTGATCTCTTTGGTTCTGAATTTGTTCTGTGACTGGAAACTCGTTAAGATTTAAAAACAAAAAGCAAAAAAAAACACAAGTGATGATAAAAATAAAAATTTCTGTTCATTTACACGGCAATATTTCGATTTAAAGCATCATAGTTGATGTTTCTGCATCAGTCAGTCTCGCTGTTAAAACCACCGTGCACCTGCCTGCAGCCTCCAGCGGGGGGCGCTGCAGGCCTGAGTCTGAGGCCTCGGCAACAACATCCTGCCCAGCAACCGTTCTGTTCTGCTGCTGCTGCTGCTGAAAGCTTTCCAACAAAACGCCGGAGAAGTCGTTCGCTGCTGAGGAGAGGGAGACGGATCCTGATGTGAGCAGGACGTGAACCGTTCCTGATGGGATGGGCGACACACACACACAGACAGACAGACACAGACACACAGAGACAGACAGCAGCTGATTTCAGAGGTGACTCACTCACTCCTCTCCGTGTGAAATCAGCTGCCGTCGTCGTCGTCGTGGTTTCGGCGCGGAGGGGAAACCTGCAGCTCCTGGTTTTCTCACACACACAGAGGCACATGAAACAAACTGACGGCGCTTCTCACAAAAGGTATAAAAATATATTTAAGGCAACACTGAGAAAAACCCCTCTAACCCCTCCCTCTTCCCTCCTGTGCTGCTGCTGCTGCTGCTGTCGGATAAAAACACAAACCAGTCCAGTTTCCTGATCCATCCAATAATAAATCGATATTTGGCAGCTGGTATAAACTCCTACTTGGCTGCGATCGATCGGCTCCGTCTGCTGCTGCTGCTGAACTCGACTCATCGACGTTTTGTTTACACAAACAAAACTGTGTCTCCAGGAAACTTTGAAACGCTGACGGAGGATGAGGATGATGGAGGAGGAGGAGGAGGAGGAGGGAGGAGTGTGTTTGGGAGTTAAAGTGTTGAATCGAACCTGGATTTGAATACGTCAGATTTGTGCTTTTATTCTGAAAGCAGCAGCAGCAGCAGCTTCCTGTTCTGTTCTTGTACCATCATTAACATGTACCAATATGAAATCAATAACCCTCCTGATCAACCTCTGCTGCCCACAGTCCTCACTAGATCCATTACAAGCAGAGACACGAGGAAGAGGAGGAGGAGGAGGAGGAGGGGGCGGGGTCACGTCCTCTCTGGAGAACAGAAGGGAGGAGGAAGAGGAGAGACGCCTCCTTCCTCTTCTTCTTGTGTCTGTCCGTCCGTCAGTCAGTCCGACCGACCGTCTGGACGGGAGGAGGAGGAGGAGGAGGAGGAGGAGGAGAAGGTCGGAGGTCGCTGACATCAGAGGGCGAAGAAGAGGATGAGGACGACGATCATGATGGCGACGAGGACACCGATGGCGCACCACTGTCTCCGGCCTGAGGGACGGAGGACAAGACGACCCATCAGTTTCATATCAGAGCCTTTCTTTTCTTTTCTTTTTTATTAAAGTAGAAGTAAGCGATCCGGTCGTTTTGGCTAACTTCCTGTCATCGGATGGAGTTAGCAGTCCCCGCCCTCGTCCCTACGTCACCACATTCACGCGCATCCCTTGGCTGCACACACAGAGAGGACCGCCCCTTTATGCCGTTCTCTCTCCTCATTGGATAAAGGTTGTAGGATACAAGGAAAGTTTTCTCCTCGGCTCAGAGCAGAGCAGAGTGACTGACAGACCCGTGTTTCAGACCAAACACTCTATGTAAGTGATTGCCGTCGGAAGATATAACTATTGAAGACTTATATTAACACAAACATTCCGCTTACTTCTGCTTTAATTTTAATTTTGTACAAGATTATTGTTTCTTTGCTGTGTTTTAATTATTTGTTAGGTCAAGGTGTGGTCATGTTATAAGCCTTTCGGGTTTCAGACCTCACCTGCACTTTTTTCTTTTCGTATCTTTCTCACTAGTAAGAAAGATAAGTAAATGTTTTGTTCTATTTTTATATGTGCAAATAAATAAAGTCTAAAAAAGTCAGGATATTGATTAACTTTTATCAATCAACCTGATTATTCTATGATTGATGACAACAACAGTTTTAATATGAGTGTAAAACTGAGTCAGGTTCAGGTGATGTTTGTTTTTTCAGATGTTTGAAAATGTGAAGCCAAATTAAAAAAAGTTTCTAAACTCAGACTGGAACTGTTTTTATTGGTGTGTGTAACTGTGTTGGTAGAAAACAATCATCTGAAGTGTCAGTTGTTGTTATATATTGTCTTTATAGTTAATATTACACACATTATGGTGATGAGATATAACAATGTGGCAACAATTATTAAAAATTAAGGTTGATAATACGCCAATAATACAAATAGAACTGTTGATAACTTTTGTTAATCAGCTACTCTTGCTGCTTTAAAGGATCCATCACCTGGTATTTATATCTGTTTCAGGTGTTGAAGAGGTCTTAAATGCACATTTTTGAGAAATAATATGCAACATTCATCTTGATTTAGCCCTATTTGTGTACCTAATTTTGCTCTTGCGAGACAAATATGCGATCTTGAGTCCTCTGGTTTGCTCCCAAAAGTTCAAACTGCTGTAGGATTGAGGACTTTTATATATTTCTTTATGCCTTTTATTCTACATGCCAGTCATTTTTAAAAGCCAATGTGGTGCGAGCAGCACTAGTCCTCATCAGGGCCTTTTAAAAAAATGACTGCCTATAAAATAAAGACATTTAAAAAATATATTATATATTACTACAGTACAAGTGTGCCTTGGGATGTTTTCCAAGTTGTTTTTGTCTCTCTCCCTCCTGCACTCGTACTTTAGTCTGAATAATTGTCCAAAGAAAGAGACAAAACACAATAATCTAAAGTAAAGATGAATTTGATGACAGGGTTTTACCCAGAATTCTCCATAGACAATCACAACGACTCTGTTACTGTGATTTCTATTGATTATGTGGTGAAAAGATCTGATCGTCCATCAACATCAGTAATAATCAATGTCATTTCAGTGTTTTTTTTCTATTTGAAGCTCAGTTTTTCCAGAATGAATTAAATCACAGTGAATTAAAACCTGACGCCGTGTGAACTCACTGCTCGTCATGTGGGAAACTTTCTCCAGCTTCTTCAGGACCGAGTCCATCCGGGACGACGTCTGGTCCATCTCGTCTCCAAAGTCTCCCAACATCCTGCAACACACACACACACACGTTGTCAGGTTACACACACCGCAGCCGTTTAAATGAAGCTCAAGGAGGAAAAGTTCAAAGCGTTTACAGATGTCCGGACCTGCAGGTTGCCCGGCAACTGTTTGGTTGCGTGGCGTCGTCGTGTGTTAGGTCGCTGTTCAATGAAACCTGTCTGACAACAATCAAACCTCGTTTCCCTGGAGACGGGGGCGTGGCCTCAGCCTCTTGTTGACTAAGCAAATCTACCTGGACCAGACAGGAAGTGTTTCAGGAACCTTTCAAAATAAAACTCCCTCCTCTGGAATTTATCTTCAATTTCTTCCTTTAAAGCAGAAGTAAGCGATCCGGTCGTTTTCGCTAATGCTGCGTTCCAGGCAGGCTTTTGAAACCGTAAATTACAGCTTCAAGTCACAACTTACGACTTTGTAGCGTTCCAGGCAACCCACTCGTGTTTTTCCGACCTGTTTTACCTGTGAAAGTCACTATAACGGCCACTCGTAACTTCCGACCGGTGAACTCATACCAGATCGAACTGGTATGACTTCACAGGTCGGAAAAACACGAGTTACGAGTTGCCTTGAACGCACCATAACAGTCCTCGTCCCTACGTCATCGCATTCAGGCGCATCCCTTCATGCCGTTCTCTCTCCTCATTGGATAAAACTTGTAGGATACGAGAAAAGTTTTCTCCTCGGCTCAGAGCAGAGCAGAGTGACTGACAGACCCGTGTTTCGGTCCAAACACTCTATGTAAGTGATTGCTGTCGGAAGATATAACTATTTAAGACTTATATTAACACAAATATATCACTTACTTCTGCTTTAAGCTCTAAATGGATTTTAACATGCAGTTATTTCCTACATTTCCCACAATGCCTCCTGATAACCCTCTAAAACAGCTTAGGAGACGAGTTAAAGGTGACATGAAGATTGAACATTCAGCTTTTTCTCCACCAAGGTCGTTCCCACTGATTATTTTCACTACTTCATTATTTTTCTAGTGTAAATGGTTCACTGCTCCAACAGGAAACAGATTTAAATCACAGTTTGTCACATTCACAGTTTCCTGTGACTGAGTGACGCCTCTGTGTTGTTTGTATTTTCCACCCAGCTGATGATCTTCACACGCCACAGAGACACTTTTTCTTTTCACAGAAAAAACCACTTCAAAAGGTTCAGGTTCATTTTCTGTTCATCAGGAAACTGATCGACTGACGGATCAGAGATAAACCTGAGTGTCGGTGATGTGAACGCACAGAAACGACGAGTCAAATTTACATCAGAGTCAAGGAGGAAAAAGAAACTTAAAGGGATACTTCACCCAAAATCAATAATTCACTAATCATCTACTCACCGTCATGCCAAGGGAAGGGTTTGGAGAACTTTCTGAGTCATCAAAACGCTTTAGGAGTTCCAGGGGGTTTTCATATAATGGCGGTGGATAGAGTTCACGTTTGAATCAGCCAAAACACACACTATGAAACATCCAAATATACGAGATGTTCTTCCATGTTTACATCATACATCCAATGGTTTACAACGACGAACGAACATCTCGCAGGAAAAAAACAGAGATCAAATTATTTTTTTCCCAACAACTTTTTCATGTGGCGGCTTCAGGACACTTGGGTCAGTACAGACGAGCAGTATGGAGGTATCTGGATGTTTCATAGTGTGTGTTTTGGACGATTCAAAAGTGAGCTCTATCCACCGCCATTATATGAAAATCCGTTGCCAGCCGGACCCCCCCTGGAACTCCTAAAGCGTTTTGATGACTCAGAAAGTTCTCCAAACCCTTCCTTGGTGAATTGATGATTGATTTTGGGTGAAGTATCCCTTTAAAGAGAAAATTAGAAAGAGGAATCCAATGTGAAGTGTGTGTGTGTGTGTGGATACTCACACAGCTTGCTCGTCCAGCTCGTCTCCGATGCGTCCTGACATGTCCTTCAAGACTCTGATGCTGCCCGACACCAACTCCAGCTGCTCGTCCTGCTCCTGCACGATCAGCTACACACACACAGATATATTTTATAGTTTTATTTCAGACATTTTCTTTATTCGATCTCTTTTAAACACTGTTTTTAACTGAATCTGGTTGATTAAATGTCATTAGAGCCTGATCGATCAATCATCAACAACGTTCAGACTTTTTTTGTGTCTTCAAACTTTGCAGCCGAACTACAAACTGTCTGGTCTCAGGTAGATATAACGTCCTGTGTGTCTTTATTCATTGATCTAATTTCATCATCTCTTAAAAAGACGGCGCTGAATTTCAGATTTTATTGATTAATGTTTATTATGAATGAAGACACACAGGACGTCAAATCTACATGAGACCAGACAGTCTGTAGTTCAGCTGCAAAACTACAAACTGTCTGGTCTCATGTAGATATGACGTCCTGTGTGTCTTTATTCATTCACAGCTTCTTTTTTTTTGTCCCTATTTCTACTAATTTCTATTTATATTGTTGATAATTACATTTTGCCCTGAGGATGTTATTTATTGATAAACAGTTACATGTTGAGCCTCAGATACAGATCAATACAGATCAGTTACAAGTGTCACATTTGAGGAATCAATGCAGTTTTGGCAGTGGAGCCTTATATTGTTAAAATGACATCTCGACCCTGTGGGATATAAATAATCAGTCTGGTGTTTCTGCTCTGATCCGATCTGAGGTCTCCTCCCTTTGTCATCAGACACAGTTTTATTATTTTATTTTTCATCTGTGACTCAGTTCCTGTGAAAAGCCGCGACCTGACTCAGGAACGTGTGAAGACGAACTCTGATCAGTCGACTCCAACAGGAAACAGAAAGTCCACAGCTGTCACACCGAAACCTCACACACACACACACACGCATACACACACACAGTAACAGTAACAGGAGCCTCAGACTGAAACTTATCTACCTAAAAAAAACCAAAATAAAGATTTAAATATAAATCCCACAGACGACGTGTCTCACTTCCTCCTTCTGCTGCAGCTTCCGTCTTTCCCACTGCGTTTCCCTCTTCCTCCTCCTCTCGGCCTCCGTTCCCGTAAAAACCCTCTTTTGTTTTTAATATTCACTTTCACATTCACTCAGGACATTCGCCCCTCTTTCTGTTTTGTTTTTTTCCCATTAAGTAATAAAACATGTACAGTAAACAATATATACTATGAATAGGGGGTGGGAGTAAATAAGTTTCACTTCTTCCCACTCCTTTTCGGATATGAAAAAAAAAAAATCAAATTATTTTCATTTTCAATTATTTTACTTTGTAAAGTATTTATTTGTTATGTCTGTCCATTACGACGGAGTATTAGGGCCACATTGACAAATAAAAAAATCACAAACAAGTCGTAAATTTACGACTTTATTCTCGTAAATTTATGACTTTATTCTCAATGTGGCCCTAATACTCCGTCGTAGTCCATTATTGTATTATTTCTTATTTCTTTTAACATGTCCAAAATAAACTGAAACAAACAAAACAAAAACAAAACATAAAAAATATATATATATTTACACACAGATCTTCTATCGAACCTCAGACGAAGGCGGCGTACGAAACAATAAAGAAATAAAATCTGAAATTCAGCGCCGTCTCTTTAAGAGATAATGAAAATAGGTCAAAGTGCAAAACCTACGTTTTTATTATTTAATAAAAAATTTTTTATCTTTCTTTTATCCTGCCTCCTCCCTCCCTCTCTACCTGCTGCTGCTCCTGTTGCTCCTGGATGTATCTGGAGTTGGCCGACACCAGATGAGCCTCCAGTCCTGTCGACCTGTCGGGGCCTGAAGGAGCCAGCAGAGCCTGAACACACACACACACACACACACACACATCATATATCATCACACTATATCACCAGACGCTGCAGTAAAGACACAGACACATGGAGGAAACTTTTTATTCTATTGATTCAACTTGTTACAACCAAATTTAAACTTGTTTTCATGCTTTATTTTATTATATTCTTGTATTACTGTAGTTTATAACGTGTCTCTTGTAGGTTTTCACCTGTTCACACCTGCTGCTGCTGCTGCTGCTGTTTCCTGCTCATTCACTATGACACGTTGTTGAATGTTTTAATATTCAGAGGATTTTCTATATTATAACTGTATTTATCATCTACTAGAGAAGCCAAAGACACATTGTAACAATATAGTCAATCTAATTCAGTCTAATTATAACAACATTAAAATGATAATCTGTCCAAAGTGCAGATGTTAAACTGGATAATAAAATGAACATTTTTCCTCTTTAGTCGTCAGGATCTATCATTCACTGTATGAGTGTGTGTATGAGTGTGTGTGTGCATCATGATGGCACCACTCTTTATAAAAGCTGTTGTGTCCAATAAACCAAGTTATTATTTTGTAATTACGAAAAAAAAAACAGAGAAACAAAAAACATCAAGTTCCTTTCAGTCTATAATCACAACACTGAACCATCTGGACCAGAAAAAAACAGATGGAAAAATAACAAACAGTTTCAATTATTTGCTGATTCAGCATTATGACACACACACACTGGTTTTTCTATTACACATGCGTATTGTACATGATACATGTGTGTATTATAATTGTTTTTCCTCATTTTGATTGAACAAATCCATATATGTATATGCCTATAAATTAGAGAGATAAAGATTAGTGATAATATATTGTGATAGCTAATTTATGAATAGAGGGTGGGAGTAAATAAGTTTCACTTCTTCCCACTCCTTTTCGGATATGAAAAATCTAATTATTTTCATTTTCGATTATTTTTATTTTTTCATGTGTTGCCCATGTAAAGTATTTATTTGTTATGTCTGTCCATTACCGTACTATTTCTTATTTCTTTCAACATATCCGAAATAAACTGAAACTAACTAACTAAATAAACCAATAAATCAATGTAAATAAATGAAGTTTGTTTCCTCTGGTGTGAAAACTTGTGTGAACATGAATCAGTGTTTTTTATTCTAGTGAGAACCAACCCACTGAGTGTTGGTTGTTTCCTGTGAGCAGCAGCAGCAGCAGCAGCAGAGAATCACACCTGTGTGATGGGATGTGTTACGTGACCACTGGGTCGCCGCGACGCCCCCGCTGTTGGGTTTTTTTCTTCTGTTTGTTAGTTTGAATGTTGTGGTTGAGTAACACAGACATTATTACCATGACGTCAGCCACGGTTGTTATGAAAAGTGTTGGTTTGAAAATAGTGCAAATCATTTCTGAGGGTTATAGAAAACAGACCATGTGACTTTTACCTCATAACATGTGTGTGTTTGTGTGTTGTTGTTGTGTGTGTGTGTGTGTGTGTGTGTGTGTGTTGTTGTGTGTTACATGTGCACCGACCTGCCTGTTCTTCTTCTCTGCCTGAGCCACAGCAGAAGGGCTGGACAGCTGATCCTTCATGTCCTGCACACACAAAACACAACAAGAACAACGTTGTTAATCAGAGTCTTTCTCTCATTCAGGTTTGTTTTCAGGACTCAGGTTTTCCAGCCTGGACGTCGGTGAGTCGGCCGCGAGTCGAGTGAACACAGAGACGACGGGCGCTGACTGATCGTCCACTCCACGTCTCCACACACCGAGAGACAAAACACATAAACAACAAACCGTCCAGGAAGTTCTGTCCTCCTCTCGGCTACACTGTTTTCAGGACGGCACCACCACACACAGGCTCTTTTTCTTTCTTTTTTTGTCATGTTAATTGTTTATATTGTTATAGTTGTTCTACTTTATACAAGCAGTTTTCATTCAAGACTTTTTACTCTCAGTTCTCTGTATTTCCTTATTTCCAGGACAGACAGAAGAAACAAAAAGCTGTTTCTCTCTCCCCTTAAAATAATCAGTATAGAATATGGTAACACTTTATAATAAGAACACACTATTAAGCATTACATACTGAATTCATCATTTGTAACACATGAATACTCATTAGTATGTAGTTTATAAATACAGTTAACTCATCATTGATGAGCACTAACTGTGTTTATAAACTACATACTAATGAGTATTCATGCATTATAAATGAAGAATTCAGTATTTATTAATGCTTAACTAATGCTTAATAGTGTGTACTTAGTAGTGTTACCTAGAATATGAATTAAGCGCTCTAGAAAGAAGAAAATAAGATGAAAAATAATATAATGTATATAAAACAACGTTTATACAACAGTGGTGGTGGTTATATAATCTATGTCTCCTATGTTAATGATCATACCACTATTATAATTCAGTGTAATGTTGATGCTTCTTATTAGATGAGACCTGCTGCTATTATTTGCATTATATTAGGAATATATGTACATATACATATTTTAAATACAGGATATAGTATGTTGTGTGATGCTGTGGGAAAGTATCAGGCACTACGTTGTCTGTATTTTATGTTTCATATGACAACAACAGATGGAAAGTGGCTTCCTGCTAAATCTGGTGCACACATCTCATAGTATTCATGTTGGTATTTGACTTTTAAAACATCTGATAACATATCATGTGTGACTTGTTCTTTTTTTTTTTACAATATGAAACAGTTTTTGATAAATAAATACATTTTCCTATTGGCAATAATCTTACATACCTAGGCAGGTCTTTGCTATTTTTGCAGCATTGATCTTATTTATCCTGTTTATTTATGTTGTTGAGGGTAAAACTGGATGTTTGAGGGGATGAGTCGTTTAAATCGATTAAGATTTGTCAGTTTGCTTTGGAAATGGTGATGAATAAACATGTATAATACTGAGCTATAATTATCATCATTGCATAAATCTAACGGTGAAAGTTGCTATTTTTATTTTAGTCTCATTTCTTATGACACCCTGTAACTTCCCGTCTTGCTTCATGTTCAGTTTTTCGTTAGTTAACGGTGCTCAATCACTTCTTTCAGTTTTTTTTATTCCTCAATAATAATAATAATGCAACTCTCAGTGACGTAAAACTGAACTGAATATCTATAAATATCTTGATGTTTCAGTGTCTCAGTGTCTAATATAACTTTGTAGAGTAGAAAAACATCAATAAATGAAGTTTAAAGTCACCTGGACAGATTTCCTGGTTCGCTCCACAAAGTCTCTTCTCTCCTGGAGTTCATTGTCTCCCAGTCTGAACTTCCCCGGGTTCGACTCCACGATGCCTGAACGAGTCAAAGACCAAACTCCAGGAAAACAAACAAAACAAAAACCACCACTGACCTGCGCTTTTAATCTGAAGGGGCTCAGGCTTTTAATTTGGAGTAAAACAATTCCCTATTTATCTCTAAACTTTGTGTTTTATTTAATTTTATTGTGTTTTATTGATTTTGTGCTTCAGGTTTAAACAGGAAGTGTTTTAAGTAGAGTTTAAGAAACAATTTGAATGCCTTTATCAACAACAGCCAATAAGATTTAAAGAGATAAAAGGAAGACAAGAAGACATTAAGAATGGGGAAAGTTTAATTTGAGTCATCTGAGTGTCTCCATGAATCTAACACCTCATCACAGGGAAGTAGCTTTTTAATTTTAATTCATTATCATAAGAACTTCTGTCCATAATCAAACACAAATCAACTTGATTTATTGACTGAGTGTTTTATGTTACTGACGACTGCTAATAGTAATACTATGTAGGGGAAGCTCCTCATATTATTATCATTCTACATGTTAAAACGGGTTTCTGTTGTCATTGTGAGTCCGACACAGTCAGAGCTGTGACTCATGACTGTTGTCGCTCTGTTAAAACAGCAGCAGGTTGCGTTTCCTCCTCTTTGCTCTATTTCTGTCACATTTTCCAAACCACTGAAAGAGACTTTTATATTTCTGATCTCTGCTTCATCATCACAGCAGCAAAACATTTCTTTCTTCTTCTTTTTTTTTTACAAAATCAATTTGTCCTCTGAAGGGCGGAGGTGGGAGGCGACACAAAGCGTCTGTTTGTTTCATAAACACTGAGCAGCGCCATGAGAAGAGGAGGCGGTGGTGAAAGGATACTGATGGTCTCACTCAGGTCCTCCAGGTCCCAGTCGATGGCCCTCAGACAGTTCCTCAGCTCGTTGGCGCTCCAGTCCAGCTCGTCCCGGCTCACCTGAGGAGGAGGAGGAGGCACCGACCGACAAAACACTCACTAACAATCCCACTGTGTTTCACTTTCTGTGTTGTTGTCTACATTGCTTATTTTGTAGCCGTTGTTTTTGTAAAACACATTTCTGTGCAAAAGTTTTGTCTGTCATGTAAATATATTCACCGTGCAGCAGGACAACGACCCCAAACCTGCACCTACAGTCATAAACGATTCTCTTCAACATCTAGAAGACCTGAACCTGCAGGTCTGAACTTGTATGAAGCTCAGTCAGTGCAACACTTCAGGTGTGTTGGTGTCGTTCAAGTCGAGGTTATGAGCGACACATTTAGTTTATAAGTACAGTTAGTGCTTAGTGCCTGCTAACATTTCCATGTTTCCCACATTCTGTGTCATAAACTGGAAACTGTCTTGTCTGTAACGACATCTATTGCACGTCTGTCCGTCCTGGGTGAGGGATCCCTCCTCTGTTGCTCACCCTGAGGTTTCTCCGATTTTTCCCTGTTAAAAGGGTTTCCATGGAGTTTTTCCTCAGTCAATGTGAGGGTCTAAGGACAGAGGATGTTGTTACGATGCCATGTAAAGCCCTTTGAGACAAACTGTTTGTAAAAACGGGCTATACAAATAAAATTGCCTTGCCTTGCCTTGCCTTATCAAACAAATGAGTATTCATGTGTTATAAATGATGAATTCTGTATTTATTAATGCTTAATAATGTGTACTGTGTTACTGACTGTATTTACTTTTCTTCGCTGCTGAGTGTGTGTATCTGAAATATTCAAAATCAGAGCTGGACTCGTAGCTGCTCGGGTACGATGTGACAGCTCGCAATAACGTCGTTTGGTGGTTTTTGATTGACAGTTGAAGCGTGACGAAGCTCAGCGAGTGGGCGGGGTTTCAGTTCCTTGATGTCATGACTTTAAAAACCTAATTTCACACACTAAACGAACTTTCCTCGCGTTCAAATTTGGCAGGATGGTTGATGAGATGATCTGTCTGCGATGTGGTGAATGTGCAGGTCACAACAGAGTGTTTTGGAGTTGTTGGATTGTGTATTTGATGAGTTTTATAAGGGACAGGGGTCCTTTACCATTCACTGTGTTCACTGAGCAGCTCACGTTTCTGCCCCGCCGATCTCAAAACAACATGCACCGACAATTAAAGGTAATGAACCTACTGCTATGACTCTGAGAATTGGCCAAAATGTCTAACTATCCCTTTAAAGCCTTAAACCTCTGCACAGTGCAGCATGTTCTGTGTGTATCAGTCAGTCAGTCAGTCAGTCAGTCTGTTATTCACAATAATCCACCCACGTGCTCCTCCTAACTCACCTGTGTCCCGTCCTGCAGCAGCTCCTCCCACCTGTCATACAGGCCCCGGGCACGAGACAGGGCCTTCTGCACCTCCCTGGACACACAAACACACACATACACACATACTCATTAATAAAACAAAACATTAACAGGGCTGTAACTGTGTGACTTGCCCCCTACTTCACCAAAACAAACACCAGAGCTGTTGTTAGCATCCTGCCCCTCCTCCTCCTATCACCCCCTCTGACTTCGCAGGGTCCCGTTAACTGCCCCCCTGACAGCCCAACCTCTACCCCCCTCGCCACCACCACAACAACAGCTGCCCAGGTGCCCCATAAAACAAAAACAAACTGGTCTTGGAGGGGGGGTAAAAACATCTGGCTTCACCCTCTGCGCAGCTGGAGCTAGCACTGAGCTAACTTAGCTAGCCGCGCTGAGCTAACTAAAACACGGATCTAAACTGTGTCTTTCTGGTGTAAACTGACACCTCGCTGTCTGAATGAGCTTCCAAACGTGCGGCTGCTTTAGTTACGCAGAGGTAACAGTGAGTTTTAGGTGTTCATTAGTTCATTTCTCACCCCTTCACAACGAAAAACGGGTCTTCTATCGACATGATGCGTCCTTCCGCTTTGCTCCTTCCGCGCAGGCGCAGTAGGCGAACCTCCCTCTGACGTCACTCAGCAGCCTGCTGCAGCAGAGTGACAGCTAAAGTACTGTGATTTAACAGCACTTTGAGGGTACTTGTACTTTATTTGAGTACTTACATTTAATGCGACGTTATACCTACACTCCTCTACAGTAAAGATAAGCCTATATTATTTTTACATTTGCCTTTTATTAATGACAATGGTGGGTTTAAATCAGGAGCACTTGAAGGCACCATGGACTATTAATAAATAAACCATAATTCACCAATGTAAAATAATAATAATAATAATAATAAAAAATAGTCTAGATATTAGATTAGATATTATTAAATCACAGTACAAACATTTGTTTTGCAATACAGTCCAGCACTTTATTATGGGCATCCCTGCAATACGAACCAGCACTTTACTGTATCATCTTGCACTTTATTACGGCCGGACATCCTGCAATAGAATAAAGCCGTAGCCTACATAATTTAGCACCTATACAGGCACTTTTGCCCCGCATGCAGTCTAGCACTTTATATGGGCACTCCTGCAATACAAATGAGCACTTTACTATACAATCCATGTTCACAATAGAATATTAATATTGGGTTAGTTAATGTGTCGTCCCAAACTTATAGTCTATTGTTGTGCATTCTATTTGTGTTGTTATTGTATTGTGGTTGTTGTTGGAAAGTTTTGTAATTTATTGTCTCTCTTCTCTTCTCTTCTCTTCTCTTCTCTTCTCTTCTCTTCTCTTCTCTTCTCTTACACCTACCTGCCAATGGGACAAGAAATGGAAATTAACTTTTTTTTTTTTTTAAATGTTCATTAATATGCATTGTCCCATTTCTTAAATAAATAAACTTGAAACTTGAGACCTTGATGGACCAAAGAAACAACAGTGCACAACGTCTCCTCTGTCTTCGCTGCAGGACAGAAAGATACAGAAGATCTTTTATACCCACATCAGACTTCATAACTCTTTGGTAAATAGATCAGCTACAGACTTCTTTGAATTTCTCTTTAGGGATTAATAAGGTTATTCTAAGTTTTATTCTTATATGACCACATACACTATCCAAATCAAAGGTAATCAAACAAAGCAAGTTGTGCAGTTTAAAGTGTGTGTGTGTGTGTGTGTGTTGTTTGAACTGTGCCACAGTGTAAAAATGAGCTTCTCTTCAGTGTGTTAACCTTTTAGTGGCATGAACGTCTCATGCAGTTTAGTTATATGATTATCTACTGTGTTATTTTTGTCTGTGTGTGTGTGTGTATATGAAGACAGGATTCGCCCAGGGCGCCATATAACATAGAACCACCATTGTTTGATAACTTCAGTTCATATTCATCAAGCTCATGCTGGTTCTGATCATGCCTTCACATGAGCTTTTTGCTTCCTGTGACCTATAAAACATTATTATAACAAAAGAGTCCACTTAAATGAGTCAGCGCCTTTATACTGTAAGGGAGGATGCAGCCTGTTAAGCCTTTAATAGATTGTGTTTTTACTTTGAACTGGTTTGTTGAACTGGTATAATTCAATATAATTTAATGGGTTGTTGTCATAGAATTAAGCATATGATCTATTGCTGATGGAAATAGCTTTGGTATATTACATTTTGTATTATTAATAATTGCATTGGATGTTGTTCAAATTAATTTAGAAGTTAAAAAAAAGTATATTATCAATCGTAAAACCATCGACTGATTTATATTCGATTTCAGATTGAGTGTAATAAATTCCCTCCTATTAGAGCTTGTTACATTAACAGTTTATGTCGATGTAAAACCTCCATCCATCAAAAAAAAAACAGTACGCCCATCACTGTGCTTTGATTTAGAGATGAAACTCGAGGTTTTAATCCACTGAAGAGAAAAGAAATGAAAAAAAAAAAAAAAACTTGGCTTGAAGTCTGGAGAAACGTTGTGCTGGAACAGAAGAGGAGTCACTGGTACACATCTGTATAATATTAGTTTCCATGGTAACGCCTATGCAAGCAGCACTGCCCGAGTTTGCAGTAACTTATTTGCAGTACGAGTCATGGTTTGCATTTTCACGCTCTATCAACTGTCCAGATATTCACAGATTAAAACAATACAGATCATTTTCTTTGATAATATTATTTACATTAGGATTAGGATTGAAGGAGTCGTGTGGATTATTTGGGCGTTATTTGTCCTTCTGAAATAGTAGGTAGAGATGTCCAGAAAAATAGAAAATAAACATCTGCAGTTCTGTGACAGCTGAGTGCAAACTCTATCTCATGATGAAGACCATGTGTTTTGAATGAAAGCTCCTAAAGCAAACAAACTGAGATGCTGTTCTGTCCCTAATAATACACAATATTTGTCTTTCTTCGGCTGTAACAACAATAAATAGGCCTATGTGTTGTTTTCACTTCCATTGTGTTATATTGAAGTAGAATTAACGTATCCTGTATTATACTGACTTTAACATATTCAGACTGGAAGCACGTTGCTATTAAACTTTATCGTCTCCATGATCTCAGACCTCTGCGCTGCGTTGTGCGGTGTGTTGTGTTTAAGGGCCCGGCCCTGTGGCTGAACACACCCCTGCTCAGGTTGAAGGTGGGTGGAGCTGTGCTGGGAATTACACAGTGTTAAGTAACATACAGTAAGTGAAAACACCTGCGTGGGTCGACTACAGGCTGAATAACAAAGGGTTGTGTATGGAAATGTAAAACTTTATTACTGAGAATAAACAACATTTACTTGTGCAATAAACTACAATAAAAACCAAAAAGCTTTGATAACAGTATTTTTCTTTTCTTTTTTGGTTAATTGACATTAACACTATATTGACATTACATCAAACCTCAGGGCAGGTCCTCTTTGATTATAGGTTTCCAGCTAAATGACAGGATGGAATAGGATCATGATATGCAAAATCAATACTATATGATATGAAACTATGCAATTAGATACTATATGAATGACTGTAGTTTCATACCATACGTTACGATATGATGCGTTATGTTACGATACGATAATGTACAACATGATACCATATGATATGAAACAATGCAATTAGATACTAGCTATATGAATGTAGCATACAATACAATATGTTACGATATGATATAATACATTACGATACGATACGATACATTACGTTACGATACATTACAATACAATATGTTACGATATGATATAATACATTACGATACGATACGATACATTACGTTACGATACATTACAATACAATATGTTACGATAAGTTACGATACGAATCGATACAATACGATATGAAACAATACGTTACGATATGATACGATGTGTTATGACGTGAGACAATACGACACAATACATTACCATGTGATATGTTATAATGCAACACAATGCAACACAATACGTTACAATACAATATGATATAATACAAAACAACACAATACGCTAAGTTATGATACGATATGATTCAATACATGATACGATACTGTATGATACGATAATATGATATGATATGAAACAATACCATGGGATAGGATGGGTGCATATAATGATAAGACAATAGGCTATGTTATGTTACGATTTGATACGACACGATACGATGCAATCGCATAGGATAGAGTGAATAAGGACAGGACTGGGCAAGCTTGGGTAGGGTTGTGTCAGATAGGATAGGACGGGATAAGCTAAAATGGAAAACCGACAAAATAGGATAGGATGGGACTGGACGAGACAGGACAGGACAGGATTGGGTAGTAAGGTTAGGTATAAGGAAGGACAGAAGTTTGTCATTCCTCTCCACAACGAGCCTGGAACCTCCTCCACTGTTTCTGTCACCTCTTTGTCCATCAAATGAAACGGACATCTGAGGTTAATGGACACAGAGCTCTCATTAAAAATTAATTAGCAGAGAGGATGTACATGGATGAGCAGCGTGAGCGTGGTGGATCGATGGAGGGTGTTGCTAGGGAGAAAAAGAAAAAGAAAAGCAGCAGCAGATGCACAGTCAGCATATCCATGAGTCGTTCCTGTCTCTCTTTACATCTGTCCTTCCTGTTCCACCCATTTGTCTCTGTGTCCTGTGGGCTTTTCTCTCTCAGTCCCCACCCTGTCCTGTCCTGTCCTGTCCTGTCCAGCTCCTTCCTTCCTGTCCTCATCCTGTTTCCTCCCCTCCTCCGCTCCTTCACTCCACTTCCTCCCTCCCTCCCTCCTCCCTCCCTCCCTGCTTTCCTGTGAAAACTCACAGCCATGGTTACAAAGCGTCAGTTCTGTTCTGACACAAGCCCTGGGAGATTTTCAGAGATTTAACTCTGGTGAATAATAATAATAATCATCATCATCATGACTGTCTCATCTCATTTCCCTGAAAGAAACCCCGACTTCTGCTTGTGTCTGTGGTCGGAGGTTTTGTTTCTTCACTGTGTCAGTGGGTTAGTGGTCATCGAAGACAAGTGAAACTGCGTGGGAATATACATAAACCACTGAACATAGCCTAGTTTTATTATTATTTCCTTTTTTTAAAAAGTGACCTCATTAAAGTGGCAAAGTGTGACTTTAACATTTCCTCTCTGTTATAAAGACACGAGTCCAGTTTATTCTGTTCAGAAATCATTTGTTTACATGCACATTAACACTCTGCTCGTCCTGCTGGTCTTGATCTTATTTGGGATATGACTCAAACCTCTGGTTTATTCATATCCTGGTGTTTGGATTGTTTCGTGTGCAGGTGCGTCTGTATTTTTTTTTTTTTTTTTAAACACTGACTTATACCACGCTGACGATGAACACAATGACCCACATCCCTTAGAATTCCCCCTTTTCATTATTGATCATCGTGACATTACATAAGCAGATTTTCGGATTTCTATTTTTTCCTTTTTTTTGCAAAGTCATTAGTCTGGAATTAATGACAAATCTGGATAAAGCGGATTATCTGCCACAGTTTCACAGTTTTTATCCAGAGTTTTACATCTTCAGGTTTCTCAGACGTGGAAGAACTACTCCAGGAAACATCCAGCTACTGATATCACTGATCATCTCAGCATCAGTTTTCTTTGTTAGAAGGTGAACATTATGATTTGGATCAAGGATCCACTTAAAGGGATAGTTCAATATTTTGGCAAACTGGCCCAACAAATACAGAGACTGCTTGCCGAAAACTGCCCCCAACGGCAACGTGCATCAGCAGTTTTGCATGAATTTACCTCTAAAACAACTCTGTCTGGTAATGTTCTGTTATTATCTCAGTGTGGTGAATGTGCAGGTCACAACTTGTCCACCAGAGCGTTTTGGAGTTGTTGGATTGTGTATTTGATGAGTTTGATGAGGGAAACCAAAAAATCCCATGAGCCTCTGTAGCGTAGCTCTGAGCAGCTCACGACTCTGCTCCGCCGTTCTAAAAACAGCTTGCACCGACAATTAAAAGTAACAAACCTACTGCTATGACTATAGGGATTATGGCAATGGGCCAATTTGCCGAAATGTCAAACTATCCCTTTAACTTTACTTTTATGTGTCTGTATTTAAGAATTAGAATTACTTTACTACTTCCACATGGGAAATTTATTATGCTGCAGTTTCTCCATTCAACATTTAATAGAAATAAAAGTAACAACACAACCCTTTGTGTTCAAAATATAAAAACTATATCCTCCTCCTTTTAAAATACACTTTCTACAATGAAAACGTTGTGTCCGTCACGTTCAACCATGCAGCTCAGTTTGACTCTGTTTGTATTTTAACCCTTATCTATTATTATCCCATGGTTACAGAAAACACTGCACGGATCAACCTTTAGTCACACAGTCAGATGCTGTAGAAATATATAACCAGACACCTATGACTCAGGTGTTTGTTTGCAGCTCTATATTCATGAAAGTGGAGCAGCATGTTGGGTATTCCACCTTACATAAGGCATGACGTGCTATATAACCAGCACCAGCAGCAGCACCACCCGCCCCGGAGATCACATGGTTGTTTGTGCAGCGCAGCCTGCAGAAGGTCATTGCACCTTCCACTCCGAATAAAGTGAATTTCTGTGTTTTCTGCAAAAGCAAAAAAAAAAAAGTTTGTCATGATTTTCCACTCTCTTTCATCACTTTATCTTTGTCGCTCTGCTCGGCTACTGTCCGGCTCAGCTGAATCTAGATCAGTGGAAAGTTTGAGTCACAGGAAAAAAAAAAAAAAAATCTTCCGACTCTGCACAGGACAAAGTCTGAAATGAAATGAACTGGCCCAAAGTCAACAGGCAGGAGGAAACAGCCAAGAGAAGTGCTGGGTCTAAAAATAGCCCCCCCACCACCTCTCCCACCCACCCCCTTGCCCTGACCCATTCCCTCATGGTGCCTTCAAGTGCTCCTTGTAAGGTTGACCTACTTTCACGTTTGGAGGTCATGAATGCAACTCGCTGCTGCCTCGCTGCAGCCGGTGCTACTTTAGTGCATTGAGGCGAGGATAATGAAAAAGGGTTTAGGAGCCGAGCTGCTAACACTTTGGTTTGTTGGTTGTTTCGTCCTTCACAGAGTTGAACTCACACAGGACAGTGGTGGTGAAGGAGGAGGAAGAGGAGGAGGAGGAGGAGGAGGAAGAGGTGTAAGTACACACGGTGACATTAAGTGATAGCAAACGATGCCAGGATGCAACCGAGAACCACAACAAACATCATAAATCTGCAGCAGCACCATCACACAGACAGACAGACAGACAGACAGACAGACAGACAGACAGACAGACAGACAGACAGGCCCAACTACTTCGTCTTGTGAAGCATTTAAATACCACACACACACACACACACATAGAGAGAGAAAAAAATCCTGTTAAACTGGAAACATTATGACCCTCGTGTCAGATGCTTGGATGTGTCAGCGTGTTTGGCCTTTAACTCCAGACCAGTTTGTTGAGGGAAAAACCAACATGACGTGACATTAGAAAGATGTTGGGCCTCAGGTCTCTTTAACTTTGACTCTCCACGTGTCTGGATGGAGGTTTCACTTTGTCCTCTTCCTCTTTTTTTTTAGGTTAATCACTTCACTTAATAAATAAATACATTTTAAACCTGAAGGTTACACAAGAACCATAAAAGTAGATTTTATCGACCTGCAGTCAGACCAGTTTTATTGGGTTGTATTCAGGTTGCATTGTACAGGTGAGGTTGCACTGAGCATCATGAAGTTAATCTAGTAAACTGGCTCAGAAGAAACAGATGATTGGGCTTTTCCATTTGATCTGGACCAAATCTGCAGGTATGAAAGCTCCAGTCCAAAGACCCCAAATTTGTTCCGACCAATAAACGAGGTGGTCTTTGGACTTTTGTACTTTTAACAGGAAGATGCGGTGGTTAGCCTACACACGTTAGCATACACAGTATATGCTACATCTCAATGGTCTCTCCCGACGAGGCAGAGCTGGCAGTCTAGGGCGGCAATCTTCCAAATTTCTAATGCTTCTTATGTTAAATATTCCAATTATAATCCATTATATCCACCTATACTATCTTATTATTACATCCCGCGTCCACTAAAGGGCATTCCAACCAAATCTGTTATGTAACATTTGCAACACACTTAAGTTTTACCAACTCAATATAAAACTGAAAGAATGGAAATCCAAATATTTTAAGTAGTGGTGCAACAGATCACAGTTGATCTGTGATCGGCACATAAGTGGTCCGCAGAATGATCGATACAAAGAAAAGCAGAATGTGTGCGTGTAGTGGGAACACGTAGACTCACTACTCCAGCTGAATAAATGGACAATAAGAAAGAACTCGTAAATTTGAAGCTGCAGCTCTATGTCTCGCACAATAACAACAAAATTGTTTTATCAACATGTTCACTATGCTAAACGTTGTGACATACAACGTTAATTTGCAGCACACGCTAGAACATCAGTTTTCACTTTCGATTGCTCTCATTTTGAAAATAATTTTAATTCTGTTTGAATAGCGAAGTTCGATCCGACGGCTCTATCGCAGTCGTCTTCTCCTTTCCTGCTGGCGACGATAAAGCCTCTGCATGACGAGGACGTTCATCCGTATCTGAACTATAGGCTCCATATTGGGCCTGATGGTGTTGATGCTGCCGGTAGCGACGCCATAACAGTATAATAATCATTGCTACGATGCAGAGTGTAGAGCTTTGGTGACGAACCAATCAATGTCAAGTGTAGGGAGACGCAGCATACCGTACGTAGGTGATGAGGACGGGACTTTGGTATGTCATAAAAAGTTCTTTGGTGCACTCGCATTAATGCAGAGTGAAACAAACTGGATCAAATGTAGACAACGTAGAAGGAACACAAACGGCCTCAGCTTTTTAGCTTGTAGCATAAACTTCATATCTGACATCTCTTCAATGACATGGTGGCTCTGATACAAGTGACCTTTAACATGTTAAAAAATGTTAAAAAACCTTAATAAGAGCAGCTTTAAACTGCATGAGAGTATTCAAGTCTATAAACCAGTGGCCACCTTCAGCTCCTGGAAAAATACATCTGCAAATATTAAAAAAAAACTAGCAGGGAAGGCATGAAAAAAATGTTCGGTGGTGCACACAGTTCGTCGTTAAGGAGCTCAAACAAAAGGAGCAAACATCTGCTTTAGAGTTTTTCAGAAGCTGCTGATCGTCTTCACCATTAAATAATGTTTAACCGTGGCAACTGTTTCCATGCTCGCCGCCTGCAAATGCATATTTTGGCAACTAGGTCATTTCCTCGGCCTACCAACCAACCACTGTTTATACTATAGAGTGAAATAGCGTGGAGCCAACAGAGTAGGCCCCACCCTCTGGTAAGGACACACACACACACACACACACACACACACTCCACCGCCTATTTGGCCTCAAGCAGAGGCAGTGTAAGCATAATCACACATAACACTGTCACCATAGCGACCAGTCGGGTGCAGACCTGAGGTGAAGTCTTTAGTACAGTTTGTTTCTTAAGATCGGCTGCATGTGCACGACAGAGAGCTGATTTAAACTCTTGCAGCGGTAGCAACAGGTCGGTTCATGGTTTTAATACCAAATATAATGAGTTCAGACTAAATGTGTCAGATTTGAGTGAGTGTGTGATGTTGTGAAATTCACAGGTTTTGTATCTGTGCATTTGTTAAATGTTGTTTATTTATGGTGTTCTTTCAATGCAGTCAAAAAAAAAACTACACTATCTGTATAATATTCCTTGTTAAAAGTGACATTTCTTAGATATGTGTCTTTTACATACATACGAAAAGGAAGGCAAGATATGTTTGAAGAGATATGGAAACCGTTTAATGTGTTTGTTAATGGTATCGATTTAGCAATAAAGAGGAATAAGAAGTCATGTAAAGCTCATAACAGGATTTATTAGTTAAAATACCCGCAATTATACTAAGCCCTTAAAGGGATAGTTCAACATTTTTGGCAAATTGGTCCATTGCCATAATCCCTATAGTCATAGCAGTAGGTTCGTTACCTTTAATTGTCGGTGCAAGCTATTTTGAGAACGGCGGAGCAGAGCCGTTTTGGAGTTGTTGGATTGTGTATTTGATGAGTTTGATGAGGGAAACCTCCGTAGCGTAGCTCTGAGCAGCTCGCGGCTCTGCTCCGCCGTTCTAAAAATAGCTTGCATCGACAATTAAAGGTAACGAACCTACTGCTAAGACTATAGCGATTATGGCAATTTGCCAAAATGTTGAACTATCCCTTTAAATTATGCATAAAATGTTTTATGGCTGAGAAGTGGATGTTTGCATTTAATGTGTAATGTTTGTAATTTGGTTTTGTTCTGTTTACAACACTTGTACCATAGCAGGTGCCTTTGTTAATGGAGCACAGATCTACATATTTTATATAACTACATGTAAATACAAGTGTATGTGTATGTAAGAAAATGTTAATAAATATATTGTTTAAAAACAAAAGAAAAAAGTGACATTTCTCAGTAAAAAAATAAAAATGTTATTTAACTTCAGCGTCAAATGAACTGTATTAAACATCTGATAATACGCAGTTGTAGGACATTTGGGATTCATTACATCGTTTGTTTGAATCTCTGATGCCACGGCCACGTCATGCAGGGAAAGGAAAAGTATCCTAAAGTGATGTGGAGACTGAAGAGAGGTTTCCATGGTTACAACGTGCATGTTTTCACAGCAGCTGACAGCCCCCGGGTGGTGATTGCCAGTGTCACTGATCATAACGAGTGTAATTAGCAGCACGCTGAATGAACAGCTATTGGGCTACAGCTAATTACAGTTGTATGAATGACACGTGTGTGAAATGATGACTTCATCCTGAAATTTAAAAAAAGTTCAGAGTTTGGAAATGTGGTATCTGGCTGATTTAAGGCCTGTGGTTTTTCTCATTATCGCACACAGAGACTGGGATGTTTCACAACTTTTTTGGGGATTAGAGACTCCTGTTTCTGATTTAACACTGAGTTACTTTACTTTTTATCACTTTGTTCTGTTTTTTTAAGGATTAAATCAGACTTTATTAATGCTGCTGATACATATGAGAATATCTGGATGTCTGTTTATTATCTGATCAAAGAAAACAGGTAAAAATGAACCTTTATTATTGATAGTGTATTGAAATAGTGAGCACTAAAAGAATAAAAACACTAAAAAATGCACCCCTCCGGGACACTGTAAATAAGGGGAGATACACTTTAGACTGGAATACTTCCACTAGATGATTTATGGTATCAGATCTGTTATTGCCAGTCTCCAATTCTCCTCTTTATTGCTTTTGTTCAGATCTTATATGACTATCTACTTGTGTATATATATATATTTTTTTTTTGTTTGTTTGTTTTAGTTGATTGATGGTTTTATTTAATTTATCTATGTATTTTAAATTTAATTTTATTGTTTATCTATCTGTATTTCGTTTATTTACTTTTTTTTTATCAATCCCTTTTTTACTATTATTGTTTATTTATTTATTTATTTATTTATTTATTATCTTCTTCTCTTTTTCTTTTCCTTTCTGGTGTCTTTTTTTACTTTTGGGGTAATGACAGTCATGAGCTAAGTTTACATTTGGGTTTGGATGGTGGCTTGTTTTTCTGTCCGTATTGATATCTGTGTGAATACAGAGACCACTGTGCAAAACTGGAAGAAAATGCAATATTATTAATTTCTATTAAAAAAATGAGGTCATTGACTAATTAAATCAACTAATGAAGACATTTCACTCTAAGAATACTTACAGGTGCAGTCTGGCTGCAGGATTTGCAGCTTTTACTCTGCACCCGGTCTTAAGCTTTTCGCCTTTTCCAACGGCACTTAAACGCATCATCCCGGCGGCGCTTGGTGCTCAGCTCGGTGCGGACAACCTGCTGCCGTTTTGACCTGAGCCGCCGCCGTCGTGCCGCTGCCTGGTAACCTTATTTACACCGGTGACAACTCCTTATATGGAGGAGCGATGACGACATCAACCGCTGTGCAAAAGTGTGTGTGTGTGTGTGTGTGTGTGAGTGAGAGAGAGAGAGAGAGAGAGAGAGAGAGATAGAGAGAGAGAGAGAGAGAGAGAGAGAGAGAAGGGGGAGGGGGAGAGCTGCGGTTGCGCGTTCACGTCATGGCTTTTCCACTGTGTGCGCGTTCCCTACGGGGCTTTACTACCGGATGGGCCATATATGGAGTCTGAGAGAGTGCGAGTGAGTGACGTCGCGTGTTTGAGTGTGTCTAAAGTGTGTGTATGTATGTGTGTAGTATGTCTGTGTGTGTTTATGTGTGTGTAGCAGAAACTCCGCAGACACGTTTTTTTTTTTTTTCTTTCTCCCACGTAAAATTCTTGGAAGCGCTGCCCCGGGTCCGATCGCAATGTAAACACACGCGCGCGCTGTCTCTCTCGGCTCCGTGGAGCTGCACGAGCCTCCGCCACCACCATCATCATCTTCATTATGGGTTCAAACAACTTCCTCAAACACCAAACACTTCCTCCATAATGCGAACAGAAACTCACTTAAATGGACAAAAATTCGACTTTTTTCACTCTGAAAGTTTCATATGACGCCTGAATTAATCAAATAAAGTCTGATATTTATAAGAAACGTAATAATATAATAAAATAAATTCTTATAAAAGCACATTTCAGTCGATTATTATGTGTCAAAAACAGCTGATTAATAGAAATAAATACGTAAAAACCTGCATTTATAACCTCTGTACATTATAATATCTATAATTAGGCTTTAATTGATCGTTTATTATAAGTTTATGTGAAATAACAATATTAAAATGTGTCAATAATGAGTCTAAACAACCTGAATTTACACGTTAGAAGTTGTAATACTCGAGTGTGTTTAAAGTGTGAGGTCATTTTTAACCTTTGGACACTGATTACGAGGAAGTAGAATCGATTAAATATAGATATAACCTGTCACTATGTGGTTTATTAGAGAGATGTACGAGCGGGAAATGAGCTGCAGCGATAAACAGGAATCTGAATAATAAAGGAGAGTTTTTATTGTGAGAAAAAACGGCAGACGGAACAGATGGTGTGTGTATATGTGTGTGTATAGCCTACTATGTGTGTGTGTGTGTGTTCGCTAGCAGGTGTGGGAGGAGCCTGCTTGTCACTAACTGGGGAATGAAGTCCACGTTACGTCAAAGGGGAAATAAAACGCCACCCCGCTACTCACACGCTCTCATTTCACTACAACCGCGGCGGCAGCAACAACAGCAGCAGCAGCAGCACTGACACACACTCTGAGATACTGAAGAAGAGGCTGTAAAGTCCAGCAGCAACAACACACAGAGATCTTCTAACTTGTTGGGTCTATTTTTTTTGGTGTGACAGTGCCAAAAACAACCGTGCGTAATTACGCATAAAAACAACAACAACTAAACAGCTGAACAATGAGCGCCGCCGCCACCACAACAACAGCAGCAGCAGCAGCAGCAGCAGCCATGGAAGTGAACGCCGAAGCCAGACGGATCTTGGCCGTGTCGATCAGCAAGCTGTACGCCTCCAGGACCCAGAGAGGCGGACTGAGGCTGCACCGGAGCCTCCTGCTCTCCCTGGTCATGAGGTCCGCCCGGGACATCTACCACTCCTCCCGGGAGAGCGAGGCTCCAGAGGCGCAGGAGGAGGAGAAGGAAGAGGAGAAGGAGGGAGAGTGGGAGAAGGAGCAGCCTATGGAGACCGGCTCCAGCTCGGTGGAACAACCCGAGCCCCAGCCAGAGCCGATCTCGGAGCAGAAGGAGCAGAAGGAGAAGGAGGAGAAGGAGGAAGTGGAGGAGGAACTGGAAGGGTGTGATAGTGATGATGGTGATGGTGAATTCACAGAGGACAAAGAGAACCGCAGCCCGGCGGCCAGGCAGTCCAGGAAACGCCGGGGGAAGGCGTCGGCGGCGCCCGACTTCCTTCCCAGCAAGAGGGCGAGGCTGGAGCCCGGGGAGGAGCGGTACAGCTGCCACAGAGCCGCCGCCGCCGCTGCTGGGGCCGCTGGGACCGGGGTCGAGTCCCTGACCGCCTTGAGTCTCAATCTAAACCTGAACCTAAACCGGGTTATTGTACCTGCCTTCTGAACATATGGAGGAAGGACAGAAATAACAAAAGCTTTCACAGTGAGACTTTGAGAGCGGAGTGACTCTCAACTCCTCGTTAACCTCCTCCCTCCCTCCCTCCCCCTCCACATGAGGGAGGTTTGATCCCTGGATCCCTCCTGACCTACATCGGCGGGTCCCGGGACAGAGGGATTACCGACCGACTGGCGCTGCGCCACGGCCGGTAAAGACCAACATGGAGACGACAGAAAGACGGAAAGACAGAAAGAAAGAAGGAGAAGAAGCCGAAGCCGAGCCGAGGGGAGCGACAGTCAGTCAGCTACAGGCCGGAAGAAAAGAAAAGAAAAAAAAAGTTTAGAGGAAGAAACTTTTTTTAAAAGGGGAACTGAACTGAACTGAACTGAACTGGTCGAGTAAACTTTTTAGTTTCCCCGCGGTGATTCACCTTCAGCTCGATGAGTCCGACTGGTGCTGACTCAAAGTGTGTGTATGTGTGAATCAGCAGAGAGAGATGTGAGTCAACCAGAGAAAAAGAACAAGAAAAAGAAAAAGAAGAAGAAGACGGTTGACCACACACATACACACTCATATACACATACACACTCATACAGACACACACACATTGGTGGTGGTGGACTCCAGGGAATTTCCTGTCTGTGTGTGGTGTTATCAGAGTGTAACAGTGAAAGAGGAAGAGCACACAAACTCTCTCACACACACTCAGAGTGGACTTTGCTGAATCGATACTACTGCTCTGGACTGTCCTATACATCACATGGTGTAATCTGAACTTTGTGTGTTTGTGTTGTCGTCGTTCACGTCTGAGCTGTGAAAACGACACGACAACGACGTTTTACCTCAAATTCAAAGCTGCTTTTTTATGTGTTTTTAATTCTAATAATAATGATGATGATTTAATGGTGTAAATATTTGTAATAAAACTGTTGAAATCACACAGAGGATTCCTGAGCTTTTGTTCTCATAAATGTGAAGTTTGTTCCTGAAAACACACGCACACACAAGGACACACACACACACCTTATTTTGAAATGAAAGGAGCTGCTGGTCTATAATAGGCCTCAGGTCACAGGGTCAATCCTTTTATAAGAGGCAGCAGCAGCAGGAGGAGGAGGAGGAGGAGGAGGGTGGTACGACCCAGCGCCGGCCGGCCTGGCGTCGTGCCGCTAATCTCATGCTTCCAGCAACAACACACACACACTCTCAAACAAACAAACTCTCTCTCATACACACACACACACACACACACACACAGACACACACATGCAGGTTCCAGCGTTGTACCACTTCCTGTGGATTATGACACAAATCTGAATCATATCCTTCCTGACAGCGGTTCAGAGGAGAGAGGAGAGGAGAGGCTGGTGGTGGTGGTGGTGGGGGGCAATAAAAGAGTTACACAACATTAGATACCTTCATCATCGTCATCATCATCATCATTATCATCATCATCATCATTAGACTTCCTGGCATGAAGCCTCATTACAGTAACTACACCCCGAAACTGAGCGATGGACGGATGGAGCAAGGTGTTAGTCTGGTTGTTCTAGTTGCTCAGGTTTGTCGTCATCGTCACTTCATGTTTACACTTGAGATCTATCAGTCACACCATCATCTTCATCCTCCTCCTCCTCCTCCTCCTCCTCTTCACTTCTTACCCCACATGTTTAATGAACCAACATCTGAGTCAAGAAGAATAAGATTTTTTTGATTTTTACAACCACACTTCATTCACAAATCCCAGGACATTATCAGCTGTTCATTTTACCCAACCACAGACTAATCTATATATAAAACCACACCATAAACACACATTCATACATACATACATACATACATACATACAACCCCAAATCAATCAATCAATCAGTCAATCAATCAGTAGATACTCTCTCAGTTGTTCAGCACAAAGAAGAAACAATGGAGTTTTTCACCTTATAAGGTTCAATGAGATGTTTTTGTTCTTTTTCAGACAGATGTTGCAACATGATGACATCATCGCTGCAACAGAGTCAGTCAGTCGGTCGGTCTCTGGCCGTTTGTTTGTTTACATAAGGTTTGTCAGGTTTGACCAGTTTGAGCTGGTGACAGAAGAAGAACAGCAGGATGGTCGTGGTGACCAGCATGAGGTCGTCATCGTCGTCCTGGGTGATGATGATGAGCAATAGAAAAGATCAGATTCAACATTATATGGAAAATAACAATCAGAAACAACTTGTTTTTCTTATAAACACCGTTTCTATTCAACAAACGACACGTCACGCAACGTCATGTGTGTTATTTCCCCCATTACTCATAACTGAACTCCTTTTTCCAGTAGGCTATTGTCCCACTTAAAGGGAGAGTTCAACATTTTGGCAAATTGACCCATTGTCATAATCCCTCAGTAGGTTCGTTACCTTTATTCGTTGGTACAAGCTATTTTTAGAATGGCGGAGCAGAGCCGCGAGCTGCTCAGAGCTACGCTACGGAGGCTAATGGGATTTTTATTGGTTTCCCTCATCAAACTCATCAAATACATAATCCAACAACTCCAAAACGCTCTGGTGGACAAGTTGTGACCTGCACATTCACCACGCTATGAGATAATAACGTAACGTTACCAGACAGAGTTGTTTTAGAGGTAAATGCAGAGACTGCTTGATGAAAAACTGTCCCTGAAGGCAACACGCATCAGCGGTTTTGCATGAATTTACCTCTAAAACAACTCTGTCTGGTAACGTTCTGTTATTATCTCATAGCGTGGTGAATGTGCAGGTCACAACTTGTCCACCAGAGCGTTTTGGAGTTGTTGGATTGTGTATTTGATGAGGGAAACCAAGAAATCCCATAAGCCTCCATAGCATAACTCTGAGCAGCTCACGGCTCTGCTCCGCCGTTCTAAAAACAGCTTGCACCGACAATTAAAGGTAACGAACTTACTCCTAAAACTATAGGGATTATGGCAATGGGCCAATTTGGCAAAATGTTGAACTATCCCTTTAAATAAACTCACCTATCACTGTTAATCCTGTATGATATCTAAAGACAGACAAGTGAACAAAGAATAAAACACACACAAGTCACTACTCACGCACAATAACACAATGGAGCATCCAAAGAAAGGAATAAAAGAGAGATAAATTACATCATCACGTCTTCTCCCCTCTCTCCATCCTCCTCTTCCTCCTCCTCGTCTTCCTCCTCCTCCTCCTTGTGAACAGTCGTTTGACATAACGACCTCCTGCAGCTTCAAGAGCCACAAAAAGCTTTCGGATGAAATTACAAGAGCGACTGAGCTCCTTTGTAAACAGATCAGTCTCCATGACAACTGAACTGAGACATTACATCACTGGGAGAAAAAAAAAGAAGAAAAAGAAGAAGCCAGGGACTTGATCAATGTCTGTGTGAACACCTTTTCAAAAACAGTTCAGTCTGACATTACACCTGTTGCTCTGTTGTTGTTGTCTTTTACTGTGAAGGGCTCATAGGGCTGCAACTACAGCTCCTGTTTTCCTTGTTATTTAATCTACTCAATTTTTAATCAATCAATCAATCAATCAATCAATCAATCAATCAATCAATCAATCAATCAATCAATCAATCAATCAATCAATCAATCAATCAAAAAATGTGAAAACAGTGTGAAAGACATGTTCATCATCTTTTTTCTCTCTTAATTCCACTCTGCACCTTCATCATCATTAGTTATTCTCTTAAAAAAACAACAACATTTTTTTCAGAGTTGAAGAGATGCTGAACTTCACATTTAAAAACAAAAAAACAACAAATTCAGAAAAATAAACTAAATTTTTCTGTGACTAAATTCTCCTCCTGTTGTCCTCCTGGATCAAGGGAGAAAAGAAGGAAGGACGAAGGGAAAGATGGGAGGAAATAAGGAAGGAGGATTGGGTCAATTGGGTCAAAAAGGAAAGAAGAAGTAAGGACGAAGGGAAGGAAGGAAGGAAGGAAGGAAGGAAGGGAGGAAGGGAGGGAGGGAGGGGAAAAGGATGGTGGAAAGAAGGAAGGAAAAAATGAAGGAATGATAGAAGGCGGGAGAGAACAGATTCGTTCAAGGAAGGAAGGACAAAGGGAAAGATGGGAGGAAAGAAAGATGAAGGATAGGGAACAGATCAGGTCAACTGGATCAAAAGAGGAAGGAAGACGAAGGACGAGGGGAAGGAAGGAATAGGGAACAGTTTGGGTTAATTTGACCCAGAAGGACAACGGGATGGTTGATAAAACTATCTGGCGACCTGTCAGACGTCTCTCAGGGTAAAAGTTGACCCTCAGGTTTTCTGCCTCATGACTGACTGACCTTGTGTTGTGTTTAACGTAGTGTGTGTCCATCAGGCTCAGCTGCCTTATCACACCGTCGGTGTTAAAGCCCCTCACCACACGGCACATGGATGTAAACATAAACCCCCAGATCTGGGCTTAATGTTTGTTTGTTTATTCTATAAATCATATACTGACCCTGATCTGCTGCTTCCTGCATCAGTGGCTTAACATCAGAGGGAAAACATCTGGGTCAGACACATAAACATATACACATATACTGTATATACAGGCTTAAAGGGATAGTCCACCCAAAATTCAAATTTAATCAAATCTCATTATCTACTCACCCTCATGTCGACTAAGGGCTGGGAGAAGTTTCAGAGTCCTCCGTGGCTTCTCTGAGTTACAGCGGGGCTCCGTGCAGCACTGCATGTCCATATGACGGTTGCGAACGGGGCTCACTATTCTTCGTCCAAAAAGACACACCAAAATACATCCAAATACCTCCATACTGCTCGTCTGTAATGTCCCTCTTGTATTGAAGCCCCGACATGAGAAATTGTTCCGCCGGTCACACAGGAAGAGCAGTGAACTGAGACACTGGGAGCCTCCGCTACAAACAAGCTTAAAATATAGACTTATTTAATTTTTTTCAGAACAATTTCTCATGTCGGGGCTTCAATACAAGAGGGACATTACAAACGAGCTGTGTGGAGGTATTTGGATGTTTTTTGGTGTGTCTTTTTGGACGAAGAAAAGTGAGCCCCATTCACAACCATTATATGGACAAATAGAAATTTGAATTTTGGGTGAACTATCCCTTTAAATCCTCCTTTAATCATCAATAATTAATCATCCACAGAGGATTTTCAGGCTGTTTTTTAGTGTTGATCAGGTTGTGAAACAAACTCTTAAAAGAGTCACCGTGTGTCATGTTATGCAAATTAATCATAATACTGACTCAATCTTCTTCCCGTGTGGCTCGACCAATGAGGCGAGAGCCTGAGGAATCTGAGGTGTGGTCTCCTTTTGCTGCTCACACATGTTATTATATGTCTCAGTTCTGACTTATTTTGTTTTCTCAGAGTTGCGTCACATTTAAATCAACCACATGTTTTATTTTCCCGGAGGGAGGAATTTTTCTACATGTCAGAAATGAAACCTCTCCCCTCGACTTGACTCATCATCATCATCATCATCATCTCTCTCACATCTGGGTCATTCGGTGGCATGAAATCAAACCATTGTCCTTGTTTTGTTTTGTTTTTTATAAAACCACACACACACGCCCTCTGTTCTGCTGGTGTGTGAGACTACGATGTGTCATATTGATGAATCTCCACATGATCTGGATCATAACTGTGAGTCTGAGGAGATTTAAAGCCTCCATATAGTCTTTTTTTGTTTTTAATTATCTGTAGGTTTGTCTCAGTTACAGCAGCAGCAGCAGCAGCAGTAGTAGTGGTGTTGGTGTTGGTGATAGTAACGGTACATTATGTTCCACGCCGACGCCTCAATAAGAACAACATGTCCTTGGTCAGTTCATGTGGCTCAGATCAATGATGCAAATATGTTTTTAAAAGAAAGATAAATCACTGTTTCTTACAAGCTAAATGGAATTTGATGTGCTGTTGTTATTATTAGGCTATCATCATTATTATAATAATCATTTTTATTATGTCCATGTTTGGTGTGTGGAGGTCTGAGTGCTCTGAGTGTCCTTCCACTTTTGTGCAGGCGTATTATTCATTTGCAGGGCTGTGTATGTGTGTGTGTGTGTGATCACTGTGCTGAGCACTAAAACGTTAATGGAGCCGCAGGTGTGAATCTTCATTTAATGGAAACTGATGCTGGGATTTTTGTTTTGTTCCTTTTATTTCGGGCTTTTTTTTTTTTTTTCTCGCTGTTGTAACAAGAAAAGTGGTTCAAGCAGTGAGGTTCTTGCACAGAGCTGCAGAAGGAGCTGATGCTGAGTTAGTTACAGCATGTTAAACATGTTAGTTTAGCATGTTAGTAGCAACACATGACGGAAATGTACATTATTTCATGGGGCTGTATCCCCTATATGTATAAGTTAAAGGGATAGTTCAACATTTTGGCAAATTGGCCCATTGCCATAATCCCTATAGTCATAGCAGTAGGTTTGTTACTTTTAATTGTCGGTGCAAGCTATTTTTAGAACGGCGGAGCAGAGCTGCGAGCTGCTCAGAGCTACGCTACGGAGGATAATGGGATTTCTTGGTTTCTCTCATCAAACTCATCAAATACACAATCCAACAACTCCAAAACGCTCTGGTGGACAAGTTGTGACCTGCACATTCACCACGCTATGAGATAATAACAGAACGTTACCAGACAGAGTTGATTTAGAGGTAAATTCATGCAAAACCGCTGATGCGCGTTGCCTTCAGGGACAGTTTTTCATCAAGCAGTCTCTGCATTTACCTCTAAAACGACTTGTCCACCAGAGCGTTTTGGAGTTGTTGGATTGTGTATTTGATGAGTTTGATAAGGGAAACCAAGAAATCCCATGAGCCTCCGTAGCGTAGCTCTGAGCAGCTCACGGCTCTGCTCTGCCGTTCTAAAAATAGCTTGCACCGACAATTAAAGGTAACAAACCTACTGCTATGACTATAGGGATTATGTCAATGGGCCAATTTGCCAAAATGTTGAACTCTCCCTTTAAGTGGGACAATAGGCTACTGGAAAAAGGAATTCAGTTATGAGTAATGGGGGAAATAACACACATGACGTTGTGTGACGTGTTGTTTGTTGAATAGAAACAGTGTTTATAAGAAAACAAAGTTGTTTCTGATTGTTATTTCCCATATAATGTTGAATCTGGTCTTTTTCCCCCTCTTTTATCGCTCATCATCACCCAGGACGACGATGATGATGATGACGACCTCATGCTGGTCACCACGACCATCCTGCTGTTCTTCTTCTGTCACCAGCTCAAACTGGTCAAATCTGACGAACCTCACTGTTGTACACATGTAAACAAACAAAAAAAAGGGATTATGGGAATGGGCCAATTTGCCAAAATGTTGAACTATCCCTTTAAGTGTCATATTTTGGGGGTATTTACATAAAGGTATATATTTGCAACTGGTCCATTGAACACCTACAAATCTTAAAAAATATAAAATGTAAGTTAAATAAAGCTCATACACTGACAGCCTGATGACTGGTTTAATGTAACGTTACTGAAGCAGAGGGGGGGACAGTGTGTTAGTTTGGGACTAAATCCAGCAGATGAATCCACATTTGTTGCTCGTGTTGGTATTTTTAGCTGCAGGAGTGTGTGTGTGTGTAATTGAGTCAACATGAACTACAGTGTGTGTGTGTGTGTGTGTGAGTGTTCCTGGTGATGAAGGAAGAAGTCCCGCCCAGTGCTACAATCTTGTCTGATTGATGTGTTTTGATTTGGTTTCTGGACAACAAAGGAGCTCAATGCCGCAGAGGAAACAGATACTATATCAGGGTTTGGAGACTAACACTTGATTAATTCATGATTAATCTGTGGATTTTTTTTGACAATAAGAACATTATAGATGATCACCAATCTCTATTCTTTAATTTGTAATGAATACAATGGAGCATTTCTAACATTTCCTAGAATAAAACATAATGTATCAGATGAAACAGTGTTGTATCTGCAGCAGGTGAACAAGCTGCAGAGGTGTGGTTTGTTTTTTTTCATTCCCTGCATCATTCCTGCACCATGACGGCCACGTATGTATGAGTGCGAGCGTGTGTGTGTGTGTGTGTATGTAGCGGGCTGATTAAGATGCTGAGTGCAGAGGCCAGACAGTCGCAGTGACGTGGAGCTCTAACAGCTCAGAGCTAAAAAAAGATCAGCGCAGGAAATGTCTTCACACAGGATGCATGCACATACATCGACCGCGCTCGGGGCGCTCCCGCCTCTGATGGCAGCAGATAAACTGTGTGACCCCCCCTCCCGCCCCCCGACGTGGTGGTGATGATGATGCAGATGTGCGTGGGCCAGTATCTCTGATCATAAACGTCACAGTGCTGCCTCCATCCAGGCGTCAAACATATCATATCATATCATGTGCTGTTCTGTTATGCTGTTATATTATATTATGTGATGTTATGTTGTGTTATACCCTGTTATGTTATATTATGCTATGTTATACTATGCTGTGTTCATTCATTCATTCATTTTTGATTTATTCCATTCATGGTATACATACTACACATGGTTGCACATATTTACATAATGTACACATAGTCATCATAAATGAAAAGGAGCAGGATGAAGAAAAACTTATAGTACCTGCCCCTCTCTATTGTTATAATTGCATTGGCTCATCAACACCATTATTATACTCTATTATGTTATACTATGTGATGTTATGCTATGTTATGTTATGTTATGTTATGTTATAAAACGGAAAGGTGAAATCCGGCGATCTGATTGGTTGTTAACCGTGGTATATTGAGCATATACCACGGCTACTATTCTAAAGCCTTATCACAGCGTAGGCTATCACTCCGCCTCAGGCACGTATGACTGGTATGAATGGAAGTTGTTGTCATGTATCCATGACAACGAACTGTTGCAGTCCGTAGCCCAAGACAGCTGATGTTTTTACGATGTTAAAAAACGGACTAAAGTAGTTGAATCCACATGTTTAAGGTGAACTTTCACCTCCGGGGAGGGTTAACAATGGTAGAGGGGACTGAGCAGTGACTTTCACCTGAAAAAAAGCGGAGGAAAAGACGAGATGCAGAGCTAACTAGGAGCTAACGTTTGGAGAGGTGGGACTATTTTTTTCACAGTGAGGCTATTTTATTGGATAATATGTATTTCTGGTTGAATAAAACTACATGAAATTGATTGCGTATCCCTCTTTCATATTGTCATTATTGGTAACCGTTTTATAAAAGCAATATATCACTCCAGTCCGTGGTATATGCTCATTATACCACTCTAAGGGGGTTGTCGTCCCTCCGCTTCGCGTCGGGCCGAACAACGCCCCTTAGCCGTGGTATAATGAGCATATACCACGGCCTGTCGTGATATATTGCTTAATTATTCTATGCTATGTTATACTATGTTATGTTATACTATGTGATGTTATGCTATGTTATGTTATGTTATGTTATTCTATGCTATGTTATACTATGTTATGTTATACTATGTGATGTTATGCTATGTTATGTTATGTTATTCTATGCTATGTTATACTATGTTATGTTATACTATGTTATGTTATTCTATGCTCTGTTGTGTTATGCTATACTACATTATGTTATGTTATGCTATACTATGCTACGTAATGCTATACTATGTTATGCTATTCTATGCTATGTTATACTACGTTATGTTATGTTATGCTATTCTATGCTATGTTGTGTTATGCTATACTACGTTATGTTATGTTATGCTACACTATGCTATGTTATGTTCTGTCCTGTCAAGCTATGTCATGTTATACTATACTATTTTATGTTATGTTTGCATTTTCTCTTTTGGTGATTCCCTGTAAACTTGTGGCACATGATCGGGATAGGGACATTTTCTGTCACCCATCATTGGTTCTGTTTATTTCATCAGTTAAAACCCCCTCCTCCACTTTCTCCTAATTATTTTCATACTGTCCCTGAGTGACGAGATCTGAATAATTCTCTGAGAGGCAGTGGATCAATACCATCAGTCTGAAGTGAAGCGTGTCTCTACTGTGTGTTTATGGACAGGAAGTCACGCTCTGTTGCAATTTAGTTAGAAAACCACTTGTGTTGTTTGTCTGGAAGTAAATGAGGAAGTATCTGTGTGTGTTATTCATTCGTGTGTGTGTGTGTGTGTGTGTGTGTGTGTGTGTGTGTGTGTGTGCGTGCACGCGCGTGTGTGAGATCATTTGATGATCACATGTCAGGCTAAAAACACATGACCTCATGCCTCTCACTGTGCTGACTGACTGAGACGTTTCATTACAGCACAGGACTGACTGACTAACTGTGAATGTGAATGTGAATGAGTGCATGTGTGTGTGTCTGTATGTAGCTATGTATGTGTGTGTGTGTGTGTGTGTGTGTGTGTGTGTGTGTGTGCCCGGGCAGAGACAGGAAGTGATGCGTTGATGCCGATGGGCAACAGAATCTGTAGGCGGAGTCTATTTTAAGACTCAGCTGCAGAAGGACAAAGCTCTCCAATACATCTGGCCTTGTATGACAGTGTGTGTGTGTGTGCATGTGTGTGTGTGCGGGTGTGTGTGTGTGCAAATGACTAATGGCCAGAGGCGATGCATTTGAAGTCCACATGTAATTGCATCTTAAAAGGAAGGAAAATCAAATTAAATGATAATTCTTTGTGTGTTTTCAGCCTCTTTAGGTGTCCAGTGTGTGTGTGTCTGTGTATGTGTGTGTGTATGTGTGTGTGTGTGTGTGTGTGTGTGTGTGTGAAGGAGGAAGCACAGATGTGAGGACTGCAGGAAGAGCAAAGCGTTCAAAGACAAGAAAGAAAAAGAGGAAGGAGGGAGGGGGATGTCAATAAAACGTGACAACACAGGGAGGGAGGGGCTGTGTGAGTGAGTGTGAGTGCGTAGGTGTGTGTGTGAGAGAGAGTGTGTGTATGTGTGTGTGTGTGTGTGTGTGTGTGTGTGTGTTTTCCACAGCCCACATCAGTGACGTAGCGCCAGACGTAGACAGGCGGGAGGAGGAGGAGGAGGAGGAGATGGAGGAGAGGGAGGAAGGCAGTCTGAGGACTCTCTGCTCTGTGTGGGGGCGTTCGATTTCAACATGTTTCAAATGTGAAAATAGAAAGAGAAGCAGCCGGCTGGTGTGTGTGTGTGTGTGTGTGTGTGCGTGTGTGTCAGGTTGTCTCACCTCACTGGGGTTTTAACTTTCATTCTTGATTCAGACTGATGCTGCGTCCTGCAGGGAGGAAGAGGAGGATGGTGGTGATGATGATGATGGAGGAGGAGGAAACGAGTTCTTTGATCGACAGGAGGACGGAGCTGATGAGACGAATCAAGCGCTCCCGAGGACATTAATGTGTGAAACTGCTTTTAATTCAGAGTTTGAGAACATGGTGTTGTTAATGTTTTATTTAAAAGCCTCTCACAGGAAGGATGTGACCTGTAATTAAAGTTATCATGTGATATTTTCCTTTTAGTTTCAAAAAGAATCAGTGTCTCACACTAAATCTGATATAAACGGACGCTGAATCAATTAGAAACAAAAAAACAAGTCTCCCTTTGAAAACAGTGATTTCACATTAGAATCATGTATTTATGATTTCAGCTCCTCCCTTGCAGATATATAAAACTTCATTTAAGTTTTACAATCGTTATGTGTGTGATTAGGCGTTTTTATTTGATGTTGGAGTGGAAAACGTGGAGGTTTCTCATCTAGAAACACTTCTCTCTAGTTTTCCTTTGCTTCACCTCATCAGTGTTGAGACATGTGATGTTTGAGATACTGTCGTGTTGTTCAGTGGAGGTTTTGGACTTGTGCTGCAAAAAAAATAATGTTATATTTACTCTGGAAGTGCAAAGTTTTGTCCAGGCCTCTTATTATCTAATTGGCTTTGATTTGTAGTTGAAGTTGTTCAGTGGGCTGATGTAATAATGTTTAGAAATAACAGTCGTAATCTTATAAATTGAAGATTTTTCTTTTTTTTTTTCTTTCTCTTATTGCAATGTTTCTTATTGATGATTAACATTCATTCTGCATGGTCTGTAATGGGCTAGTTATTAGAGGAGTATATTTTGTCTTACCCGAATTAAAGGAGTCATCCATCAAAAAAATATCAGGGATCAATATAGATTATTATGTGATACTGTATGTCGATTATTTACAGATTAAGTTTTTTTTTACTCTCTAACCACTTACTATAAAAAGTCACATTGATAATAATAAATGTCAGTTACAACAACACTATTGTACATCAGTAAAGTCTTGCTCATTAGACTCCAGTGTTGTCAGCGAGGCGCAAAGCCTGATGGGTAATTAAGTTAACTTCTTCTGCTCACTTCACTGCTTCCCTTTGATCTGTTGGTTGAATCTGATCAAATCTCAGTTTCTACACTACGCACTTCTTATGTTTTTACGCACTACTTACATTTTATTTTGCACTAAACTACAATCAACACTGCCTATTTGTTGTATATACATTTTTATTACATTTTCTATTGCTATTTTATTATGTATAGGTTGTTCTTTTTATTCTCTCTGTGCTGTTACACTGTGTGTAATGCTGCTGCTGCACTATCTATCTATCTATCTATCTATCTATCTATCTATCTATCTATCTATCTATCTATCTATCTATCTATCTACCTACCTACCTACCTACCTACCTACCTACCTACCTACCTAATCCTGTTCTGTGTCGTTTTCTACTTTCCTATCACATGACTGTAATGTCACTGTGACCCTGCACACTCAGCGAAACAAACAAAACATCCGGCCCAACATATGTCCGGCCCTTATACACCTCCACATCTGGGCCGATTCCGGTTGTAATAGCTCTGAAGTTTGCACCAGATTTGGTCCAGATGTGGAAGCAGCATCTGGGAGGGCGTGTTAAAGTTTGTCCAAAGATCTGACTGATGTTTAAGTGTTTTTTGTTGTTGCTGTTTTTAATATCTTGTGTTTTTCCCCTGAGGTATAATAAAGACTTTCTGATCTGATCTGGTCTGATCCGATGTATCACTTCATTCAGTCTGAGAAGATGAACCATGAAAATACAAACTATAGGGTTCAGTCTTTGGACCAGATTTGTCCCCCGGAGGCCCCCCGTCTGTGGGGCCGGTGGGTCACAAGATCAGTTTGTTGGTTGATGTTTGTTCTTCAGTGGCCGAGATGTGACGGATGTGCAAGTTAATGAAATTAGGTGAAACTAATAGAGACACAGTGAAGCTGGAGCCTCGGCTGCTGCTGCTGCGTTCACTGCCGTTTGGTAAAAATGACACTTCTCAGCTCCTTCAGGAACTCAATGTTCACTCCAATACAGGTGGAAATTAGCAAATACAACCTGGCTCAAAGCATCTTCTCTTGTTTTACAAGATTATGTAATGTTTTTGTGCATTGTCCCTGTTTTAAATAAATAAATTCCTAATGAGCGTCTTATTTTTTTTCTAAAAAAAATATGCTAAATATATGTGACTTGTTTTAGCCTAAAGAAGGAACCAATGAGCTTTGATTTAATTAGCTGCTCCTATAAGACACAAAAATCTCACTGTAAAATTTTGTATTGTTACATTTTTTATTTAATTTATTTAGAATTAGTCAACATTTTGACATTTTTAAACATTTACTGTAAACTCTTACTCTTTTTATTATTAGTGATCTCAGAGATGATTATTATTAATTATAACAATAGTTCCAACAGAGAACACACTGGACTCTAAGAAATAACACCTCATCAACATTATTATTATTTATTTATTTTTGGATATTTTAATTTAGATTTTCTATCAAAGATTTGTTAATTTAGTCATTCTTCTTATTTCACTATTTGCACTAATAAGATAATGTGTAATACCTGCTGCTATAGCACAATCATTTCCCAGCCTGGGGTGAATAAATTATCTTATTTTCTCTACCCCATCTAAACCTGTGGAGACTTGTGCAGTTTTAAAGAAAAGGTGCAGCACTTTTGGTAAATACTGCAAAAAAAAAGAAGAAGAAAAAAGAGCCGGCTGCAGCAGAGCGGGGTTACCATGGCTACAACATTCTGATATCTAGCATGCATGCTAGGTGGCTAATATTTAATGGCGTCCAAAGAATCTTGGGATACTGGAGACCTCGAGGGATAGGCAAAGACAGTTTAGAAACTAAGATGCCCCGTGACGAGTCAGCTTCCTGTATCTGTGTCACGTGGGTTTCTCCATGACGCCGCCCCTTTTAGGAGCCCAGCAGACCGTGACTCCGCCCCTTTTAGGAGACCAGCAGACCATAACTCCGCCCCTTTTAGGAGACCACCAGCAGCAGCAGGTCTCGAGTCTATTGGCTCCAATTAGAGAAGTGAATGTGAGCACAGATTATGGTCGATTATTTTGCCCGATAGTCAGTTAAGTAAATATTGGACTCATTTTTCACAAGTACGTTTCTTCTGAACATTTAGACATGAAAATGGCAATTTTCAGACGGACACATCAGGATTAAATGAACTTTGTTTCAGACCTGTCTCTGTCTCAACAACACACCATTGTGAGATTTGGCACATCAACTAATGTTTTTTTTTGTTGTTGTTATCACTGTTACCTGTATAAATATTTAATGTTATAAGAAAATATAAACATCTGACTTTCGTCCACCGATAACTTTTATAAATCCACGCCCATTTAGGAGACAGGAAGTGTAAACCATTTCATATTATTGCTGCAGCTTGTATTGAGCCATCTTGATAATAATAATAGAGTATGTTTGGCATAGGTGCAATGTGTCCTCTTGGAAGCAGCTTTTGAGAATACAAACAAGTGCATTTTCACCTCTGTAATCAGACTACAGATGTAATGCAACTGTGTGTGTGTGTGTAATCTGATTACATGTGGGTGCAGGACCAATGAAGCAGACAGGCGGATGGGTAGAATGCATTCTCTCTGGTTTATTCAGGTTCTTTAGGAAGAGTTCTGTTTGAAATTACAAAATGCACTGGTAGAAACAGCAGAGATAGATAGAGAAAGAAACAGAGGGGGAGAAAGAGATGGTCGGAGAAAGAGAGATAAGAGAGAGAGAGAGAGTGGGAGAGAGAGAAAGAAGGGATTTCATAGCCGGAATAAAACGGGGATAACATCACCAGATTCAGGTTCAGGCAGCTCTTTACTCTCAAAAGGGATTTTGTTTTTCATCAAGGAAAATTTTTGTATTCCTTCTCCCCCTTTTTTTAAATCTTTTTTTTTTTATTATTTTCTTTTTTTTTTTTTTAGTTGTAATGTTAGTTAAAGTGTTATCTATCCTTTTGTTCCCCCACGGTTTTCCCCTCCCCCGTGAAATAACTGGCAAATATAACAAACAAACATTCTTTGATTTCATCACCAAAGTCATTTCCATTTTTTTTTTTTTTTTTTGTCAGGATGATTTTTTTTTTTTTTTTTTTTTGGGAAATTTTTGTTATCATTTATTTATTTGTTGTTGTTTTTTTTGGTCGAATTTTTTTCCGTTTTTTGTTTTTAAAAATAGAAGAAAAAAGAAACACATTGCTCTTAAAAACATCTATCTATATATATTTTTACATATACATACTTTTTTCTTTATATTTATTATTATCATTTTTTTTTAATTCCTGAAGTTGACTTGTTACCCCACATAGTGGCATGCACATTGCACATGCAAATCTGTTAATTAAATACTTCTCTTTTATCTTAAATTGCCATGTATGTTTATTTTTTTTCTTCTTTTGTCCCCAACTTGCTGAGTGAATCCTGTATGGTTTTCTACTGTGGCACTGGTTCGGTTTCTACTGGGTCGAGTGAACGATGAATCGCATGGGGATGAGATGGATGGACGGATTGGTTTGTTGCTCCAGAGAGTTTCCCCCAACACTGACTAGATCCTTTTATAAAGTGAAATTTAACCCTTTTGTAGCTGCTTTTTAATCACTGAATGGCACCGTTAAGTTTTTTTTTTTTTTCGGTTCGACTTTATGCGTCCAACTTTGATTTTTGGCTTTTTGAGCATCGTTCAGGTGCAACAGTGCAGGAATTATGCAGTATAAAGGTTATTTACTGAAATTTCTAAGATTGGATAACAGATTTGGCTAAAGTTTCCACAGTTAGAATCAAATTTCTACTCTATTGGTAAAGGTTTGTTAGAAAAAGCTTTGAGGACTCGAAATCCATCAGGTTTTATCAGAGAAAAAGTCAAATCTGAGCTGCAGAGGGGTTGGAAAAGAAAAAAACAAAAAAAAGGAGATGACACTTCGAGATGTCTTTGACTTCTACAGCGTCAAAAAAAAATTCTCTGGAAGCAACTTGTCTCCACCGGGTCGATGGAGACGGAAAACAAAAGGGAGGACGGACAAAGAGAAGAAGAGCGAGAGAAAGAAAGAAAGAGGGAGATGGATGGAAACAGAGAGCGCCTTGAGGGTTGCTGTGGCGACGGCAGGAGACAATTCACCCATGGTTTCTGGGAAAAAAATAATTTCACTGTAGAAGCACTGGAGCCCAGCAAGCGTTGGTTTAGATACAAACACACAATCACACACACGCAGACACACACACATAGGAGATCGAACTCATTGTCACTCCTGTCTTTAGTGCAACAGTCTGTCAATCATTTGTGATGCTACATTTTTTATCCTTCCTGTCGTCTCTCGACCCAGGGGAGCCGGTGTCGACCCAAAACGGAGCTAAAAGTGACAAAGACAAAGAGATCGTACTGTGTTCTCACTTAATATGACGTTAATATTTAAAATCTGGTGGAAAAAAGTTCCCTAAAATGTCCATTAAAACCAAAAACAGACCAAATTTATTTTCTGTCTCTATGTTGTTTTTGGTTCCTTTGGTCTCCTCTGTTTTTGTTTTCTCTCCTGTGGAGTTCATAATGAATCTAATTTCTAGTACTTGTACTTGTCAAGAGAGAAAACGAATTGCTCTTCTGCCCCCTGCTGGTCAGAATTGATTAGTGCGGCTTTAAATGTAAAATGCACTAATTGCTAAAAACAAATTAAATGATTTCAGGGGACGAATAAGACATTCATTTCGGACACCTGCCGGCTGGGCTCCACACACACACACACACACACTTGCGCACACACAGACAAAACGCACACACCTGATGAAGGAACACTCTGGCAAATGAACTCGTTCAACCTACACACACACACACACACACACACACCTTTCATAATGAGTGACAACAGCTGAAGCTCAACCCCATCACCTTGTGTTGATGGATGGTATTACATGTAGGATGCAGAGAAGAGGAGGAGGAAGATGGATGGATGGATGGATGGAGGAGGAGAAGGAGGAAGAGGAGGAGGAGGATGGAGTGAGTGTGAAGAGAGAAGAATGAGGCGTTCACTGACATCAGGTTCAGTTTTTCCAGAAACTTTATGGATTATATACACAAGAATTACAGAGACATACAACAGATGGTGAGACAGAGAGACAGAGAGAGAGAGGGATAGACGGAGGAAGAGAGAAATGGGTGAGACAAATGATGTGATTATTTACTGACACCCCCCCCCCCCCCTCCCCAGACACCATCCTCACCCATCTGGGCTGGAAATAAGCAAAAGGTTGAGGAGGGAGGGAGGGGGTGATGAAGATGATGGCGATGAAGACGTGTGTGCTGCGATGGCCGCGTGTCCCGTACAGCGTTAAGGCACTGGGGGTCACCTACTGCAGCTGATGGTGTCGGGACACGTGCACACACACACACACACACACACACACACATTCACACACTCATCTGACACTCACACAGACAAAGTTGATTAACAGAAAATGAAGTGAAACTGATTAATTGATTTAAGTCGGTGAACAAATCCAAGTGTTTTAGCTTCTTGATTTTCTCTCATTTACTATTTATATGATTATTTATGATCAATATTTGTGGACTTTTGGGATCAATCTGTGATGTTTACAGTAACTTATTCATTTCTTAAGTACAGTGGGTGCAAACAAAGTAGTTTCACTGCGGATATGTAAAAAATTTAATGCACAATCTAATTAATAACAATGTAAATAGTAATAACCTGTATTTTTTCTGTAGTTTCCACTCTCTAAATCGTATTTCATATGGTCAATTTTTCTTTCTATGTCATCTTATTCTCCTGTAAATGTATCTGATCTATTTGTATTGGCATTTTGAGAACGTACGTGTATTTCTTGCAGCTAACACTACAATAAATGTAGTTTACTGTGCAGGATTTAAAGGAAACTGTGTGATATCTATCTATTTCTACTGCAGCTTGCACTCACTTTAACTTATTTTATAGTTAATTTTCATTTCAGTTTACCTGAAACACTACACTACACTGTGTAAATCCACAGCTCTTGATTCCTTCCTTTGTGTGTAGCTCATCTGTTCCTGTTGGCATTTTGAGAATGTGTGCACATTTTTTTTTTGTATCTTACAAGTTTTTGTTCTATTTTATATGTGCAAATAAATAAAGTCTAAATAAAAAGTGTATTTGTGCAGGTTTTTAGCTCAGCAGCTGATCAGTCCTGTAATAAACCTGCACATATGAAAACTGAGTCAGGCTGCACGACCCAATCAATTAATCATAAACACAAATAATGATGAAAACGATGAGTTTCAGCTTAAAATGCACACACACACACTCTCTCTCTCTCTCTCACACACACACACACACACACACACACACAGGTAAACGTCTCCCTTGTTGCAGTCGCCCCACTCCCCCTCCCCCTCCCTCACAACAGAGTGTGTGATTCAATGACCTCTGAGCATGAGGATGAGTCCAGTGCCATTGTGAAATTGTGTATTAACACCATTAAACCACCTCTGCCCCCCCCCCCTCCCTCCCCTAAAACCTATACCTCCTCCCCCCTTCTCTCTCTCTTTCTCTCCCCTTCTCCCCCTCTCCCTCCCCTTCTCCCTCCCTCCCTACACACACACACATGCACACATCCAGTGCTGTACAGAGGGGAGACCACGGCGTGGCTTCAGCTACATAAGCACGACTTTTGGCAGCACTACTGTACATAAACACCCACTGTGTAAGTCTGTTTGCTTTTTTTTTTTTTAAAGAGAGCCCTTATTCGTGTTTTTTTGTCGACACGTCGCCTCAACACTGACCCACTGACACAATTTCACAGCCAACGTGGATGGGTTGGTGTAAGGTGTTGGTTTGTTTGTTTCCTTCCTGCGTGAAGACATGATGATCAGTCAGAGAGTGAGAGAAGCTGGAGGTGAAGAAGACACAGGAAGCAGATGACTGAGCGAAAAACCTTGCGACCCCCCCCCTCCCACACCCCGTTTGGAAAAAAAAAGAAGCGAAACAACAACAACAGCAACAACGCAAAAAACAACAAAAAACAGAAACAAAGGTCAAATAATGTTCACTTGTTTTGTTTTTTGTTTTTTTGTTTTTTTTTTCCAAAGAATGGGATTTGTTCCTTGGAAAAGTATACACACACACGCACGCGCACACACACACAACATGCTTTCACACAAGGGCAGTGTTGTGTGTCAGCCATTTTGGATCCGCTGTTACAATTCTGGACAAGCGAGTGGTGGTGGTTTCGTGTCGTGGAGCCAAAATGGAGGAAAGAGAAGAAGAAGGTGGTTGTGTTTCTCCTGCCTGTCTGTCGGAGAGCGTTGGTGCATCGGCAGGTTGTTAAAGGGACAACGAGGAGTTTTGGAAAAGCGAAGCGTTTTCACACTTCACATTTATGAGCCTCCGCACGCACCGTGAAATTCTTTGACCGGCGCAAGACAGACTCATGTTTTCATTCATCAAGAATTAAAGTCAGAGGTTCGAAGAGGTTCACATACCGTCGTAGTTCCGACCATAAATGGCGATTCGGCTGCGTTATTCTCATGACTCGCCACGAAACCGCAAGTAAAGAAACGCTGGTCGGCTCGACCAGCATTTCCACCACCACTAATAATAACAAAATAATGATAGAGACAAAACGATATATTTATCGAAAATGGGCCCATTAACAAGTGTGGGTAGCGGAGATTCATCCACATTAACGTGAGACTTTTTTATAACCAAATAGAAACTCCTCGTTGTCCCTTTAATGAAGGAAGGTGGTGAAAGAGAGGGAAGGGAAAGAAGAAGGGGAAGTGTCAACGTAACGACGTCTGACGCCATGCCAGGTAAAACCATACCATAACTTTAATCCGAGGCCTGACTCTTCGTAGCTACCTAACGTCTAGAGGGACCTGAGAAGTAAGCAAAACTGCTTCGCGCCTCTGTAAACCTCTCACTATACAGCGCCTGAAACTGGACCCGGGATGGACACAAAATGGCGTCCCCAACATGTGCCTTAATTGGGGATGGGTGAAGCCAAGAGGGGCTGAATCATCAGGGTTGATCTCTTTTGTCTCTTTGAACAGGAGTTTTATTTTAAACCACATTAGAAATTAGGGGGTTTAAGTGATTACGCCCCCCCCACCCCACCCCACCACCATGGCTAAGTTCACCGCTCCCCCCCCTAAAACCCCCTCCACCCCGGGTGTCTATGGGAGCCCGGCTCTTAAGGCGTAGTGTGGTCGATGTCATCTACTACAGAGGATGAGGAAGGGGTGGGGGGGCGGTGGTGGTGACAAATGTGACTCTGATACAGAAGGCACTGTGGCTCTGTAGGGGGGGTGTTTCCTTTTTCTTTTCTTTTTTTTTAAAAGAAGGGCAGAGGGGTTTCAGGTTTTTGCGCCCAAGACCATCGACAAAAAAATACCAAAACAAAAACTCCCCCTTCTATCCTCTGTTGTCGTCGTTATCTCTACGCTCATGCTCAACGATACTATACGAGGCCTTTCAGGAGAGGAGAGGAAGATGGAGAGGGAGGAAGAGGAAGAGGAGGAGGTGGGTGGGAATTTGTGGGATGTCAAGTGACAGTGTGCAAAAAAAAGAAAAAGAAAAGTGGTGTCGATCTTTCACATTTTTCCCCAGATCCACAAGTTCCAGTTTCATTAATCCCTTTTTTAAAAAATTATTATTATCATTATTATAACCTTGTTTTTTTTTACAGTACCACAGCGTTTGCAGTTCACTCCTCCGAAATAATACGATGAGGATGAAGCTGTAATAATGAGGTCTGCATAGAGTCAAAAACATGTGAACTGGGGAGGGAAAGGGAGGGGGGGTTTCTGTTTTCTGGCTTCTGCGACTGCGACGAAAAACAGTTTTTATCAAGAGTAGCTTAGATCGCCGACCGTGTCATGAGCATGAACAGTGTGCAAAATAAATCAATAAATAAATATCTGAAATATCTCTTATTATATACTCTGTCTGTTATCTATTAACTACATCTACGGTATTATATCTAGATTTATCTGTAGGTTATCTTCTATATTTATCTATGTTTTTAATCTTCATCTTGTCCTATAGAGTTATTGAATAGTCAATAGTTTGTTTGTCCCTCATAACAATAAAGGATGAAAGTATTTTTTAAATTCCTAAGTGTTTCTTGTTTCTGTCCTGTGATGCCTTCAGTGTCCTCTGTGTCTGACAAAGCTGAAAGAACAGACGTTGAAGGAAATGGACAGAAGAAAAGAAAAGAAAAGAAAAGAAAAGGAAAGTGAGGACGGAGAGTTTGGTTGATACTGAAGTGGGTTTTGGCAGAGGAGGTTTTGTTTTCGTTCAGCTTTGCTACAACCTCACATGATTGGATTGATTGATCGGTGGTGATTTGGTGAGTGTTCTCTGGTTATCCAGACCTGAGAGAGAGAAAGGGGGGTCGGGGGGGTCGGAGGTGGGAGAGAGAGATTGGCAGGGTGGGGTGGGGTGGGATCAGCATTGGCACAGACAGGCAAGACGGGTGGACGAACCCAACCGGACAAACAAACGGACAGTTATGGTGTGTCCCAGCCAGGCTGTCCTGTGTGGTCAGAGGGTGCATAATGTTTGCTGATAACTGCCCCCTGGTGGCCAAAAAAAGAAAAAGAAAGATAAACGAAAAACAACACCACCAAATACTCACTCACACCCTACAACACTGTATGCCGTCAATACTGTGTCGACCTGAACAGAAGGAAACGATTGAGATTTTTGAACCCTTTTTTCCCCCCGTTTTTGGCTGCAAATGAAAAAAAAAAACAGGATCGTCCTTTTTACCTCTTTACGTTCTCAATAAACTTAAAACAACCCCCCCACCCCTCAAGCTCTGGATGTGAATTCTTGATCTTTGGGTTGGTAGAACACTGAACCCCCCAACCCCCAATCATTCATTGCAACCCCACCACCCCGAACCCTTGGCCTCTATACCTCCACCTCCACCTCCACCTCCAACATTTCTGAAGAGAGAGTGTGTGTATCTTAAGAGGTTTGCGTTACAACACGCAATGCTGCAAAGTGAGTGTTTCCCCAAGCCGTCATCGCTGCCGAAACGTTGCAGAAAAGGCATCAGGAACCCGGTAAACGTCATTTTAACGGAGGTGGGGGGGTACAGTAAGTAAGGGGGGGGGGGGGGCGGGATCATCAAAAAACATAAAGGATGTAAACAAGATGGACATAGCATAGCCTACTTGAACTCCAAAGAACATGACAACAAATCTACAGCAACAGTTCTATCAATCAATCAGTCAATCAATCATCATCATCATCATCATCAGTAACATCATCATCATCATTGTCATCGTCATTTTGCATTGACATTGATATCATTATTCATAAGACTATCATCATTAACAATAATAAATCAAGTGTGGTTAAGAGGTCCGCTCCTCTCCTGCTCTTTCTCCCTCTTGTTTTCTTGAGGACGACGAGGAAACCCGTCGTTTTTTTGTTTTTTTTGTTTTTTGTCCGTTTTTTTTTCTCCAAAAACAGGTCGTAGCCTATAGAAACGCCCCAGAAAAACAGCGTCGTCGGCTGTCCAAAAAACTGAGACAAAACAAATTAGCCGCCGACGGTTTGACGGACGAAAGCCCCGTTTTCATGTTTGTTTTTTTTTCAAAAAACGGGGGGAAAAAAGGAAAAACGTCTGAGATGTAAGAGAGAGAGAGAGAGAGAGTCTGAGAGAAGAGAACTTCTTTTTTTTTGTAAACCTAAATGCAAAGTTTTTTTCCTATAAAGCCCCCCTAGGTCCCACCCACGCCAGTTAGATTTCCTTTCTCTAGTATGTATTTAATCAATCATGCAGGTTTTCCATCAAATTTTGGACTCCGAAAAAGATCAAAGGAGGAGGCTGAGCGAATGCAACAGAAGAACCAAGCTCCAATGTCCGAAGAAGAACAAGAAGGAGAAGTAAATCGATAGAAGAAATACTGAAGAAATTAGTCTTTTTCCCCATCCCTCCTTTCCACTCCTCCGCCCCCCGATCGACTGTGTGATGTCATTTCCTCTCGGGTCGTCCGTCGCCGTTGCGCTGAGATGAGTAACCCGGAGGGGGAGGGGGAGGAGGAGGAGGAGGAGGAGGAAGGGGCTGGGCTTCGCCAAAAGTGTCCGACTCCCTTCTCTAGTGACCCCGAGCTCGCCCCCCGCCCCCGTAGCGCACTCGAAAAAGGAAGCGAGCCCACACCTCCCCCTCCCTCCCCAGCCTTCACTACCACCGTCGCCGCCGCCAGACAGGAAGAGATGTCACACCAGTTCCGTCAGCATTAAGTGAGTCTTTAACAGTAAACAGAGATGATAAAACTCATCGAATATCAGCCAGCGCTGTGATTGGCTGGTTTTTGCAGTATAGGCGGAGCTTCCTGGTTCTGTCCCTTGGAAAGGAAAAAGGTTAAAGATAAGAAGTGGTTGTTCTCCCTTTTTTTCTTTTCATTGTTTGTCATGTAAAGTTTCATTTTTGTTCTTCATTGTTCAAGTTTGATTTTTCTGGAGGCATAGCTTGGCATGTAAGGGGGTTTAGAGGAGGAGGAGGGGGGAAAGGGGGAGGGGAGGAGAGGGGGGTCCTGGCTTTTTGTTTATCATTTATTTTTCTTTAAACATCGCATCTGTCGCGGAGCAGAGTCAAAAGCGGGTGGCCTCTGCGCTCCGGCTCATTTTTCTCAGGCTTTTTACTTTAGCGGACTGGCCGGCGACATGGTTGCACGCATCGGATGAAAACTAACCAATCACGCGTCAGTCTGGGAGAAGTGCTTTTTTTTTTTTTGGGCCTCGTAAACTGCGGTGGGTCGTGGCCGATTTTCACAGCGGCATGCTCCTTCCATCGTTCCCTCGTGCTCCCACCGCGCCTCTCTCTTCCTCTCCTGCAGCCTGGCCTTCCCGGACAAGCAGAGAATTCTGGGAAGTGTAGTTCTGAGACTGAGAGAGAGGCAGAGGCAACCTGAGCCCTACGTTACCTTAGCTGTCTCTCTTTTTTTCGTTTTATCCGTGTGCTGCTCTGTCACTCATTCGAGTCTTTACACCAAATGTGTAAAAGGCTACTGCAGCACCATCACCCCCTCCCCTCTGCCCCTTCCTCTCATTTAGAGTCCGCGGGGTGAGGGTAGAGGGTATCGAGGGCATTTCCACCGCTGCTTTTATCAAAAGTCTACATATCCAAGGCCAGAGCACCGGAGGCTGCTGTTCTTCTTCTCCTCTCCTGCCTTTATCCCTCGCTCCGTGTGGTCGCTAGCACCAGTCGTCTTCGTCCGTCTCGCTATAAGGTTCATGCAGGCCCTTACGGGGCCCTCTGGCATGGGGGGGGCGGTGGTGCGGGTGGGGGGGCACCCCGGGTGGTCCCCGTCGATGCGGCGAAGGCGAGGACGAGCGGTAGCCGTTGGGGACCCTACGTGGATGCGGGTGAGGGGGCGGAGGGGGCCCGTGGCGGGCAGTCCTAGGTGAGCGTGGGTGTGGGTGAGGGTTCCCCCCATGTGGATGCGGGTTGCCATGGGAGAGGCTTTGCTCGTAGGCGGGGGGCTCGTGGTGCCGCTCGTACTCGTAATCATGCTCGTAGAAGGGCCCGTCCCCCTCCAGGCTGTCGCCCGGCGGGGGTCCGCTCCAGCGGCCTCGGTGGGGCGACCTAGGCGAGCCGTGGAGGGGCGAGCGCGGGGACTGGTGCCTGGGGGAGCGCGGCGAACCGTGCCGGGACGAGGAGCCCCCGTGGTGGGGAGAGGCCTGGCGTGACGGGGGCCGGTGGTGGTAGCCTCTGTCGTGATCTGGCGGGGAGAAGTGTCGGGGGGAGGGCGAGCGCAGGCGGCCGGGCCCCGGGGGGCCGTAGCTGGGCTTGCGGACGGCGGGGGAGTAGGTGACATGCGGACGGGGGACGGCGGGGGTCTGGGGCAGCTGGCGACGACCTCTCCGTGGAGTGCTGGTCCCCGAGGTGGAGGGGACCGGGCTGCCGCTCACCGAACTACTGCCCTACAGCAAAATGTAAACAAGGAAAATCAAAACGCACCACAACAACAACAACAACAGAGACCAGCATAGAGCAGAGTGGTGGTGAGCAGAGATAGATAGATAGATAGATAGATAGATAGATAGATAGATAGATAGATAGATAGATAGATAGATAGATAGATAGATAGATAGATAGATAGATAGATAGATAGATAGATAGATAGATAGATAGATAGATAGATAGATAGATACCATTGAAAATCATTCAAAAACGCAGTGATGAGGCAAAAAATTGACACCAAGAAGCCACATGTCACATTGAAGGAAAATGGACAGAGAGAGAAACAGTGACAAAGAAAAAAGCATAACACAACAAAAAAGAGAGATTGATATCCATAAGTAAGTGTATGCGAAATAACCACGCGTGAACTGTCACTGGATAACACTAATAACAGCTGTTTTTCGGTGGCAACGCACAAAAAAATCAGGCGCATTGGGATCAAAACATTTAAAATCCAAAAGACAAACACAGATCGATTGAGTTTCATTGGTAAAGTATGATGTTCAGTACCATCATCAGCGCTGAAGGATCTGTGATGGTACAGGACATCATCATCAGTAAAGAGCTTTAGATCTTCTACAAAATGTTAAACTTAAGAAAGAAGAAAGAGGAAAAACCGAGCGGTATTAGACAGTATTAGGAAACTGTCCCTAGACGTTTTTATGGCCCTTGGTTTTCGTCTTGGTGCCTTTGGAGCCCACCTGTCTGTGACCTCGTCCGTCCGGCCCCTCGCTGGGCGACCGGGACCACTGGCGGTCTTGGGGGTGCCTGGGAGGGTAGTCGTGACGGTCGGGGCCGTAACGCTCTTTGTCCATGGAGCTGTGGTGGTGGTGATGGTGATGATGGTGACGACGGTCCTTGGTCCGGCCGCGGTCCCGCTCGTGCTCCTTAGGTGGGAGGTCGCCCGACTGAGTGGTGGTGCTGAGGTCTGTGCCCAGCCCTAACAAGGAGATGTCTCAGTTTACATTTGTCAGAGCAAAGACACTCATTGCAACCGTCAAAAAGATGATACCTGATACAAGATTACAGCATCAACCGAAAGTTATTGTGGTGGATAAAAGATTCAAGCTTCAACTTCAGCTTCAAAGCAAACAAGACAGGACTGTGGATGGTCCTACCAACTTTCACTTTTGCTCAATCAGTCACACAAGGCTCATTCCAACCACAGGAACTTTCCACTGGAACCTTTTTGAGGAACTCTGTGCATTTTGACCACAGGAGCCAGGGTTTAAATCTAGTTCCATGGTGATCTTTGGTGACCACTGATCTATCCACCAAAGAAAAGTCCCTGAACCAAGGGTTGTACTTTCCAAAGGTTCGGTAACCTTTGGGGGTGTCGAGTACTGGCTGCATTTTATTTAATCCTCCAAGTTTAAAAGGCCACAGCTGCCTGAAAGTTGATTAGTTTTGATTAGTTGATGTTTTGATTACAGAATGATTTTTCATTGTAGACCAAGAAAAGAAGAACATACAGCAGATGAACCTACAATGAAGGCCTTGCTGAAGCCGATATCTAGCTTGAAATGGAAATCTGCGACCTGCAACAAAAAGGTCTGCTCCAAATATCAATGGGAGAAGTCCAGGAAGAAGTTAAAGGACTGCAAAGAAAATGAAGAACTGCAACAACCCAGTGTGGTTTGGGTTGTTGTTGTCCATACGTCATTGGACTGATTTGCATAATCTTTCCGGACTTAAGGCTGTGGTGGAAATGTGGCCAACAATAGACCACAGGAACCTTTCAGTTCCAGGTACTTCATGGTCAAAATGTTGTACGATGATGTAATACACTAATTAGCACATTCATAAGGTCACTGCATCTTATTAGCATTCAGCATAGTGTCAGCTGGTTTCAGCATTTGCCTCTTTTCTAGTCTCTCCATTCATATACAAGGAGTACCGGCAACTCCCGTCTACAAAAAGACGATTTAGGGTTTTGTACCAGATTCGTCTGAATATAAGGGGGTTTCGAAAAGAAGAATAAAAATGTAAACTTGTGGATTTGCTTGGATGACACAAGAGTAGTTACATGTAGAACAAGTAGAAGTAAGTTAAAACCCCATCTTCACTCCTGAGGCTGGAAGCAGAGCGGAGGACCCTCCATCAGATTAGAGGACTCTCCAATTATGAAGGGGATTTAGAGCTGAACTGTGCCAGCCTTGTTGGATTAGTTTTACAGCTGAAGCATGCAATTTGCACTCACAAATGAGTGATGAAGTGAGTTATCTGCTAGCAAGATGTTCTTTTCAAGGACTTCTTTGTGCCAAAGCTTGACTTGCATGAAATTTAGTGAATATGACAAGAAGTCTCCTCTCTTACCTTGATGAATGGACAGATTACTTTTGATTACCTCAAAGAGCTCGTTGAAGCTCTAAGGCAGTGGGACTGTGATCATGTTAAAGACACTACACTGTTTTATTATCGCTACATGTCTAAGGTCAGCGATGTCAAACTCAAATAACTGTATATAAGAATGGATGTAGCCCCTGGCTAAGTCTTTGGCTAATCAAAAAAGGGTAACGAGGTGGAGAACAGAAGAATGATATAAAAACTGACCAACGCACAGTTGTCATGAGGAAGGAAATTGGTCGCATATGTTTTTTTGTATCAGGCTGTAAACATGTTTGTTTCTGCTGTAATGTTTGACATTAAGGAGTCTACAGGATTGACTCACTTTTGGAGCAGCCTCTAGTGGCCATTAGATGAACTGCAGTTTTCTAAAGCTTAATTTTCCGGCGTTTGGCATTTGGTTGAACTTCAGTATTTCCATAATTTCGTACACTCACTCTAACATTTATAACAAGTCTACATTTTGTTCTCTCATTGATTTAGAAGAGTATTGATTTCAATGACTTTAGAGAACTTTTTACGTGGTTGCTGGGGATTTTGTGAAACTGGCATTTCTGATGGCAGTTTGCCCCCCCTCCCCCATCCCCTCAGGTAGAAGGACACAGCTGAAGTTCAGCTTTTTTCCAGAGGCTATGACATTGACGAGCTCAATGTCTCATTATCTGAACCCTCTGCTCCTCTTCTGATGCTGCTGTGGACTTTATCTTGTCTTTTATTCACCTGTTTTTACTGTCACTTTATTGTGCTGGGACCTGGGTAACAAATTTCTTTCTGTACATGTGAAAGCATGACAATCAAGAATGACAAAACAGGAACTTGAACCCACTGACAAGGAAAAACATTTCCTCCGGCTCAAGGACTTAAGTAATATACAGTTTTCTTGCTAATTTCAGCATTAGCAAGTGCTCAGTTAAAGTTGTGAACTGTCCCTAAAGTGACACCACCAATCTATGCAGGAGTGAGCCTGCACCAATAGAGGGGGCCTGCTCTCAGATTGAGAGTCATAACTTGAACATGTGCAGATGCTGCTGGTCCTGTTGTCAGGTATCTGGCGTGGACGGCGGCTCTGAGCGGCTCACCCGTGTCTGCATCGGTGTATCTGGTCAGAGATCGCTGCGAGGTGCGGTGACTCCTTTCCCTGTGCCGGCGTCCTCCTCCGCCGTGCCTCCCCTCCTCGGACACCACCCTCTCCAAAGAGTAGTCGTCCAGCCTCACGCCTCGGCCCGTGCGCCCGTGGACCAGGCTGGAGGTGGAGCGACGCATCGGACTGGTGTCGGTGATGGTCTGTGAAGGACGGAGGAGAAGGAAATACAGACAAGAAGGGAGAACATAAAGTAGGAAAAGGAGAAAATGAGATAAAAAATAGTGGGGGAGGGAAAGAAAGACAGAAGAGGACATAAGTGAGATTCAATGCAACCTTTATGAACATACACTTTGTTGACTTTTGCTGAGCGAATGACTCTCCCACAGAGATTTTTGCCCATTGGATGACCAATATCTAACTGACCAATATCTAACTTCAACAACAGGACCTGATCACTCCTGGTTTAGGTGGGTGGTGGTTAACCACACTTAGACAATTCAGATTTCCACAAGTTAAAAAAAAACCAGGAAGACTTTCTGTCACTTTCTGTCACCCCCCCAAAAGCGCCTGAGATCCCTGACGACTTCATCTTGGCTTTTTTTGACAAGCACATGCTTCTCCACCAAAAACATGGAGGGTATGAAACGGACAGAGATATAAACAGGGAACTGACAGGGAGAGAAGAAAAAAGGGGCAGAGAGACAGAGCAAGCATGAAGGAGGGCTGTATAGAAGACCAGCATGCCTCACATGCACAAGGCCGAGGAGCCCCATACTGGACGCTTTAGCCAACGGCAGCCAAGTTTCATCTGGATCAAACTCGGGCTGGGAGTTGGACCATCATCAGATCAGTTCTGGGTTTAATTAACCTCATTGTCCATCTTTTTTTCTTCTTATTTCGCAACAATAGCAAAAGAAGGGAAACATCTGACTTTTTTCATGTGTTGACCATTTACGTCTCACACATGTTTCCCAACACAGGGCTTGATGTAAATCAAACAAGGCAGCCATGTGGATAAAAAACTAACCTCAGAGCCTGGTCAAAATGATCTGTGACAACCCAACAGGAAAATCCTACAGAACTGATTTATTAATCATAATAATAATAATTCAAACTAAACATCATTAGTGATATATTGGAGATATTCACTGTAGAAACAACATGATATAATGTGGAGACTACTGTAGGTAAAGTGTATTCTACATCTATATTTTACCTTGTGTGTGTATCCATGTGTGTGTATATGAATAGAAAACTAATCAAAGTGCACTTTCTTCAGCATTATTAATTATTCAGCCTATTTGTTTGTACTGTAAATTACAATTTATAAAGGAACTGACTCAATTTAAAGGTAAATGTTTCCTTTAAAGCTCCATACAGTATAAAGGTAGATGTTTGTATTAAAGCTCCATACAGTATAAAGGTAGATGTTTGTATTAAAGCTCCATACAGTATAAAGATATAAAGTGTATCATGTGGGACTTGTGTTGTGTTGTGTGATTTTCCTGCTGGGTTTGTATCAGACTCTTCTGACCAGGACTCGAACTCTCGACACTCTGAACTCCCACCCCTAACCCAGAAATATTCACATCGCCCTGACGACCAAGCACACGTCAAGTCTGCAAGCAGCACGACACGGGAGGAGGAGTCACCGTCCTGAGAGGAGCTGCACTACACACACACACACACCACACACACAGTGTACAGTCTTGTGTGTACACTCTCTGAGCAGCCCGACACAAGCCATGCACGCCCCCCGTGGGCAGCTACACATGTAGGGACACACACTTACACACACACACTCAGAAAGGATGTGTATTTTTTCACATTTTCTGTGTGTCTATTCTGGGATGACACATGTTTGTTTCTTTTCAATAAAAATATCAATAATATTATTTCATATTATTTGCACCGAGGACATGTTTTATATTCAGGCTTCACACTTATGAGGAACTCAGTGTTGAGATGTTTTCAGTCTGTTGTGTGGCTCTGATGGGAAAAATTAATCTGTTCTTTAACAAATAGACTTGATTAAATTCATAAAAAATCACTTAGATCTAAACCTTTACACAAGAAATTCAACTTATAGTGCAAAAATAGACACTTCATACAGGTTTAATGATAAAATTAGGTAGTTATGATATCCGAGTATTAATATTTGCAGAAACAGTGGCACTAAGAGCATTAATGTGGCATTAATGCCTCTTAATTGAATCGTATTTGTCTGTATCTCGCTATGAATGTTTCTAAAATGCTTCACTGATATGTTATGTCTTTCCTTTTAATATCTACATTTATTTCAGTTTTTTTCTTTACTGGTTTTATTCTCTTCAAAATATCACCTGCCTTTTTGCATTATACAATACTGATACTATATTTGCACAAAACATTGATAATGAATTGTGCAGGAGAAGTTGGAAGCCAAAAGAAGGCTTATACAGACACATCCCTTTACTTAAATAAACAACGATGGATTAAATGATAATACAGAAATTGATTAATAAGCGATGTACATACGAAATGAAACACACAGATTTACAGATCCAAAAAAGTGTGGCAAATCTTTGACAAAGTATTAATCTTTTCAGATGTTTTTTTTAACAATTATAATGTTTTAATACCTTAACTTTTATCTTCGCTTTTATCTTTGCTTTAGTATTGCTTCTAAGTGCAACATAAATAAAGTTTGATTGATCGATCAATTGATAAAACTGCCCTTATATTAACACTTATTCATTTCTAAAACATCAGTAGCTCCACTAAAAAGCTACAAACACTGATGTCATCCAGCTGAAGACACACAGGAGAGATGAAGATGACACAGCCTCCATGCACTCGTCGACTCTCCGTCCATCCATCACAACTCCTCCACCTCTCAGGCTCCTCCAAGACTGCGTTTGGCCAAAGCAACAAACACCCACACACCCCCTCCCCCTCCCCTCGGTGTGTGAATACACCACCTCCACCTCCACCTCCTCTCCATCACATCATGACATCATCACAGCGAGACTCAGCTCCGTCTCGTCATGCACGACCGATCATAACATGGTAATAACATGATAATAACATGATAATAACATGATAATAACATGACCATAACATGCCGGCACGCTGCCACCGCCCCGACCCCTGCACAGGCCAACAGTCACACATCAGGCCAGTCCATGCGTTTCTCAAACACTGTTGACCCCAGTCTGCAGCGATGCAACGGACTACAACACACACAGAGGTAACACACGCACGCACGCACGTACGTAGACTCACACACTCGCACACACTCGCATACACTGCGAACAAGCACAAGTCCAGGGAAAGTCGTCACAGAAAACAAACAATGGGGGAAGCAGAGAGACTGCAACACGAGCAGAGAGAGAGAAAGAGAGAGAGAAAGAGAGAGGGAGAGGTGATCAAACTGGATCTGACCAGTGACAGTTTGGCTGCAGTTGATTTAACACACTTGCAGTACCAGGTGGGCGGAGCTTAGGCTGCTGCATCAGCACCGTGCAGGTGGTGTCTGCAGCAGAGCAGTGAATTAGGCTGAATTTGTGTGACTGTGATGAAAATGCAACGCAAACTATAAAGGCTGCTCGCTGAAAAACTGCCCCTGAAGGCAACGCGCATCAGCGGTTTTGCATGAATTTCCCTCTAAAACAACTCTGTCTGGTAACTTTCTGTTATTATCTCATAGCGTGGTGAATGTGCAGGTCACAACTTGTCCACCAGAGCGTTTTGGAGTTGTTGGATTGTGTATTTGATGAGTTTGATGAGGGAAACCAAGAAATCCCATTAGCCTCCGTATAGCGTAGCTCTGAGCAGCTCGCGGCTCTGCTCCGCCGTTCTAAAAATAGCTTGCACCGACAATTAAAGGTAACGAACCTGCTAAAACTATAGGGATTATGGCAATGGGCCAATTTGCCAAAATGTTGAACTATCCCTTTAAAATAAAGTTTGATATAATGAAAATCCTGCAGGTGACAAATCAACCAATCAGAGAGCAGAGTGGGTGAACGCAACCAACAAACTACAAGCTGCTGCAGATCCAGATTGAAAAGGGATAGATAGATAGATAGATAGATAGATAGATAGATAGATAGATAGATAGATAGATAGATAGATAGATAGATAGATAGATAGATAGATAGATAGATAGATAGATAGATAGATAGATAGATAGAAAGAGAGAGAGAGAGGTGTACATACACTGAGGTTATTTCCTCGCGGCCTGTGTCTCCTCCGCTGCAGAGCAGGCAAACACAGAGATGATACGTAGAGCAGAGCAGTGTAGCACACACGCACACGCATACACGCACACACACACACAGAGCATAGGCCCGACGTAGCGTAGCCGCCGGGGGGATCGAGGAAGAACAGAGAGCAGAGGCAGCAGAAAGAGACAGACGTGAATAAATGGACAGAAAGAAGAAGAAACAATGAAAGATAAGAGGATGAGAGGGGGAGAGGAGGAGGATAATGGGATTATTGGGAGGAGATAAATGTGTTTCAGGCGGGAAAAGAGAGGAAATAGAGGGAAAGGGGAGGAGACAGATGGAAGATACAGTATATGTATGAAAAGGGAGAGAGGAAAAGAAGGGAAATTATCGTGAGGAGAAAGAGAAAGAAAGAGAAAGAGAGAGAGAGAGAGAACCCAGTTAATTTTAAAAGAAGACCAGAGCACACACACATATAAGAGCGAGGAGGGTGTGCCAGCGAGCGAGAGAGGACAGGGGACAATGTAAGATGCATGTGCGCACACACACACACACACACACACACACACACACACACACACACACACACACACACTCAAACACACACATACAGACTCACACTGACACTCAAACACACTCACACACACACACACTTACCGAAACAGCATGAACTCTCTGTAAGGCAGAGCAGTGTTAGAGGACAATAAGTAACAGTGTACTGACACACACATATATTCTGTATACACAATATAACACACACTCACACATTCACACACACACCCACACACACAAACACAGATAAAAGACATGGCTGCCTTCCTTCATGTCCAGTTACGTCCTAATTAAATTAAAACACGTCTAATTATCTCAACACCAGGACTAATGACCAGTACAGACACTACACTCAGGTCAGGGAGCGCTCGTTTTAATGAAGGTGCAGCGCCAAATGGGGGCGGAGCTTAGTTATGAATAAATGTTCTGTTTTTTTTTAATTATTAAAAAGCATTTATATGTTGTTGTTTTTTTCTATTTTTCCTCATTGAACTGAAGAATGATCGATATCTCAGGTGACATGGGAGTAAAGGTAAATATTTCAAAATAAAAGCCCTCTTTGATATTTATGAATGTGATTTTTTGTCTCTGAACCTTGGAGCATGTTGAACCTGTTAGATGTTACATTACATGTGCAGTTATGATTATTTCATGGCTCTTAATGTTTAAATAAAAAGCCTAAAAACTAACAACAAAAATATGTTAATTATCAACAGCACTAGCAAACTGACTGATGAATTTCAGAATAAAAGGGACTTGATCATGTAGTAGAATATAAACATACTTGTTATAAGGGTAAATAATAAGTGAACATGTGGGGACCTCTGCTGGTCATTTACTGGGACCGCACACACTGTGCTTCCACTTATGAATTAATTAGATGGGTAATTAAATTACACTACTGAAGTCATTAATTCATCACTGACTTTTAATTTGAAAATATTTTCCATGTCTTAATGCAAAAAAATAAAGCAAGAGATGTTTATCAACTTGGATGATGTTACATTTTATATTGTTCTATCATCTGGGCTTTTATTTTGAAATATGTAGCTCCAAATTTGTCTAAAATTCAACAAGAAAATACAAATTCTGATTTAATGATCTCGTTTTTCAGATTCACTCTATGTAAAAACATACGGTACATTTACTCCTCACTGTTGTGAGTGTTTGGAGAGTTGTGTTGTATATTCTACATTTAAAATGAAATGGTATATAAGTCCACAGCTTTAATTAGAGGATAAGTTAATATAAACCTAACTATCGAATGATTAGATGCCGCTCTGTGAATTTTACACTTTATCCACACCTCCTCCTCCTCCTCCTCCTGCTGCTGCTCATACAGAAACACTTCACTGAGTTACCAACACACCAGAGTGAGAGCAACATGACTACAGATGCAGTGAGGATGGACGTTGTGTGAAGAGTGTAACTGCAGCCAGAGGCTTCGTGCTAAAGTTTCCTCCTCCGTCCAAGAAAACATTTTCACATTTCATTGTGGAAAAAGTGAAAAGATCGATTGATGGGGGACACACAGGGAGCTGATGGGAAACATGTGGGTTTTTTTATCCTGCAGCAGGAAACACTGAATGAAAAGTCAGACTATTAAACCAAGTTCACATCTGGCTTTAAAATGCTACAATCTCATGTAAAAATACACATGTTGTTATAGCTTTTAGAAGAACAACAGACTGATGTGTTGTCAGTCATTCATCCTGCACAGTGCTCCAATTAAATCAGCTTTCATCCATTAGGAATAATAAAATATGTTTGCGTCATTATGAAACTGATAGAACAAACGCTCCTTCTATGCTGAAACGATGTGGCCCAGATCAACTCAACCCTTTGGTGCAACTTGGATTTGTTCACACCTGATCTTTTTATTGTTTTATTTTATTTTATTGTAGACAGAAAGGAGTGTGTTAAAGGGGAACTGTGCAAGTCCAGTCGCCTTTTCTCTGTTTTGGTTGCTTTTGCTTTTTTTTCTTTCTACAGGGTTAGGGTCGGATTGCCACTCACAGCTCCGTCTCGTAACGTTCTGTTATTATCTCACAGCGTGGTGAATGTGCAGGTCACAACTTGTCCACCAGAGCGTTTTGGAGTTGTTGGATTGTGTATTTGATGAGTTTGATGAGGGAAACCAAGAAATCCCACTAGCCTCCGTAGCGTAGGTCTGAGCAGCTCGTGGCTCTGCTCCGCCGTTCTAAAAACATCTTACACCGACAATTAAAGGTAATAAACCTACAGCTATGACTATAGGGATTATGGCAATGGGCCAATTTGCCAAAATGTTGAACTATCCCTTTAACCATCGCAATTACTCTGAAGCTGTTTAATTAAGGTAAAAAATTTTGCATAGTTCCTCCTTAACGCCAGGTGTGAACAGGGAAATGTCTAGTAATTGATAAAATTTACTGATTAAAATATTTTTTTATTCTTTCTTTACACCCCATCTTTCTTTCTTTCTTTCTTTCTTTCTTTCTTTCTTTCTTTCTTTCTTTCTTTCTTTCTTTCTTTCTTTCTTTCCATCCCCCTCTCTCTGTCTCTTTCTTTCTTCAAAGTCTTCCACTGTTACAATTTTTTTAAAGAAGAAATAAAAAAATATATATATACGTTTTTTGTTTTTTTTAACCAATTACTGTTATTTTTAGAATTATGAATAATAACCACACCCAATCTTCAACTGTATTCTAAACTTTCTCAAATATAAATCGAGTTCAAATAAAATGCAGCATAAGAAAATATCTGAGGTGGCGAATCTTTTGACTGCATGATGTGATCGCAGAGTCGCCAGAGATTTGTGATCATTTGCCTCAGAGACAATAGATCTGACCCTAATAGCCAAATGTGAACATCTGTCACATCTGGAGAGAGAGGATTTCAGAGCGAGTCTTTTACATTTGAACATGTCACGTCCAGATCTGTAGCTAACTAAAGTTCATAAACAGAAAATTTAGGCTTCGATTTAAACACCTCACATCACACACTGACTCACCCTCTGTCTTTCACACACACACCTACACACATACACATAAAAACGCACACACACACACACACACACACACACAGCTTTGTTAGGTGTCAAATTCAGCTGTAAAGTAGTGATCACACATTTCTTCGATGAACCAACAAGCTACAGTTGATGATGTAGGCTACGTTTCACTTTTAAATGACATTTGTTCAGTTTTGCCTCCACGTGCTTGTGTTTGTATCCAAATGTTGCAGAAACACTAATAAAAGAAATAAAAAATTAAAGAATAATAGTAATAATTTTTGTTTTTTTGTCTGATTTTCATTATCAGTGGTGACGAGTGACAGGAACTCTGGCCACAGTTTACACAGGACAGACACACCAAGGATTCATGGAAATGGAGGGAGGGAGGAGGGGGCAGGAAGAGGGTGGAGGGTGGGAATTATTCTATATTATATAGATTTTATAGATATGTATATATTTAAATATATATATACATATCTAGGACACTTATCCAGCTGACACACACACACACTGCACGCTCAGTGGAGGAGCAGCAGTGGCGGGTCGGCATCTGGAGAAGTGTGAGGGTGAGAGTGACGGGGATGGGGGGTGGAAGAGAGGGGGAGGAGGAGGGGGAGTCTGACAGAGGGAAGTGATTTTTTTTTATAAAAGTCTCTCTGTATCCTTTGTTGCATCCTGAACCGTGTTCCCCCGTTCAGAAATTAAACATCTGTCCATAACTGGAAAGATATGAGTCATCATAGAGTTCAATAAAGATTTTAAAATGTTAAATAAGTAGAATATAATAAAATATAAATAAAAGGTAACACTTTATAATAAGTACACACTATAAAGCATTAGTTAAGCATTAATAAATACTGAATTCTTCATTTATAACGCATGAATACTCATTAGTATGTAGTTTATAAATACAGTTAGTGCTTATCAATGATGAATAAAACATTTTTAACTGTATTTATGAACTACATACTAATGAATATTCATGTTATAAATGATCAATTCAGTATGTATTAATGCTTAACTAATGCTTAATAGTGTGTACTCATTATAAAGTGTTACCAAATAAAAATATAGACTTGATAAGTATATGTTACACAAGTCTAAGCAATCATTAATGTTAATGGCTTCTTGTGTACTCACTTTTGTTTTGTGTTTAAGAGAAACATTAAGAATAAAGAATAAAAACAAAGCAAATCCAAACTAATCGATTGGAAACTGACACTAGATATCAATCAATATCTCTCTGAACACAACGTATCTGTACCGACAGTATTTGGGGGCGTTTGGTTCGGATGCAAACAGAGACTTTATTCCGTTCACTTCTACTGTCCTCACTCTCTAACGAGTAAAACGATGGACAATGACAGTGATGGTGGTGAAGGTGAAGGTGATGATGGTGATGGTGATGGTGGGATGAAGGTGCTCACTTGGTTGTCTGCCGAGAGGCGGGGCATGGAGAGGGTCCGCCCATGCCCATCCATTGGGTGATAGGGCTCAGTGTCGGAGTACCCGTCCCGCCCCATCTCCCTCATCTCTACCGTCTGTAAAACACAACCAGAGGGGGGGCGTGACCACTGTCTGTCTGTCTGCTGAGGGGGGAGGGGGGCGTCGACTTATTATAAGAGGGGGAGGGGCTAACTGAGGTGGGAGGGGCAAGATAGAAACTCAATGAAAGTTTAGCAAAAAAGGGATTTCAGATTTCTGTATCTTTAAGCAGTCCCTCCAGAAAAAAGAGATTACGCGATTACGCGATTATGCGATAATGCGTAATTTAATGCATAATCAGCTAAAGTGTGCATATTAAGCAGGGGGGATGCGCATGTTTTCACGCCGCACTTTTGCTGCAAAAATCACAGTTTTTCGCACATTTTTGTTGCAGAAAAGTCACATATATCTTCACAGAAAGTTAAAAAAACGTTGCATTTTTTCTTTACACAGGCGGGAGCAGCCATTTTTATCCTGAAGTGACGTAATTACGTGACAGGAAACGTTACTGACTCCCGTGAGAAGATTAAGAAAATCGGCGGGAATTATTTTTATTTATTTATTTTTAAAGAAGTTGTAGCGTTTTCTTTATTTTGTAAAGCTACAAAACTTTTTTGACTCTGGGAAGTTTTTGTAAGTTTGAGTCATGATAATCAGGTTTTGAAAACAAGATGAGCACTTTATTTAATATTCTCAGCAGCACTTTCCGTGATGTCGTCTGTTGCTCATCATAGGACATCATTATAAATGACTCATGTGGATTTTATAGCTTTTATGTGAGATTTTTTAATGTGGGTTTTTACGTTGGTGTTTGTATGTCTAACTGTTCGGAGCCCAAACTAATGTCAATTTTCTGTCCTTGTGATAGACAATAAAGAATTTAATAGAATTGAAATTGAAATTGACTCCTTTTACATGAAGGTAGAAGCCCAGTGAGGACAGGATGTTCCTTCTTTGTCATCAAATTGCCAGTTCCTGCAATTTTATTAATTAATATAAATGCATAAATATCTCACACATTTTTTAATGTAAACCCGCTGCATAATCAAGGTGAGTGATTGATGATCTTTGCCCCGGAACTATCACAAAGCATTTTTCTGGAAGGACAGTTTAAGAACTTATAGCCTGATATATGGATGAGATTTTTTCTGAACCAAAATCACCCAACACTGGGGCAGTAGAGATCTCAAACTGCATCTACATCTCTGTACATCATCTACAGGACTGGACAAAGAGAGAGAGATGAGGAAGCTCTGGGGGAGTGTGGACGTCCCAACAGACAAGCGAAAGTAAGAGGCAGTGGAGGAGGAAAAGGTGAACATCATAAAACCAACATCTACCAACTCTATAAGCCACAGACTCAAGAGGAGGTGGAAGAGTGAGCGGAGGGAAAGAAAATAATAATAATAATCATCAAAATAATAATAATAAGGAACAGGAACGAGTGAGATTGAGAGAAAACAGGAGATGAGAAAGTAAGAAGGATGAAGAAACGGTGAAAATAAAGAACAGACAGCACCAGAGTCTTGAACATCCAGCTCTTCGAGATGACGAGACTCACTGACCGGAGGAGAAGCTGGCGTGTGATTGGTTGGTTGGTTTCAGAGACAGGAAACTGGATTTACAAATTAAGAGTCCGGACGATCCTCTGAGAAACTTACAGAAATAAAATACTTACCTGGAAAACCTTTGCTGTCGAACCGCAAACCTTTAAAATCCTGATTCCTCATAGATAAGGAGATCAAATTAACAGCTGCTGGTTTCGATCAGTTCAATAACAAATCAATACCTTCTATAGGAACATGTAGACCATATGAGTGTGATGTTTCAGAGGCAGCGAGCGCAAAGACAGAGGCCGGCGCTGGCTTTAATCGGTGCGTTACCATGGTAGTGGTGGCGATGTGTGTGTTTGCATGTGTGTGTGTGTGTATTCACCATACCTGGGGGTTGTGCCGGTTGTCGTGGAGATCGTCGGGGTAGGGTCTGTCGGGGCTCCAGTTCCCCGTCTTTTGGAACATTTCCTGGGCTTTGGCCGTCACCCACGACTGGCTCTCAGTCATGCCACCCTCAGGAGGTCTGGCACCGCACACACACACACACAAAACACACACATTAACACACACATAAACACACGCATACAAAGGTCAGTCGATTTTAAATCAGAGCCGTCCGCAAGGAAATAAATGACACGAGTGAATCGATGATGTTTTTGACTGTTCAGTTACACATAAAACCTAAAATATCACTTGTTTTCTCATGTAATTACTGAAAAAGTGACAATTTCTATGGCAAGTGGATTTAACATTTAAAAGCTAAGTTTGACTATCTGGAATTAACATATCAACAACTAGTCATAATTACATTTGAGTAGAGATGGATTTTTCATTCAAGATATCTGCAATTCAGTTTTGCCTCATCAAAAAGAACATTTCACAGGGTTCCCACTCTTTTGTTGAAATCATTTTCCAGCACTTTTCCAGGACATTTTCAGCTGCTACAGTATGACGGCCATCACGCCAACACATCCTCCGTCCCATTCATGCTTTGGAGAAGTCTTTTCGACAGTTGTAGCTTAAACTGGAACTAGGAATAGTCGTAATTCAGTTACAGATATCTGTAATTCAAATAGCGGATAACTGCAACTGACTTGTAGATATCTGTAATGACAAACCCCATACACATGAATGGCAAAAGTGAGGTCATTTGTCATAGGAATGTGTAGTATGTGGGTTTGTCATTACTGAATTACAGACATCTGCAACACTTATCCAGTCTGACTTTTAAATGTTAAAATGGCTTGCCATAAATTTCCTTCAGTTTACAGACGTACATATTATTTTAAACTAGTCCAACAGAGACAGTTCAGCCCTGAGAAAAAGACATTTAGGTATTTCCTGTTTGTCTGTGTAACCGATGGACGACAGAAAAACACAGAACAGGAGAAAAGACAAAGAACAGCAAAGGATCTGAGAGCTGCGGAGCTAAAGGCACCTGCTTTGAGACAGCAAAGTTTTGAGAACATGTTTATACTTGAATATGTTTCGTTGTCATTGAGTCATTGTGAATAGTTTGATATTCAAGATCCAACATCTTTCTTTATTTATCCTTCGGTTTTTACTTTAGCTTGTTTGTTTTTACTTCTATTAGTTTTCAGTATTTATCTATTTATCAAACTTTGTCATTATTCTTTGAATATAAACATTTATGTTGGTATATACTTGAAAAAAGTTTATAAAAATACACAGCGATCAGGAATATTTTGGAATAAAGTGTTAAAAAAAAGAAAAAAAAAGAAAGAAAGATCCGACATCATGTTCACTTTGTTGTCAGATATTCTCATACTGTCTGCAACTGGACAATCTGTGCCCCCCTGAAAAAATGTATGTGGATTTTCAAAATAAAACCAGACTTAACACTTACTGTAGAAAAATAATTAAATTAATATATTTTATAATATAAAAAAAAACATACACACAGATCATATACTGCACATTAAACATCCATATTAACTACAAATATATACAGTATGTGTGTACCACTGGTCTACTCACATGCTGTTGATGTTGTCGGGCTGGGTGCTGGGGAGGCCGTTGACGCCCTGCTGCCCCCCCTGTCCGTCGGTGCCCCCTCCCTCAGAGGGCGGCTCCATGCGCTGAAACATTAATGGCGTTCGGTTCTGTGTGAGATACACGACATGGCCTGCAGGCTGGTATCAGGCACACTCAGGGGGGGCAGACACAGGACACAAACACACAGGATGCACTCGCAGCATGCACCCACACGGGGGCGCCATCGGCAAGCACATGGCTGTGGGTCTCCAAGGTAAAGCAGCCTGGCAGACGACAGATCTGAGATCTGCTCACCAGCCGCTTGAACCAGAGCAGAACTTAAAGGAGACATGTTATGCCCCTTTTCCACAAATTACAATAGTTCCCTGGTGTCTTAAAGACATGTCTGTGACATGCTGTGGTCAAAATCCCCCAAGGATCAAACATCACAGCTCTTTTCATCCTCTCTAAACAGCCTTGTTCAGAACGGCTGGTTTCAGTGCCTGTCCCTTTAAATGCAAATGAGCCACTGCTTGCCCCGCCCCTTCTACTGGTAGCAGGTAGGGGTGGTATTACGCAAAAACTGAAAACTAATGACATCATTGCCAGACAACTGAGGGTACAGTTCGTAAAACCACATAGATTTTAACCTACAGAGCCTGCACATTACACATTTCTTTTGTCAATTCTCACATTTTGGGGGTCGGAAGGCAAGACAAACACCCAGATATATGTTAAAGAGCCTTCAAAAAGTGATATTTCCATAATATGTCCCCTTTAAGACATTTTAATATTGTTTACAATACAATATGTTTTGATATTGTTTGCTTATGTAGCTTATAGTTTTAATATGTTGATGCATAATTATTTATTTGACACTGGCACTATGTTGTTGTTTTTTTATACTTCTTAAAAAAGTTCTTTGCTGCTATAGGAGACTGCCGAACGAAATTGCCGAACGTTGTATATGTTTTATGCAATGACAACAATACACTTAACTTAATATGATATTATGTGGATTGATTGGTTCAAGGTCGGCGGGGAGGCAAACTGATCTCAGATCTGTGTCAGGTGGGAAACTTCTACCTTTGGCATTTGAGGTAAAATTGCTCTTAAATCACAGGTGTTGGACCAGATCAATGAAACACATCAGAAAAAAAGATGTTTCACTCAAAAAGAAACCATCTGAGGAGGTTTTTGAGTAAAGCGTCCTTTTTTTTTTTCTCTTTTGGTGTGGGGGAAGTAAACTACACATCTCATCTGATCCTGAACCAGTTGTGTTAAAAAGCAACTTCTGCTTCCTTCAGACAGGACAACAATTAAGGACAGAGGCCGGGAACAGGGACAGGGGGGGATCCTGGGTAATGGAGTCCTCTCAGGAGCGGCCGGTTTCCATGACTACAGCAGCAGCAGCAGCAGCAGCTTGTGTCATGTTGCTGGAAGCTGAGCGGGGCCGTGCTGCAGATGGATCAGAGCCTGTTCAGAAACAAGATGCAGGTCCAAACCTCCTCAGACACGAGACCAGAGGCTCGGAGCGGCTGCACTGTGCAGGAAGAACAACCAGCTTCACTTCAGGAGGAGGAGGAGGAGGAGGAGGAGGGAGTGGAGGCTTCACAGCTGCTTCTAACATCTGGATTATGTGTTATATGTGTAACTCCATCCATTTATTACACAGTGACAGACTGAGTGCGTCTCAATTTAGGGGCGACGTGACCAAGACGTCACATTTCAAAGCATCCAGGCTCCTTTGCAGCCCATTAAAAAAACATATATTATTTGTTTTCCCTTCCTTTTTCTATTTGTAACTGATGTAGTGCAGTTTTAGCCTAGAAATCTAGCTGCACCCTAGTGGCAGCAAATCTATTTGCTCCGTAGGTGGGTCTAGAAACGAGCCATAGGAACTTTTTGAGTCTCGAACACCGTTTGTGTTCACCAATCACAGCGCTCTATCTGTTTAGAGAGTCGTTGGGCGGGCTTAACGCAATGACGACATACATTTTAATTGGCTTGTCAGGCTAACGTCATCCTGCTCTTTGTTCTGATTGGTCGTAGCGCTACCCTATTGGTGCAGAGGTAGTTTGAAAGACAGCCTTCATCCCGCCCCCTGGATTGAGCCGAGGTCTACCGGTCGTTGCCAGACTAGACATTTCAACATTATCACGCGATATTTAATGTCAAGAAATAGCCAATTTCATAGTAATGTCATCTTTTTCATAAAGGCAAAAGATTGCACATGCTTTTCATGCTTGAGCTTTTTTGGTAAGGCCAGACCTTTTTCAGTTTCTCCACCAAGTCCTTGCAATTGACCGTTATTTCTAGGCTATTTCTAGACATTATGACACAATTACTTGTTATTTCTTGACATTAACACATAATTAGTGGCCTGTAAATTAAAGGGTTACCCAATTTTCTGTGCTGTTGTTTAATGTTTGTGTTGCGTTTGAGGACCCCTTGAAAACGAGGTGATCCCACAATTTATCTCAATCCTCTTTCTAAGGTGTGTTTTTTCTTTCTTCGTATGGTTTGTAAATGTGACGGTCCAGTCTGTGTTGGATTTAAAAAATTTCCAGCAGGTGACCAGCTGGATGCAGCTGCAGCTGTTCCTACAGTTGCTAGGTAACGGTAGCTGGGCTTTTTGGCGGTATAGGTCTGGAAATGCATTACTCCTCCTCCGTAGACTAACACACCGTCTCATTTACATTGTCCTCCGTTGACCTCGTAGGGCGTGAAGCCCCCCTGAACTGAGACACAGCTATTTTATGATGATTATTTTGGTTAATGATTTCTAAACGCGCTCAATGATAAAACATCTGGAAGCAGAAACGGACGATTCCAGATGTGGTCCAGAGTTTTGTCTGTTTGTGATAACCACTACTCTCTGACTGGGCCGAAGCTTTAAAGCCAGCGGTGGCCAGATGTTTTATTGTTCTATTTAAAAAAAAATTATTATTATTGTACCAGTATGAATGTGCGTGACATCATCAGTTCCTGGTCGTCATGGCAACCCAACTGAAAGCCGTCCATCTCCCCCTCCTTGTTTGTTTGTTGTTCTCTGGACAGTCAGTCTGGGTTTGGGTTTGGGTTTGGCACCCCCACCCCCCTTCCCCCAGTGATGCATCCTGGGAAAAGTTCACGGTACTACAGACACGTACAGTACAGGTGGGGGGTTATGTAACAGTGGACGCTGGCCGGACAGAGGCTTGGATGGAGAATGTGTCAGCGGTGGCGTTCGTATGTATCAGCCGATGGCCAGGTGATGACATACACGCTGCAAAAACTCAAAATCTTACCAAGAATATTTGTCTTATTTCTAGTCAAAATGTCATTTCTAGTCAAAATAAATCTAATTATACTTAAAATAAGACTTATCACATTTAAAAAGTAGCTTGTTTTTAGACACTTTTAAAAAAAAACTTTTTTCAAGCAAATTTTTCCACTTTAAATAAGTAGAAAAATCTGATAGTGGAGCAAGTTTTTCTTTCTTATTACAAGCACACAAAAAAACCTGCTTTCACTGGCAGATTTTTCTACTTATTTCAGTGGAAAATTAGTTTGAAACAAGTGAAAACTGTCAAATTTCTAGATGATGAGTCTTATTTTAAGTGACAAGAAATTAGTTTTGACTAAAATTGAGACATTTTGACAAGAAATAAGACAAATATTCTTGGAAAGATTTAGAGATTTTGCAGTGTGGGGTCTGATATTGTCCTTTTCCTTGTAGTGCAGTGCAGAGCCACTGGTCACAGGAGCCTCCACTCAACATCCCACCCGCCACCACAGACACACACAGATACAGACACACACAGATACAGACACGCACAGATACAGACACACACAGATACAGACACGCACAGATACAGACACACACACACACACACACACACACAGATACAGACACGCACAGATACCGATATACAGACACAGGTACAGACAGATTCATGAGGAGAAAATGGTTCTTGGTTAGAGAAACTTGGTGACAATCGACCTGGATTGACCAAACAGGGAGAGCTTGATAAGTCAAGGTCTCGTCTCTTCCTGGAAGGATAAAGCGAGAGAGCGTCAGAGGGACGGAGAGACGACGTGGTGGACGGGACTACAGACAACAGAGGAGAGGGACAGACAGACCAACAACAGAGGAAAACTACAACAACACATCTGAGACACAACAACAGCTCACAACAGCAAACACCGACAGATGAGACAGACAGAGAGAGAGAGAGAGAGAGAGACAGAGAGGAGAAGAAATCCACCCTCTGCTTCAGTTCACTGTCATGTGATGCTGCTGTTATTCTTGGTCGTGGTTATCTAACGCTGCAGCCTCTTAAAACACCACCTGCTTTCTGTTTGTTTTACCTGGATGATCTCTGCGCTTTAACGTTTCTCACACAGACAACAATCGTGTTGCTTCCTCCACTTTCTGCCGTAATGAAAAGATGTTGTTATATAGGCTACAACGCCACATGTCACTGCTATAATGAGATTATAACAAAAAAAGATAATATTATAAGCTTTTATAATTTTGTTCTTACATTATTCATTATTTCTTTTTTCATCTCTGCTTTTCAGACTGTACTTTAAACACAACACACATTACTGATGCATTGTGTAACGATCTGTTTAACATACTTGTGAGGGTCCAAAATTTTGATCTTTGTTTATTGCAAAAGTCACTAATATGTGGACTGGACTAGAGTCTGGATCTGCATTCAGACCTGAACCTAAAAATGATTTATTACTGAGGGACTAATAGATTCATAAGAAATAAAAGGGAACTGGGAAACAAAGTTGAATTTTGAAACCATTATAATGAGGAATGGGAACAGGGTGAAACAGAAGTCTATCTTGTCCTATCTGTACATTATCTAACTAATATCTAAATTAGTAATAATTATAACTTGTTTAACCACTAGCGCAGCTTCTCTGGTCTTTATGGTACTCGTGTCATGTGACGCTACCACTGCAACTTAAGTCAGTCCATGAGTAAACACATAGAGAGTCAAGACCAGAAACAATAGTCCAATAAACAAGTGTGTAAAGTGGAATTTAAGAGGAAAATACATGTTCAAACTGTTCAGTTTTGAAGATGTGTTAAGCTCATTCCTTTAAAGGAGTTGAGAGTTGAAAAAATCTGAAAATGGAAAGTGAAACCTCACTTTTTAGTTTGTTTTTCTAAGATTAAGCACTTTGTTTTAAGAGAAGCTTTCCTATATGTAGAATACTGAATATTAGATTTGCTGTTACTTATACTTTGCCACATATTCAACAGCCAATCAGTGATGGTGTCTGTAACAGTGTTGTGTGATGGGGTCGGGTGGATTCTTTCTTCACAGAGGAGGAGGAGAGGAGGAAGGAGGTGGGATGATGGAGGGATGGAGGGATGGAGCGACAGACACACAGACTGGTTTAAAGTCCTTGTGCGCTGCTGATGTTGAGAGAGCCTGTCCATTCAGTCCAATGGGAATGCTGCATTCAGGAACATACCGACAATACAAGTGTCACTGCAGGGTACTGTCTGAAAGACTGGCGAACATACTCTCCTGTCACCTGCTCCTGTAAAGCTCCTTGTTTCTTCTCGGTCTCGGTCAATATGGAAGATTATTTAAAATCTTTATTCTAGGAGCAAAATGACGACTTTAAAATTTTAAGATTTTTAGGTTTCAGATTTTTCTGGAGTGAACAGGAAGGCATCACGTGAGTGGAGAGATGTTTTCCACACGTCCACAGTGTGCAGACTGAAAATAGACGGTGGGAGCGAGTGCATCGCAAAAGGCATTCATCAACGGGAAGGGAAGAGCACTGACACTGAACGAAATGTAAGGCCATGTGGTATCATCATCATCATCATCATCATCATTGTGAAGAACATTATAAACAACAAAAAAAATCGTCATTTTAACTCAGTGAATCCACTGTGAGAGGAAAATCGTAGCAGTAGGGGAGGGAGAGGTTGATAAAATGCAAAAAACAGAGGCAAACAGCTGGATTCCTCGGTTTGCAAACAGGGTAAAGAAAGAAAGAAAGAAAGAAAGAAAGAAAGAAAGAAAGAAAGAAAAAGAAAGGGAGCGACACGGTGCTAGAAAGGGGACGAGGTAGACTTTCAGGTAGCATGCTAATAAAGGGAGCACAGGCTGGGGGGGGGGGGAGGTAACGTCTGGGGTAAATGCGATGGTTTCTCCTGAAGGAGGAGGAGGGGGGGGGATTTAAATGTATAAGACTTTGATTCTTATGCTTTTAAATCCACATCTGGCAAAGGGAGGTCAGTCTACAGGCTCGGGGGCAGCAGCAGAAAGAAAGGGGGTGAGGGAAAAGGAAAAAAAAAGGGGGGGGAGGGGGGGATAACAGGTGTTGTTCTTTTTTGTTGCGTTCAGGGAGGGGGGAGGGGGGTTGGGAGGTTGTTTTTCGTTCTCCGGAGAGGTGGGGTCTACCTGTTCCTCTCGCAGCGCCTGCTGCTTTTTGGTCTTGCTCTGGCGGTAGTACTCCATGATCATCATGGCAGCGTAGATTTTGCCCACCGTCAAGTCTGTGGCTGCTGAAAAAATGACAAGTTACCCTGCAAGATTAGACCCGAGCGAGATGGGACCCTGAGCCGTGGGGGGAGGTGGGAGTGGGGGGACAAGACACATACACATCACCAACACAATAACATGCAGAATACACCAGTGATGGAGGAAACTCTTGTTTAGCGTCAGTCCACAGAGGGAAGGAGGAGACCTGCTGTATGTTCAGGTTCAGGTGAGTCTAGTCCGCCTCCAGAGGTCAGAGGTCAGTGGTGATCAATATCTATGACCAACAACACTCAACATTAGTCCTATTGGTGCACTGGCATCCAGAGGCACACAAAGGAAAAGGCTTAGGGCCCCCAATGGGAAAATCGGGCCCCTGATGGCCCCTCCTATTGGCAAACACTGCAAATAACAACTTTAACCCTCTCTCTTGTAAAGACACGACTGCTGTAGCTAACATCTAATTTAACTAATTTTAAATCACTTTTACAAAAAAAATGCATTTTTAACCAGTGGTGGACCTATTTTATATTGTTTATTGTGTTGGGCTTGTTGGGGTTTAAATACCATGGGCCACAGATTTTACTTTCACTTTCATTTGATCATTCATTGGATGGATCACTATTCGTCTCTATTTTCTCCTTGTTTTATGTATTTAAAATGATTTTTTTATGTGTGCAGAACTTTTTAACTTTATTATGAAAGGTGCTATATAAATAAAGTTTATTAAAATTATTATATTACCTGCAGATGAGGCATTCAGGGAACACACTACTACACATACTCCTATTTAACTCTTAGAAGTTATACTGTAGGTCTAATGCAGACAAACCTTCATGTTTGTGTGCACCCACAAACATGGTTAATAGATTTTTTAAACATTCAGTTTAAGCTCATTTACAGCATTGTTGATACCACTTTATTCAAATTTTTAAGGTATAAACATGCAGAAGAAAATCGGTTTCCAATCGCCTCTGAGCGTTTCAGTCTGATCTGGAGAAGTCCAGTCTTAGTCGGACTCACAATTTTACGTCCAGTTATAGACGGATTAAAACCATAATTTGATTTTTAAATGTACTGACTGTCTAAACCTCCTTCATGAAGCCTCCTCTGAAACGGAGCTGAGCTCCGTCGCTGGTGCACGACACACAAATACAATATTACATTACAACACTGTACAGTTACTAAACACAACAGAGCTGGTAGTCTTTTCACAGGCAGATGCTGCACCTTTCTATATCTTATCAATCAATCATCATTCTCCATACGACCATACTGTCTTATCTAAAAATAAATATGTCTGATCTAAAATATTAAGGCTGAGGACTGGGTAGCCACCTCACTAAGAAAGACGTGGTGGTGGTGGACGCCTCGGTCTAATGATGCCTGAGAAAACAGGAGCTCAATTTTTTTCTAAAAACTCTGGACATGTATCCCCAGAGTTTGGATGAAACACATAAAAAACATTTAAAATCAGAAAAATATTGAGCTTTGTTTTTGGTTGTCAAATAAAAACAAAATAGCGGAGAAGGTTCTTAGTGAATGAGAGGCGCCCTTTTCAAAGTGGCACAGCTACAAGTCCTTCAGCATTAAAAGTGTATTATAGTGTGTGATGATAAGATATGACCACACATATCTTATTAAACTACTGGACAATAAGACATGCCAGTGCATTGTATATTATCAGGTGACATGCATGTAACAAAACAGCCTGAGGTTATTGCTACACATGCATATATACATAATTATACTTGGGTTTTACTAGAATCACCTCAATAATCTGATTCTACACAGATCTACCTGGAAGTGGTCACTCATCACAATCAATAATAACTTGTCAGTCTAGATCTATTCCACCTATTGATCTGCCTCTAGTTTTCTTCCTGTAGTGAAAAGACTTCTATAGAGGATCTTCTATAGCAGGCACCCCCTGATACCAGGTCTGACCGAGTGGGTGGAGAGATCAGCAGTGTGTGTTTGTGTGTGTGTGTGTGTGTGTACTACTGTCTCCACTGTGTGCTGGGGAGCCTACAATTCATGTGTGGTGTGGCGCATTTGTGTATAAGATGTTTATATGTAAAAATAAATGATGCTGGGACTAATTTAATATAATGATTTCTGCCAAAGTATGAACTCAAAAGCCAAAATTGGGCTACAAATGGCACATGGTTAATGTAGAGGCCAAATCCCTAGACATCATTGAGAAACTCTGGGTTCATTTGTACGGACAAAGTCACAGTTTGTATTTTTTCTGATAATTAGCAGTCAATCAAGAAGTTGAGTGTTCCTGAATATAAGCTTGCAGAGAGGTATAGTAAGAAACTTTCTGTTGAGACTGTGACAGACAATGAAGAATAACTAACATCCCTTAAATAATTTTGGTTTATTGCCAGTCTGCCTCCATTTTTGATGTGGAACCTCTGTCTCCCTCTACTGGCAGAAGGAGTAGTTACACCCACAGTGCTCTCCAATGAGGAAAAGCCAAACAGACCAATCGATTGTCGGTTCTCACCGTGATCCTGAGTGTCTGTTTTTCTGACTTGTCTTGGATGTGTCTTTGTTTTTATTCCTGCATTTGTTGCTTAGGCTTCTTCCGCTTTGGTAAACCAATGATTTAACATGGTTACTTGTTACGGTGCAAGAATGTCATGAAAGACACCAGGGAGAAGACTCTGGAGATCTACCCTGATGCTGACAGACTTCATCAACATCATGTGAACTTGTTTAGCTTGAACACAACAGACATTTATTTATATACAAGTCCAACGGCGTGGCTTTAAAATACACCAACTAAAACCAAAGGTGCTGCTCACTGCAGGGTTGGTAAAGCAAGAGGATGGTGAGCAACAGAACCTCTCTGGGGTTCATCTGGACCAGCATATTTTCAGTCCATATTAATTGGGCCTGGTGTTGACTTAAAGGGATAGTTCACCCTAGAATGATATTTCGCTCATTATCTACTCACCCTCATGTTGACTAAGGGCTGGAAGAAGTCTCAGAGTCCTCCGTCCCTTCTCTGAGTTACAGGGGGTCTTAGCGTAGCAGTGCATTTCAAAGCAACGGTTGTAAAGGGACACCAGAGCTCTTCGTAAAAAAACACACACAAAAAAACATCCAAATACCTCCATGATGCTCGTATGTAATGTCCGTCTTGTGCTGAAGCCCCAAATTGCGTAATTGTCCCGAAAAAAATTAAATAAGTCCACATTCCAAGCATGTTTGTAGCATTAGCTCTGTGTCTGTTGTCCGGTCTTCCGCTGCCAGCGCGCATGCGCAACCAGACTGAGACTCGAGTCGGTCTCAGTGCGAACTTTGCGCATGCGCGCTGGCAGCGGAAGACCGGACAACAGACACTCCGGAGCTAATGCTACAAACATGCTTGGAATGTGGACTTATTTAATTTTTTTCGGGACAATTACGCAATTTGGGGCTTCAGCACAAGACGGACATTACATACGAGCATCATGGAGATATTTGGATGTTTTTTTGTGTGTGTTTTTTTACGAAGAGCTCTGGTGTCCCTTTACAACCGTTGCTTTGAAATGCACTGCTACGCTAAGACCCCCTGTAACTCAGAGAAGGGACGGAGGACTCTGGAACTTCTTCCAGCCCTTAGTCAACATGAGGGTGAGTAGATAATGAGCGAAATATCATTCTAGGGTGAACTATCCCTTTAACCCTTTGTCGGGCAAGTAACCACATTCAGTAACTTTTTTGTGACAAATGAAGTAAGTTTTAAATACTTTATATACACCTGTTTTTAAAAAATGATTACCCCCGAAGTGTGAAGAACCATAGATGGTAACGTCTTTGTCCTTGATTTGCAAAAACAAAATAAAAAACTCTTCTAATATCTTCCAATAATGATCGAGTTTTGAATTTCAAAGTATGTCAAGGCTTGGTGGTACTGTAAGTAATGACCCAAAACCTAGCATACAGTATATAACTCTACCAATACAACCTTTGCTACAACAGTATCTCTGGTTTAGATGGGCCTCCCAACAAACACAAACTGATGTTCTCATGAACCGGAGGCCAGAAAGTGGCTTTATCTTTGTATTATTGGAAAACCCAGTGAGTTACTGAGTTAACAAGAGTTTACGAGGGTTTATGAACTTGGGAACAAGAGTTCTATCGTCAAGGGATCATAAAATCTGATTGGGGCTCATACGGACAATATTTTGCAAATCTTGACCTTGAGTTTTTATGTATCTCGTAAGCGATCAAGTGTCAGTCAATGGGACTTTGGACTGCTGTGAAACTACCTAAATATCTCAATGGCAACCTGGCTCATAGTTGATTAGATATGTTGCTTTGGACCAAAGAGACGTAGAGATGAAGAGAGCCTACAGTGGTGGATGTATGCATGAAGATCTTTATATGCATGTATGCGTGTAGGTAGGCCTTCGGTGTGTGAGTTCAGTGTTGTAGTGGCCTGATCAGGAGATGCGAAGCAGTGAATGACACTGACTGGTAGAAGCTGTCCTCTTGGTGAGTTGGTGATCGGACACACAAACACCACTATGCGCTCTTCGCCTGCAACTTACCCTTGTGCGGTGTGACCAGCAGGTCCAGAGTCTTCTGGGACAAGTTTGGCCAAATCGCCATCATCTCCTTTCTCAGTTCTGCGTCCATCTGGTGCTTGTCTGCACCACCTGAGGCAGCCCCCGCCCACCACCCGCCACCCAGACCAGTCCACACACCAAACACACACACACATACACCAAACAGTTGCACAAACATTCATTTGCACATAAACACAATGCGAAGAAGGTGCAGACCAAAAGGGTGGCACGATGGCACAAAACCCCAAAAGAAATATATTTATCCATTCACCCGTTTGCACACACACCCAAAACAAAACAAAAAAGTATTTAGTTAGTTAGTGTCACAGTTTTTGTCATATTTGCTGCAAATAATCTGAAGCATTTGTTGCAGAGAAACAGTTGGAAAAATACCCAGGAACACCCGGGAATATCAGACAGGACGAAGAGACAGAGTCTAAAGAGGGGTGATAGTACTTTAGGGTGGGGTGGGGTGGGGGCGGCGTACCCTTGGCAATCTTTATATCCAGTGCTGTCCTGATCAGAGCCATGAGGGTGGAGTTAAAATGCACCGTGTTGTCGTCGGCAACCGGCAGATCCATGCGCAACAGCCTCTGTGGAGAGCCAGTCAGGATGACAGGATGAGAAAGGGACGTGTCCTTCAGCGAAAAGGGGCGGTGTTCCTGAACCTCCAAGGAAGGGGGGTAGGGGGTTGGGGGTCGGGGGTGGAGGCGGGGGTTGAGAGAGCTCCATAGACAGCAGCCAATTAGAGCCCTGGACTGGATTTGTCCAGGTGTCTTAGTCAATGTTCCCTGAGACAGATTGGTGTTGAGGAGTGGACGATTTCAAGTGTCACTACGACTCTGATCAATGAAGCACAATGAGTCAAGTGATTGATTGAGTTTTAAACGTCCTCTAGTAAATTCGTGCTGCATTCAGGTTCAACCGCTGAGCCGTTGTGGGTGTGTTTAAGTACTTAATGTCTGCTGCACACGTTTTTTTTCTCCATCCTTTCATTTAAGTGCATGCATTTGCAATTGTTGCAAAGAGCATTTGCTTGGAGGAAAGAAAGGTGACTTCCTGCGTCTCCTGTTCATTTGTTTTTTTTTGTTTGTTTTTTTCCCAGTGATACTCTACGTTGACAGCACAGCTATCCAATGAGGGCCATCTGCTGCTAAGCAACTGTGAGAGCCGAGAACCACAAGGAAGAACAATCAGAGCCAAAATGGCCTCCGACCCAACCTGTGCCCATGTTCCCTAAAATGTGTGAATGCATTGGCGCATTTACACATCTCTGTTGTTACACACATAGAGATATAGATATAGATATATAACAGTACACATACACCAAACCCCACCCACACCAACCCCCTAGCATCCCTCCCCACCCACTTACACACAATTATTTGCACAGACTGCAATTAAGGGCGCTTAATTGGAGTCCTTAGGAGACAAACTAGGTCGACTGGAGAACAATAACAGTATCACTGGTGTAATTCTGCTATTTTTCAGGAGACTGCTGTTGTTTATTTTAACTGAGGCATCCGCTATAGAGCTCCCCCTACCTGTCAGGAGGTTCCCTGTCTTTAAAAAACATTTCTATACCAAGGTAAAACCAATGGAGAAACCCGCAGATAGAACGAAACAAGCCTGAGGGTAGGTGGGAGGGGGCCACCTGGGGGCCCCCCTCCCCCGCGCTGCTTGTCGTTTCGTTCCTATCCTGACTTGGTTTGGCATCCATTGGATTTACCTACGAACATGAGCGTTGGGCACTCACGATGGCAAGCACGGTAGTACAATGGCGGTATGTGTGTGTGTGTGTGTGTTTGAAGGAGGGTGGGGGGGGTTGTGTATACATGCTCGTGTGTTCCTGAGTGTTGTGCGAGTGTCGGGCATGCCCAGAGCCAACAAGTCGTGTGTCAGGCAGAGGGCATCGGCCAACATCCACAGCGCTCGGCAGCAGCAGCAGCAGCAGCAGCGGCAGCGGCAGCGCAACAGCAGCAGGCTCGATGTCGCCCGTAGCCATGCGACACAGAGTGCGGGGAATCGCATGCAGCACCACACAACACACCCCCGCTAGGAAAAAAACCCACACACAGAGCATGCAGCATGCCTTTTTTACTACACTCCCATTATCTAAGCCCCAACTCTTCCCACCTGCCCAGCCTAATATACCCCTTCCCTCCACCCTCCACCCACCACCACCTCCATTTCCCTTAAAACCCACTTTCACAATACAAGCAGCCGTGCATCCGCGCAAAGAGAGTATCCTCAGTCTAATTGGGTTAATCCTACTGACTGATTCATTTCGTATCTTTTTGTTGTTTGGTTGTTGTTGTTTTTTTGCTTTTTGTGCTCTACATTCATGATTCCCTTAATTAGAAAAAGTCAAATTGAACAGCGATGGTTGTGTTTCATATCAAGTCAAGATCTCTCTCAATGCCAAACGGGTGCAGTGTCTTTAAGGGGGACTCAGAGTTAGAGGATTAGAGTTGTGGCATTCCCTGAAAGAAGAAAAAAAAAATCATAGAGAAGATCAAAAAGAGATGATTGATGTTCTGTTTTTGTTTGGTTTTGGACCAACCAGACTTTGTGGTAGAAGTAGTAGTACTTGTAGGGTAAAGGGGGGGAGGATGGGGAGTCTATCAAAGAGGGGGACACACGGTAGGGGGGTTGGGGGGCAGTAGTTAGTCGACTTAAAACTAGGTGGATCTAAGCTTGGTCATGAGATGTGGTTACAGATAAAAAAGGGAAATGAGAAGGGAAGAAGAAGAAGAAGAGGAGGAGGAGGAGGAGGAGGAAGATCGTGGAAACACTGAAAGAGTAAAAGAGGAACTGAGAGGACGTGTCTCAACTGGAGGCAACAGAGAGAAACTGAGTGTGTGTGTGTGTGTGTGTGTGCATGTGTGTGTGTGTGTGTGTGTGTGTGTGCATGTGTGTGTTGAGATAGAAAAAAGGGAGAAGAGAAGAGAGGCTGAAAATTACAGAACAAGACAAGAGATAAAGACGAGGACTTAAAAACAACACTGACAGAAGTTTACTGAGAAGTTCAAAGGTGCCGTAAAAAAACAAAAAAAAGAAAAAAAAACTAGTGAGGCCGAAGCCTCCGGGTCCACTACAGGGAAGACCGAGACAATCGTCTGAACTTTAAGAGGAAATCAGTGTGAAAAAGGTCAAAGATGTCCGACCTCCATCTCTCTATGCCGAGACAAGACGTGACGACTCTCTGATCTCCAGATAAGAAAAAAAAAAAAAAAAAAGGTCCTTTAATGGACTTATGGAGTCTATAACTGGAGGGCTGTGATGGCTGAAGTATGTGATGGGAGGGGGGGAAAGGGGGGGCACTGCCAGAACAGTACTGGAGAGAGAGAGAAAGGAAAGAGTATGAAGAGACAGAGCACAGGCTCTGATGGAGGGATAGATGGATGATATGATGGGATGAGGTGATTGCAGACAGACATGTGGACGCAGAGATAGAAGGACAGAGAGAGAGAGACAGTTGAGAGATCAAAGAGAAAAGAGAGAACAACAAAAATGAGTAAAAAGTGAAGGAGAAAAAAAAGAGGAAGAGAGAGGAAAAAGGAGGCTGACGCTCGGATTCAACAAGGGATCTAATGTGTGAACAGTAAATCTGTATTAATATAATATGATTCTGCAGGTAAAGAGATAAGTCTGAGTTACTTTGACATCTGCAAATGTCTGGGGCCCCTGAGGGGACAAGTGGCCCCTGAAGGCCCCTTCACATTCTCCCTTTTTGTAATGACAACTATAAACTTAAACTTTCAACTGAAGCCTTCATGTTGTCTCAGTGTGCTATGTTTGCCTCTGCAGAGTTCTATACTGCATGTGAGGCTTTCAGGGTCCATCTGTAAATTGTAGCTCCTACCAAATAGTCTGCATATGAGGCGTTTAAGGAACATCTGGGAACATCTATATACACCCTGAAGGGGTGGAGTAGGAGGTGCCTCAGAGTCAAGGATCTCCACCTGTTTGGTTATATACTGTATGTATTACCGATACAGATACAGTATAAATAGCCAGTTTGACATCAAGTATTTTACAGATTTCATGCACCTCGTGTTTATTTTTCTCTTTGGAAGGCCCTGAATTAATGAACTTTTCTGTCAACAGTAAACAAAGATTCTGTTTTTCTATCGTAAACATTCAAACTAAGTTGAAAAAAACAAACAAAAATTATTCTAAGAAATATAATGTTGGATATTTGTCTCTGCCCCTGAACACATCAAACATGATCAGCAACATAGCTGAATCTGGGCGTCAGTAAAGAGGAAAAAGAGAGAGAAGAGAGAGACAGAGTGACAGAGTGGAGGACAGAAAGTGCAGACAACAAGACAAAGAGATGCTGAGATGCTCGACCCAGATCTTTACCCTGACGGTCTGAGGCCAAAGACTCAAGTTTCCTTGCATGTCAAAGAAAAAGCAATAAGAATCCAAATGCATCTTGGAAGAAGACCAAAAAAAGGGGGGAAAACTAAGAAGGGCCAGAACTTTTCCTACTCATATTCATTACAAATCATTGTTATCATTATTTGCATGTGCACAGCGTGTGCACGTGTGGGGCATGTGTATGCGAGCACTAAAGAGCCATCCACAGGAATAAGAGACCCAGAGGACCGAAGACAGACGCCCTTGCCGTTCCTTCTGTACCTGCATCGTCAGCACAGAGCTGCACGGTGTGAATAGAAACCACTTTACATGATGTTTGGATCTAACACTGGTCCAAATTTATTTAATTATGCATGATCCATAATGTGTTATCCATCGATTTTTCACACTTTAGTAGATGTGAGTGGGTCAACTGGTCCTCAGGATGTCATTTTTCTTTTAATATGTTGCAAATAATCAACAAATGTGGCCGGATAATATGTTTCATTGATACTTTTTACATCATTTACTTTCAATTTTTGGTTTTAACTTAAGAACGAATAAAACAGGCTGAAGCGTATGTATTATTCTATGTATAGCTATAGAGTGAAAATATGCAAATTTCTATTTAAAAGGAAGTTGTTTTTCTTGCTTCATGTTTAGTTTCATGTCTGTTTAGCATTTGTGGATGTGTGTGTGTGGATGTGTGTGTGTGTGCGTGCATGCGTCCGTGCAGGTTGCAGAGGGACTGGCAAAGCCTCCTCCGTTCCCTTACTCCTGCGGCCTGACTAGGGGGGAGGAAATAAAAAAAGATAAAATATAAAAGAAAAGAGGGATCGACTACCACTCCACTATCACTTCACTTCACTGCACGACAAAAGCCCATCCCTCCATCCCCGCGGTCGGAGAGAGAGAAGAGAGGACAGCGCTCACCACCACCACAACCACCACTAACAGACAATGAGGAGAACACCGCTGGGAGGAGGAGGAGGAGGAGGAGGAGGAGGAGGAGAGGAGGAGGGGGTGAGGAAGAAGAGGAGGAGGAAGAAGAGGAGGAAGGGAGGTTTTAGCAGGTGAGAGAGGAGGAGGAGGAGGTTTCTTCTCCCCAGCGATGGGGAGGTTTCAGAACGGAGATGGGAGGGGACAGACAGAGGAGAGGGGAGAAGAGGAAGAAGAATGAGGGGATAAAGGGAGGAACGAGAGAGAGAGAGGGAGAGAAGGAGGAGGGAGGGGGGAAGTGGGGAGGGGGGCGAGTCTACCTTATAGGCGACCCGGGCGGGACACCTCTTCCCAAGGCCTAGCGGCGGACACATGTGTCTTAGCATCTGATACATGTCTGTGTAACTGATCCGGCCGCTGGGGTGGCCACACACAAACACACACACACACACACACACACACACATGCATTCAAACACCCACGCACCAACACACACACACCGGACAGAACAAACGAAGACGGACGACATGAAAACGAAAGAAAGAAAAAACGATGAGGGGCGGGGAGAGGGAAGAGGAGGAGGAGGAGGAGGGAGACAAACAGAGGTGAGTTTCAGGGAAGAGGAGGAGACATGAGGAGAAAAGTAAAAGAAAACCGACAAAGGAAAGGAGGAAGAAGGAGGGAAGGAGGGAGGGGGGAAGGGGGGAGAGGGGGGAGGGGGGGAACAAATACACAGAGGTTATTGTTTTGATCGCTGTGGATTATGTGGTTGCTGTGGTGAGAAGAAAGAGAGGAGGAGGAGGAGGAGAGAGAGAACGAGGGGGTGTGTAACTACGTGGCTTCTAGTCTGGTTTATCATAAAGTACCGGGGAGGGAGAGGAGGAGGAGGAGGAGAGGTAAGAAGAGGAGGAGGAGGTGTTGTTTAGTTTAGTTAGTTAGTTGTTGTTATTGAGATAGTACCGTTCTATGCGAGGTGAAAAACGAGGGGGTTTGGGTTTTTCTTTTTTCTTTTCTTTTCTTTTTCCTTTTTTTTTTTTTGGTTCTTTGCCCTCTTTCAGCCGCTCGGATAGAACTGGCAGCGGGGCTTCCAGCAGGCAGAGAAAAGCACCGCTGCACAGGTCGTCGGAGTGATCGCGTCACAATGACAAGTCAATGCAGTCCCATCAGATACTGAGGCTGCGTGTCCACCAGGAGCCTCCGCACACCGCCGCACTGCACACGGCGCTCATGGGAGCCCTCGCTGCTGAGGATGAGGATGATGGTGATGATGATGAAGAGGGTGCTCAACAGCTGGGTCTCGGCTTTTTCGGGCGTCAGGTCGCCCACATCACAAAATAAAACCATCATTTAACGGTAACACTTTATAGTAAGTACACGCTATCAACTCATTGAGTGCCGCGCTCCTTTCCAAAGTTTTAGTCAAGTGTACCGGCAATTTAGACCATTTTTGACGATTTTTGTAGAGCCACAGTGTATTCTATATTATTGCCACCAACACATACTGTGGCTCATTTGAAAGGTGAAACTTTATGCTTCAAATGGCCACAAACCGTTTGTTTCTACGTGCCTCCGTTCCTGAGAAAACTCAAGCTAAACATGGCTGGGTTTCACCAAAATCCCTGCTTTTTTTCTAGAAAAGGAGATAGAGCGTCTTTTATGAAAGGAGCTCTGTTTGTGCCTGTCGCTCTTCTGACACTTGCATTTCTGGATCAAAGGGCTCGTGTAAGACAAATATATACAACAATTGTTGTTCTATTCACAAAACCACCATCGGGGGCAGGGGGGGGGGCCACTAAACAACAATAACACAGACGCACCGTGCCATGTCACAGCCTCTCGCCACTGAATGTGATGGTCTCTCGGCCAAAAGCAACGTTTAGCGTTTTTTCTCTCATTGGATTTCTGTGGCTCTACATACGTCATTGGGTATGCTTGATACGATTGGCTATAAGCTACGTATAGATGCATTTGATAGACATTCATAGCGCCCAATAAACAGCTCTAACCACACCTCAAATACGAAAAAATGAACGGGTGGTTCCCAGACCGAATCTCAATCTACATTGAGATGAGGTCTGGTGTTAGCCAGGCTACTATTAAGCATTAGTTAAGCATTAACCTGTTACCATTCCAACGGCCCGCCCGCGGGCCCCCGGGGGGGTTTTAAACAGGGAGGTGTCATAGAGGATGTCACCAGTCACTTGAAATAGTCATGCCACATATCGTTGGAAAGCTAAAACTCTTGTGATTAAAGATATGCCGACCATTCCTAAATATAATCATCACAGCAACACTCGAATCAGACTATAAACATGCTAACAAAGTTCGTAAAAAGCCGATATAACTCACGATTTGTGTCAGGGCAGGCTCAGGATCACAGGGTTTCCCCACAAACTTGGTGTCGTTACATTCAGAAAAGTCCAGTAAATCCAATCCAGTAAAGTATTTAGTCCAAAACACACGGTTGTACCGGTAGATAGCCTCATCCCGCTGCTGCATCTTATGAAATTACGCATTGTATATCCAGTAAATCCGTTTATTTCTCCTCATAAGTCCGGCGTTTACATGAAAACAATGTTTATTTCACTTCACAAAATGGCGCTGCGCTCTGACCTTTCGATTGACAGCTCACTCGACCAATCACAAGCTCCCTGTCCCCGGCTGCCGCCTGCAATAGCGAATGAGTGGCTGTGTCTGTATGAGGAACATCCCCTCCGACAGCGCTGAATGGCTTCAGCCAATAGAAACCGATCCCGATGGCACTGATGCATTGAATAGCCAATGAAATTCCGAAAAAAACGATGTGCTGCATTCACGGTCCCTGGGAAAATGCAGCACTGCCATTTTCATGCGTAACTTTGCAAAAGATGCACTTTGGCGCATGTATTGTTTCTCAATGGCAATTTTAGGAAAACGCCTAGATATACACTTAGAAAAACATGTGTAAAATACTATTTTTTAGCAGGATTGTTATCAAATTTGAACTGGGGCCAGGTAAGGCTTCATGCTGTGGTCCCATTGTGTTTTCCAGCTAAAATTCTCAGCTACACTCATCTTCAGGCATCTGATTGCAACAAAAAAATTCAGGCGAGAATAAAAACATTCTAATTCAGTGTGTTCCAACTTAGATTACTCAATGATAATAGCACTTATAGTGATTATTTCAGTTTGGGGAAAAACTTCAGAGTGTTACCTTTCAAAAGAGACCAAGCCCATCCATATTCTCCAAACAGTTCAAGAACAGCATTCAATTTACTTTGGGTACGCCTTGGATAGGCGAATATTACAGAATTTATAGGAGTGGTAATACTGAATTCATCATTTATAATACATGAATGCTCATTAGCATGTAGTTTATTAACACAGTTTAAAATGTTTTACTCATCATTGATAAGCACTAACTGTATTTATAAACTACATACTAATGAGTATTCATGCGTTATAAATGAGGAATTCAGTATTTATTAATGCTTAACTAATGCTTAATAGTGTGTACTTAATATAAAGTCCCATTTAACTTAACTCAAACTTGAATCTGCATCAAAGCCATTTGAACAGTTTCTTCAGTGTTTACATGATTATTTCTACTATTACTATTACTTAACTGGGTGATGCGACCCTGAGATTTCAATGTAAGTGAATGGAAACAGTTTAATCTGTGTATCTGTCTGCATGTGAACCAACTATGCTGTGTTTTTAAGAGCTTAAGGGCAAAATGAAAAGTTTATATGGGTCTGGCGATAAATAAATATGCACTAACTGGTAAAAGTCATGGACAACCTGAGACTCCCTGAACCAACAGCACCTGCCTACTTCAATGTCACATGGGAAGCAAAGTAGAGCAACAGTATACTTAGAAAGTAGATTGTAAAATAGCCAAAAGATGGCAGATGAGAAAAGACCAGTTTTAGTCTTTGCTATTACTGTAGTGTCTTACTGTGCACTGAAGACGTAAGGTCCAGGACCTGGGCACTAGGTGTTTAGCAGAAAAATGTCACATAAAACGACTATTTCTGACTAGTTAAGGACAAAATCCCCAGAATTCATCAGGAACAAACTCAAAATATGTTATTTTTTTGTTTTTTTGTGATGCAGGCCATCTGATCTTTTAACATGTGTTTTCCTCAGCCAGCAGACAGCAGCACCTTAAAAAGAGTGAAGACCAGCGATTCTTCCCACAAGCGCCTGCATGTCGGCACAGGCAGTTACGAAGAGGTACCTGGTGGACACAACACCTTTTGATGTCCAGAGTCCCTGCCCCAAACCACACACACACACACACTCAAAAGAAAACCCCCCACACACACACACACGCCCTGCCCTTTGAACCTTCTGCAGAGCCACACACAGAGCAGGAGGTTTGGCCACGTTATCGTAATGCAGTGTTTTCAGGTAACAGTGAATATATGAGCTGTTACCACAAGGCCTGTTACATTCTCCACTCAAGGTGTGTGTGTGTGTGAATCGACACTAGCATGTGGGATACACAAGCTCTCCGCTTACATAACAAATGCACACACAGGAGAGGTAACGTCAGTGCACTGTCTGCTATAACAAAAAAAAAAAAAAAAGGAAGACTCTATGCTACACTTGATGCCTGCAGGCTGAGAAGAAAAAAATGCTTATTTTAGATTTTTTTTTATTGATAGTGCAAATTCATGAGTTTAGAGAATTTGTTGTGTGCATTCTTTATGAAGAGCTTGTAACAGGCCTGACGGTTGTTTTGACACCTTGAATCCTTAAAACCACCACGTGCAGGATGTAAAACCTTCGTCCTTTGTGGCAGAGACATTTAAAAAAGTTTGATTGTTCTACATATAAAAATAAGACTCTATTGTAACATATAGAATATATTCTACACATGGTGGCTTTAATATTTAAGATTAAATATTGCAGCACAGTGGTTCACAAACATGTGTCATGGAGGCACAGGAATCTGCAGAGTATAAAGGATAAAGGTAGATAAAGCTCCATACAGTATAAAGGTAGATGTTTGTGTTAAAGCTCCATACAGTATAAAGGTAGATGTTTGTGTTAAAGCTCCATACAGTATAAAGGTAGATGTTTGTGTTAAAGCTCCTTCAGTATAAAGGTAGATGTCCATGTGTAGTGTGATTATAAAGCAGCTCTAGGTTCTATATTAATACTGTGAAAGTATCAAAGCCTCAGTCCACAGAGAAATGCACACAGCCTGTATTCAGAAACTGAGCCTTAAAATCAGCCGTCAGGACTTCCTGTCACTTTGTGATGTCACAACAAAGCCCCGCCCCCTCACCACCTGGACCCACCATCCATCAAACAACTTGCAGGTTTGGGTTTCTCTAAGTGTTTTTATTCTGAAATCTGTTACATTTTTTTTTTTTTACTAGATCACTCAGACAACTCAGCCAATCAAAAGAAAAGAGAGAGAAGAGCCTCCTCTCTTCTGATTGGCTGACCCCGACGAGATGGAAAAACTAACCTGAGATGGTTTTTGGTTCTTAAAGCCACAACTACGGCCTAGTCCACACGAACACGGGTATTTTTGAAACCGTGTGTTTCTCTGCACAGTTTGGCCTTTCATCCACACGTAACCGCAGTTGTGGGCTCCTGAAATCTGAGTTTTTCTGAGTTTTTTGTCGACATTGTTCGACGTCACTCTGTGCGAGGGTAAACAGTAAGTTGTTTCCATGGAGACTTGTGGAGCGCTCTAGACGTGACCAGCTGACGGAGTTGCTGCAGAGCCTCCAGTCTCTGGTTGCTGTTACCGGGTGCTATTTAGCATTTAGCATTTAGCATAGCCATTGTTGTTTTTTCCGGTATGAATTCTTCCAGCCTTGTGATTGGCTAGCTATCGCCACCTACTGCTTTGGAATGCACATGACATTGTTTGAGGCGAATTTTGCGGTCTCATGTGGACATAATTATTTTTTATCACACCGGTAGTGTGGACGCAAATTTTAAAAATTCCAGGGTTCATAAAAGTTTGGTTTCAAAAATACCCGTGTTCGTGTGGACTAGGCCTATATCTTCTTATCAATAAGTATTCTGGAGCTTGAGTTTGTTTTCTTGAGCCTCGATGACACACGGTAGGAAAAACACCGGCCTAGCTAACGGCTACAAAGGGTTAGCGTAGTGTGGCGCCAGTATATTCGGACCAAGCCCTCTCTGCGTATGTCTCTATACTACCCTCCCTCCTCACCCCCCACTGAACCCAAACTCAAACAAGAACAATGCACATTGCTCGACCGTTTTTTTTTCTGTCCAGGCAAAAAAATCAGACAGCAAGCAAGAAATAAAAGACGATGGCTGCCTAGGAGTCCAGACTCTAGCGTCTGACGTCATAACTGAATTAAAAAAAGTGAACACACCAGTGTCGTCATTAACCCCAGCGTTCAGTCAGAAGACAATAGCGAGTGCAGTGCACCACCTCATGCTTCACACACACCGCTTACCGGTGTGCGTGTGTGTGCATGTGTGTGAGTGAGAGATAGATTGTGTGTGTGTGCGCATTTCTGCATTGTCCCAAACATTCTCATTGTCATGTCAGAATGCATATACAACAGAAACACCACCACCACCACCACCCCCACCCAGAAATAAAATGACCCAATGGTGAAATGAGATTTAAAAACAAGTGAATAATGCAACAAACCCGAACAGAAAAGTCAAACCAAATGAAATAAAATATATAAATGAATAAAAGTTGAAATAGGAAATAAATTGTTTAAAAAATAAGTTAAAAAAAAGTGATAAAGAGCGACATTCATTCCAGTTTCTTAAAGGCGAGCAGGTTGCGTTTAAATTTGTGCTTTAGAGGTTTGGTCCAAACCTTGCAGGCCACCCTATGTGGGCATTTCTTGCCAAGGCCCAGGGGAGGGGAGATAACTCTCAATAAACTGTACATATCCTTATAATGTATGCGCCCGCTGCAAGAAAAATACAAGGAGGGAAGGTTAGGAGAGGGAACACACAGGTCACAGAGAGAGAGAGAGAGAGAGAAAGAAAGAAAGAAAGAAAGAAAGAAAGAAAGAAAGAAGGAAAGAAAGAAAGAGTAAAGATGTCGAGGAAGAAAAAGGTAGAAACAGGAGAGAACATTTATTTACACTCAGAAAAAGAGGTGTAAGACACCTTCCTTTTGTGTTTGCTCACACACTTACACACAGAGGAACAGGAGAGGGTTACATTCATCTCAGCTGTGCAATTAGAAAGAGTTCAGAAAGAAAGAGAAGTAGAAGTAGAAGATAGGAAGAAGGTCGGATCATTCTTTTGCTCGGACCGGACGAGCTTTATAACATGACTTGACCACTTCTAACTCGTGTCATCATCATCACGTGATGCAGATGCCGAGTCATCACAAACACACACGTGTTGTGTCGTGACGAGAGAGGTCGTTGACCCCGCCCACGTTTCAGGGGCCGGGAGAGAAAGTCAAGGGTTAAGAAGAAGAAGTCATTTTACATTCAATAGTCAGTGTTTTTTTTTTTCTTTCTTTTGTTTTTACGCTACACATCAGTTACAGCTTCTGTGTAATTCTGCTGCTTCAAGTGTGTGTGTTGTTTTGTTTCTTCCTTTTTTAGTTATTGTTTAAATGACGTCTACAGAAAGTGTGTCTGTCTGTGTGCATATGTGTGTGTGTGTGTCACTCACCAGGCGGCGGGGTCGTACTCGGCCCATATCCTTACGTACTCGTCCAGGTGATGCGGCCCCAGGATGGACGAGTCTCTGGTCAGGTACTCAAAGTTGTCCATGATGACGGCAACAAACAGATTCAACATCTGGAGCGAGGACGAGACACACACACGTTCATATGTGGATTCTCTGTGTGTGTGTGTGTTACATTTATTGTCTTTTCTTGCTGGATTTCTTTCCTAATGTGCACTTGGGTCTTCATACCTCCCCCTTTTTGCTCCGTGTTTGTCTTTTATAATATCTAAATAAAATGAAAAGTCCTTACTTCCCATTTGCTGCAGACCTGAATATCTTTGTAACTGCAAGGCTGATTCTGAGTTTCAGTTTTCAGTTTAGTTTATTTGAAAAGGGTCAATGTACATTAATAAAACATTGTAAAAAACAAAAACAAATGTAAATGCACCCGAGTTAGCTTAAAAAGCTAGTTTTCATTGTTAGTCCCTCCCTGCCTTATTGTTAAGGGCAACCTTTAAAAAGAGAAACAATGAAATAAAATACCACATGAGTTTGGTGACTATCCTTTAAATAAAGAATCAATTAATTGCTTTACGTACTTTAGGGACGTACCATGTAATATATATGTATACTAGAGATGCGCGGATAGGCAATTATTTCATCCGCAACCGCATCACAAAAGTCGTCATCCACCCGCCATCCACCCGAACCAACGTTTTTTCAAAACCACACCCGCCCGTACATCCTCCGTTGTTGTAGGCAACATCTAATATGGAAGAGAGGGGTCAGGCCATCTGAGTTTCACTTCTGCCGCGCAGCTGCTGTCATAGAGTGTTATCTCTCTCTCTGTCTCCTCTCTCTCTCTGAGCCGAGAATAAAACATTTATCGTCTCCTCAGTCTCTTTATCCCAGAACGAGGAAACAGAGAACGCTATGCGGAGATGAACGTGCAGCCAAGGAACGCCGTGAAATCTATTCTGACGTCGCGGTCGATATAAAGTGGATAGGTTTCATTCATCCATGTTCAGAAACTCCGATATTTGCGCCGCACCGTGACAGTGGTACCAGTTCCATCTGGTTGACGCACACAGCACAACGTCGGAAGGCTGCTACGAGTGGCACGTCAAAGGGACACCGCCGAAATAAAACAGGTCGATGTTACACATAGTTTTGAATTGTTTTTTGCGCTGTTTTCATCCATAAAATGACCAAAATGAACACTAGCGGATTTCTTGATCACTATAACGAATTATTTAAACAGCATTTGTATACGAATGATTCCGTCCCAAGCCTTTGATCCATAAGGCGGTTGATTAGGCTATATATCCGTGATCACAAAGTGGTTTCCACTGCTATGCTAGTCATTTCCATGAAGATTGTTAGTGTTGTTGCCCTGCCCTCAGATCAGGAGTGCTTTCCTCACAAAATGAAGGTGTTGCCATCTCTCATGCACAGACACCAGTGTGTATATATAATATTTACCACTATGAGTTTGGTCCTATCCTTTAAAAAAATCTATTAAATCAATTTTTTGCTTTACGTACTTTATCCGCGGACTCCGTAAACCATGTAATATATGTATACTATAGTATGTAATGTTTTTTTCTTACAGTTTGCCAAGGAAAACTAGCTACTTAGCTAATAGTGGCACATTTACAGCAATGTGTAGATTAATGTGAACTGTCCCTGTGAAATTAACAAATACTGTAAAAGTTAAAAGAAGTTAAAGGGCTAGTTCATCATTTTGGCAAATTGGCCCATTGCCATAATCCCTATAGTCATAGCAGTAGGTTTGATACCTTTAATTGTCGGTGCAAGCTATTCTTAGAACGGCAGAGCAGAGCCATGAGCTGCTCAGAGCTACGCTACGGAGGCTCATGGGATTTCTTGGTTTCCCTCATCAAACTCATCAAATACACAATCAAACAACTCCAAAACACTCTGGTGGACAAGTTGTGACCTGCACATTCACCACGCTATGAGATAATAACAGAACGTTACCAGACAGAGTTGTTTTAGAGGTAAATGCAGAGACTGCTTGCTGAAAAACTGTCCCTGAAGGTAACGCACATCAGCAGTCTTGCATGAATTTCCCTCTAAAACAACTCTGTCTGGTAACTTTCTGTTATTATCTCATAGCGTGGGGAATGTGCAGGTCACAACTTGTCCACCAGAGCGTTTTGGAGTTGTTGGATTGTGTATTTGATGAGTTTGATGAGGGAAACCAAGAAATCCCATGAGCCTCCGTAGCGTAGCTCTGAGCAGCTCACGGCTCTGCTCCACCGTTCTAAAAATAGCTTGCACCGACAATTAAAGGTAACGAACCTACTGCTATGACTATAGGGATTATGGCAATGGGCCAATTTGCCAAAATGTTGGACTATCCCTTTAAGAAAAGAAGTGGATTTCTGGTGTGAGACTAAAACCAGCAGCAGACAAAAGAACAAACATGACTGTAAACTATATGGATTGAACATCCACAGTCTTCGTCCTCCTCTTCTTGTGTCCAGCTGCAAACACTGTAAAAAATAGCACAAACAGCATTTTCCCCACAGACGTCTATTAATAAAGACGTGAGGGTGAAACTGTTTAAGACACGGTCGATACGACCCTCTGTGGACAAGCTGTTCAAACCTGCAGATAAAAGATTTTTATATCCTTAATGTTTTTTTTATTCTTTTTGCACATGTTGTCATGACAACGTGAGGCTCTAATGCACACGTGTCATAACCCCGCCACAGTGTCCAGGGTCTAATCAATGAGGGAGGCACTTTGAAGTATGAAAGTTGCTATAATTATTTATTTTGTTTCCTAGAAAGATGAAATTTGATTTTCATATATAAACATGTAATTGATGAAGCAGTGTGAAGGGAAGTTGTGTATTCGCTCCTCACCAGGAAAGAGCAGAGGAAGATGAAGGAGACAAAGTAGGTGTAGGCGAAGGTGCTGCCACACTCGGGCTCCGTGTTCCCTGAGGCCGGGTCGCATTCTTTACCCCCAAGACAAGACAACATGATCTCATGCCACGCCTCCCCAGTAGCGCTCCTGGACACACACACACAGAAAAAATGTTGAGTTTAGATTTGAAGTTGTGTGACAGTAACTGGGTTTCCATCCAAATGTATCGAATTTTAAGAGCGGATTTTGTGAAAATGCGCAAAAAGCAAATGCAAATTTATGCCCGTTTCCATTCGTTATTGTTATGCAATTATTAGGAGAGGAGGAGTGCGCCGTGAGATTACGTCATAAGAGAGCGTGAATGTGTCCATGACAACAGTTGACACTCAGCTGACACTCAACATCATGGACAATTTACTTACTTTCCGGACTAGACGCACCTGTAGTATAATCCGCACCAGCTAGATTTTTAAAAGAAAAATACATATATAGGCCGCACTTGAATATAAGCCGCAGGTTTTCATGTTGTAACATGAGATATTTACACAGAAAGGCAGTAGCTGAACTGTGGCAAGTCCGCTCGCTTTTCCGCTGTTTTGGTTCCGCTCCTCTCGCCCATGTGCATTTGTTTACAATGAAGCCGGCGAAAAATCTATAAATGGAGCAGTGGACAAACGGTTTTGGGAAGTCATCCTCCAGCAGTCACTTCACCACAAACTCTGGTTACAGATGTGTGTTGCTGTTTCCATAAGCTTTGAGACCGAGTAGCATTTCCTTTTTTGATCGGCGGGTAAAGGACTTTTGGGAAGTCGTCCTCCAGCAGCACTTCACCCACAAACTCTGACAAATCCACCCCCCAAAGCGTAAAAACTTTTATGCGCATTTACTGCCTTTTTTTGAATTTCCGGCGTTTCCATCCAAGTATTTATTCGCAATTTTTGAAAATGCGAATAAAAAAAGGTGAATGGAAAACGCAACTAGTGAGTACAGAGTGTGTGTGTGTGTGTGTGTGTGTGTGTGTGTGTGTGGAGCTGCAGGACTCACCTGAACAGCAGCATGAGCGCCATGATGAAGGTTCTGAAGTTGTTGTGCTCGTTGATGGCGCTCTCTCCCTCCTCGTCTAACGCCAGGTTACCAAACAACTACACACACAAAGAGTACATTACATGCTACATCTTTATTAGATCTTTGAAACACTGAAACTCTGTAACCATCAGTGTCATTTTGATTTTCAAATTGATGCTACTTTGACTTTTAACTCTAATAGTTGAATGTGGATATTGAACTTTTTACTCCTGACAGCTTTAGTCTCTGTGTAGATTTCTATTCAATACAACCTCTTACAACATTAAAATGCTGCTCATTATTTCATTAAGTGATCCAATATAACAGTATATAACACTGAATAAACATGTAGTCACTTTAATTTTGACACTTTTGATATTATCGTTCCTTGACTTTAACTTCTTCACTGCAAAAACATTATTTCCAAGAATATTTGTCTTATTTCTTGTCAAAACGTCTCATTTCTGGTAAAAACTAATCTCTTTCCACAATAAAATTTACTTGTTTTTAGATAATTTTCACTTGTTTCAAACTAATTTTCACTTGAAATAAGTAGAAAAATCTGCCAGTGTTTTGTGCTTGTAATAAGGAAGAAAAACTTGCTCCACTATGAGATTTTTCTACTTATTTCAAGTGACAATATGCATTAAAGAAGTAAAAAGTGTCTAAAAACAAGGTACTTTTTATGTGATGAGTCTTATTTTAAGTATAATGAGATTTGTTTTGACTAGAAATAAGACAAATATTCTTTATAAGATATTTGAGTTTTTGCAGTGTATCTTTTTATTTATGATGTAATGCTTGTGTAAAATAAGAACATTAGCAAAGATGACAGTGCACAAACCTTTAAAATGTCAATAACAAACACCAGAAATAATAAAAAAAGATACATAATACGTAGTGATAATCTTAAATGTTATTTAATGCTGGAAGCTTAATTTCCATTCGCTTTTAGTCCCTTTTATGACACGTACATTTGCAATAAAATTAGGTTTCACTCAGACATTATGCTGTTAACTTTTTATTTGTATAGAATAGAACGTGTAACAAAGATAATAGATATGATGCGGTAAATTGCTGGTGCAAAAAAGCTGTAAATAACAAATATTTGAAAAGGATAAATAATAGCTAGTGACAATATAACATTTTGGTACTTTTACTAAGTCATGCACAGATGTAAGTACTTTAATTTATGTTAATCATGCTAAGGCGATAATGAAGATGAAGCTTTGAAGTCGTATGGCAGAGCCTGTTAGAGTTGAAAACATTTGCAATTGTTGTGTCAGGTTTCCTTGACTTTATGCTGTTTGACCCTAATCGTTTTGATGGTCACCCAGTGCAGTTGTGTAAGTTAAAGCAGAAGACGGCGGCAGCGATACGATTAAGTATGAGGGCAATTGTGTTCAACCACAACATATAACTCAAAAAACAAGTTAAATATCTTCCGTACATGACTTGAATCACTTTATGACACACTACTGGAGTGTTACTGGACTGAAAAACGTTGTGTTTTTGCATGTAGTCACTCACCTCAGACAGCTGAACTCTGAAACATCCTGGAAAGACATTACTATACGATCGCAGTGCGCCTTCTCCCCGCCACAGAAACAAACACTTTTTATCCAATGTTGAGAGAACGGTGGAGCAGTGCAGAGTGTGCAGCCAAAATATCTCTGCCGTGAATTTTTGTGGCGAAATCATCAGGACGGAAAAGTGTTTGTTTCTGTGGCGGGGGAGAAGGCGTCTGCAATCACTTAGTCTCGTATGTTTCAGAGTTCGGCTGTCTGAAGGTGGTGATTACCAGTTTATACTGTTTTATACTCAGTACGAGTTAATTTGGTCGGAACAAGATTCTGACCCTCGCCGTATAGTGACCTCCGGTCAAAAACGTGCAGGTCGGAAAAAAACTGGAGTGGCCCGTTTCAACGCCATTTCATATGAGTCGTACCCTGTTTAAACAAAAAATTATTTGCCAGCTATGTGCCCATGTTCGCTGATTTCAAGCCCTGCCTGGAAACGCACTGCATTAGCAATCCCAGGTACGCACAACACTTAGTTCTCACTATCAGAAGAAACCAGGACTTATGATACGAGGACTGAAGTTGGTGCAAAAAACTGTAAAATCATATGTAGCCTACATATTTCAGACAAACTACAGGATTTAAATAATAGCTAGTGACAATTGGCAACAAAAGTAATGGTACTTTTACGTGTTATTTCAGCACCACGACCACGGACAAGGTAAGTACGAGACATGCGGACAGACAGACGTCTAATGGCGCATCCTGTCGGTGAAGTGAAGGTGCATGGCAATGAGCAGACAGACAGCTGTCTCCCTCCATGGCAATCTGTAAAGAAGGTGCCAATAATACACATGTTTGTCAGGTCGCTGTGTTTTATTTCTCTGTTAAGTTAGGAGACTCATTCGCTTGGAGGCCATTTTTTAACCCCGAGGAAAAAAAGAAAGATCGTTGTCCTGATGGTCACCATCAGTGCAACTGGGGGGAGGAAAGCAAAAAACAAACACTAAGAGACTAAAATACTGGGAGAAGGCAAAAACGAGGAGTTACTATTGGCTAGCGGGCCGTTTTTCAAAGGTAACTACGTTGTTAATTGATATTTCCTGCGACAAATTAGGGAGCGATTAGTGTGCAAAGAGAGAGGCCACTTTGGCATTCTTTCAGTGTAACAAGGACTGTAAGTACACTCAAAAAACTATGTATCAATGTATATGTCTATGGTACATACTGACATAGGTAATAATAATTAGGTAGATACACAGGAACCCCCTTAAAATAAAGTGTTACCTTGCATAAATCTTTGTTCACCGTCTATTCTGAGTATAAGCAACAGTTTATTGCTTTGTAATCTTTTGTTCATGTAGTCAGAGGAGGGTCACCTAGATGCTTTTGTCTCTGATATAATCCTGGAAAGATTGCCTTTTTAGTCTATTGTCTTTTTGTTTTATCAATAGTTCACACTGAGATTAAACGCCACAAAAAACATGGTTGCTCATTTCAACTTCTTCAAAAATAAGTTTTTTTTCCTTAAATTGCCTAATAGCGGTATTCTTTACAACAATTAAACGGTCGAGCAGTGCAACAAATGTCCAAAATATCTCTGGGACCGTTTATTTTGACGGGAGTGAAGCGACCTCATCACTCTTGCCTGCCGTGATGATTCACTGTCGGATCTGGTTACAATGTCCGGAAACCGTGTTTGAATGGTGCTGAAGCGCTATGGCGAACGGACACAGGAACAGCATGAGGAAGATGATGAACTCAGATAAAAGCCGTAGCGACGTGAGCTCTTATACCTCTGAATTTCACCGCATCGGGGTCATTTTTCAGAGTGTGTTAAAAGTCATGAGGTGAGTGCCGCTCCTCCCCTCTGCCCCCCCCCCCCCCCGGAACAGCACCCTCTCAGTGTTCCGGGACCTACACATGGACAAATTAAGCACTGAGTATAACCGCACAGTTTATGAATTCAGTGGTGTGTCACAAGGATTCGAGTCATGTACCATAGATATTTGATTGTTTTTTGAGTGTTTCTTATGGTTGAAAAAATTGCCCTCATACTTTAGCGTTGTGGCTATTGCTAGCGCCGTCTAGCCATGGTGTAACTCTGGTTTGCCTGCATCAATTTTAGTCGCGTTTTTTGCTCCCCCCAATACTGGGTGACCATCAGGACAACGATTTAGGGGTCAAAAATGGCCGGAATTCTCCTTTAAATAGTATGTACAATGTGTGTGTGAGTGTGTAGAGGAGTGTATACCTTGAAGGACTGGACAAAGGTCCACAGCAGGATGCGAATGGTCTCTCCCTGTCTTAGCAGCTTGATGAGACGAGCCGCCCTGAACAGCCTCAGGAAGCTCAGGTTGATGAAGCTGTCCTACAGCGGAGAGGGAGGACAAAGTCAGTTTCTAACCAAACACAACGCGACTGCACAGCCTCCCTCTATACCAAACACAAAAACCAAAAAACAACAGCGGAGGAAAGAGAGGACAAAGAGAGAGAGAGAGAGAGAGAGAGAGAGAGGAGGGGGAAGTCAAAACCAACCAAACTAAAAAAACCAACTGTAAACATAATGGTACTGAGTAGACACAAGTAGAAATGAGAGAAAGACAAAGAAAAGATTAAAAAAAACAAAGAAAAATACAACAAAAGGAAATAAGAAAGAAGGAAATAAAGAAAATCATAGTTCAAAGAGACTAAAGGTCATCATCCAATCTGGTACAGCAGAAGGCTTTTTTTTTTTTTTTTTAAGAGAACCAAATGCACTGATCTCTGAGGGGGGCAAGCAGGCCACACAAGATGGAGCACAGTGCACTGTGCATGTCAACCACACACACACACACACACACACACACACACACACACACACACACACACACACATACAAACATACACACAAACACACACATACACACACAATAAGAGCATGGCTTGGCGTTTTCTGTGACAGAGTCTTGGCCGAATGTGTTTTCTGTGCCAGACCAAACTACTAACTATGCATCTAGACTCGGCTCCGTGAGTCATCTTCATTAAAACTGGCTCATTTTAAAAGGGTCACATCGTGTTAGTACATATTTAAGTTTCCTGTGCGATAATGTTTTTTTTTATTTAATGTTTTTATAACCTCTACTGTCTGAAATTCATCCAAAACTCAACCAGACCTGCTTGCTTGGAAGCCGGATTTCTCATGGCTACTCAAGTCTAAGAATAATAGCAGGTCAAAACTGAAATAAGGTGAAATCTACACTAAGGAGCCTTGAAAATAATTTTAGACTCTTGGTTTTTTTTTCAGTTTCTTGCAGTGTCACAGTATAATTTTAAATGTATACAACAGCCAGACTCCCTGATGAGGCCCTGGCATTTTGTGGTTGACAGGCAAGGCAAGGGAGAAGGAGTATGAGGAGGAGGAGGAAGAAAAGGGGGGACTAGCGAGCAGCCTCGGTGCAGGCATGGCATGGCATGGCATGGCATGGCATGGCAGCATACTTTCTGAGGACAGAACTGGCCTACATGCAGACCAGTGAGGGGCCATGGGGGGCCGAGCACATCATAGACTCTGAGTCACACATTCACTTATTTAGTTGCACTAAATAGAGCGTGAGATTAATTACTAGAGTAATTTTTTACAGTTTGTGTTAGAAAATAAACATAAACCAGTGTAGGTACTAGGTAGCTCTTAATGTTGTTATGGCCATACAAATATCAATATCAGCTTTAAAACTGCTACAAAGAGAATTAACTCAATATCTATTGCTACTAACTTCTTGTTTCTACCAATAGACCGAATCGCCTTGTTGTTTACATTCTGCTTCCGGGTAGAAAACCAGCACGTAATTTGAATGAGATCAATAGTAACGAATGAGAGTTTAGCTATATATATCATATTTTTCACGCCCTATCACCGTTTAGACAAATCTGAAATGATTGAAGAAACATTACTATTTCTGTGTGTGTGTTTTGTGTTGCTATGTGTTGTATTTATTCAGTTTGGGGGGAATCATGGTGTCTAGAAAGCATCAGTGGCTCAGCTGACAGGGACAGCTAACGGCGGTAGCAAAGCTAACGGCGGTAGCTAAGCTAACACGAGGACGTCAGCAACCCTCCTGTTGTCGGACACGACATGAAACTACTCCAGTTAGCTCAATCATGTTAACTAAGATATCCGCTGGAGAAAATATTTTTTCATGGACTGTTTATTGAGTTACTGAGTTATTAAAGTTAAACAGGTAGCTAACCGTTAGCTTGGCTAATCTCTGATAACCATGACTAATTACAAAAATGTGCACACATGTTTGTCCAATCATTGGTTTTATAGACTTTACAAACATCAGATTAGTCTAAACGGCGATGAAAAATTAGATATAGTGTGTACTAGTGTAGGGCGGTAATGGGCGGAGTTACCTTGTGTGTGACGTCACACAAAGGAGGAAGTGCTATCCGCTCGTCTTAAAGAGACAGTTCCTACAAATGGGCGGTGTGCGTTTCTCCGTTTAGGACCAGTTTGATGCATGGGGCAGTAATACGTGGCCCAGAGACACAAGGTTTTATTTTTCCCTATCTATGACAGCCTGTCTTTTATTACTATGCTCTGCAAGTTTTCTAAGTGTGTGAACACATTTAATGCTAATAACAAAGGTTTCTACCTGTACGTCATCAAAGAATTTAAAAGGTCATCATCCAGGAAAGCGCATGCACTTGGGTCAAGGGTTAAGACTCGGCATGGGGGAGGAGGGTGGTAAGGAATGGGTCAGGGGGGTACGCATGACCAATGAGGATGCAGCAGAAAGCTTTGAGAGATAAATTACAAACCAACCAGATTCTACATGTGCGAAGATGTAGAAAGATGAATGGGGATTTTTTTTTGGTAAGTTGTAGTACAGTGAGTGGGTGAGATTTTTTTTTTTTTTTTTTTGGAGGAGGAAGAGGAGGTGGTGGTGGGGGGTTGGTCGTATGTATTATTGGGCAGGAGGCATGGGGCGAAACGCACACCATCACCATCACCATCATTATATTCATCATCATCATCATCATCATCATCACAGCACCACCACCACATGTCATGGCGCAGCACAGATGGAGAACACGATGAAGGATTTCATAGTGCATTTTGATTGGATGGATTTGAATCAGAGGAGGAGGAGGAAGAGGAGAAGGAGGAGGAAGAGGAGGAGGGGGGAGTGGGAGGGGCGTAGGGCGCCAACAAAGTAGAGAGGTTTAAAGAAAGCATGTAAAGAGATAGAAGAGGAAGACGGAATCATTATGGGTGTCGTTAATAAGGCAGTGAAACACAACTTCAGGTCAACAATAACAACAACAAGAACAACAACAACAGTCAGTGAGCAACTCCAGCTACAGCTGCTTCAGCCTCTCTATGAAGCCAGCGCTGTTGGTAAACCACTATTTTATCAAGCATTTGCATTGTTTCCTATGGAAGCGTATTGCATTCACTTGAATAATTTGTAAAAATCCTGTTTTTTGCGTAATTTATTTTTTGGTTTGTTTTTTTAAAATATTTTTTTCTGTTTTTCTGACTAGACCTTTGAAAATCTACAATGCCGGTGATAACTCGACTGTATTTTTTGGGGATCATATCCATGGATGTATCTCATGGATCTAAGATGTAATAGATCCGTGATAAAGTGGAGGCTTCACTGCAGTGGTTAAACGGAAAAAAGCGGAAAAAAATTACCCCAAAAAACAAGAGGAAAAAAATTACCACGAAAAACCAGAAAAAAAATTGTCCAAAAAACAGGGGGGAAAAAATGTCGGGAAAACTGAAATTTTTTTTCCAAAAAACAAACCAAAAAATAAATTACTCAAGTAAATGCAATACGCTTCCGTAGTTTCCTTCTCTGCCACTGATGTGCCGTTAGATTATCAAAGTGAAAGTGAAAGTGAAAGTAAAAGTGAAAGTGACCTGTGTTATCAGTCTGGTACTTTTTTTTTTTTTTCTTTTTGCCAATATCAACAGGTGATCACAGCTTTTACTCAATGACCTAACAAGTGCAAAGATCAAATGTACTCAATCAGCATCTGCTTCCAGCCAGCCAGATAATCAATCGATCGGCGTCAGCGCAGTGTTTGAAAACGGCACCGGTGTCAATTAATGTCACGGAGCTGAGACTTAAAAACTCAGCGGCCAGAGGGCGTCTTTAAATTAATCATCTGAAAATACAACATTAGCACATTTAACTGCTAAATCGAAGACTTCGGTTTAATGAGAGAGACTGAGACCTGGATGTGTTTTGGTTAAAAAAACAACAGGAAGCAGCTGGACGACAGAGAGAGGCTGAGTCTTACTTCATCATCATTAAGCTCATTTCTATCAACACAGACAAAGTGACAGATGTGCATACGACAGAAAAATCACAGTTAACAGAGAGATAAACATGAGTGTGTTTGGTGTCTGTACACAGCTGTATAATAAAGACACAACCTGTGATTGGAAACAAAGAGTCCTCTAACCCCAAAACATCAGATCGACTCAACTTGAATATGGATAATATGGATAAAGTGGACTTTTTGGGCTTGAAGGATCGTTGCACATCAACCCAGAGCGGCCCAGGTAAGATATATACGGATATAAAGAGGAATTATCTTCTCAGAATAATAAGAATCAAGTATCAGATAAATAATGTCATTTTAAAAATGTGATTCAAAATAGATTTTATAATGAATCTTTACATCAAATAATGTGCTCACATCACATAGACACAAACACACAGATACTTGTGAGGTAGAACTAGCTAATGTTTTTGTCTCCTTAGCAAAACAGCTTGATTGAATTTAGTAAAAAGAAAAGAAAATGTTGCATTTCGTAAAATGTAATGTTTGCATTATTTTATTTTTTTGTAAGGACTGGATCTATGATCCTACAACTGTAGTACATTAGCTTAGCTCATGTGGAAACAGCTGGTCTGGCTCTGGAGGTAAAAAAATCCACCTACAGTAGCTGCACCTCTACTCTACAGCACCTTATTTATGATGTTATTTCCTTAAAGGGATAGTAGCATTTTTTTTAAAAGTGGGGTTGTATGATCTACAAATAGCCCCTAAGTACTTTAATTGCAGTAGAAGACTCTCTGCACTCCTCCCGTTAGCAACGCCAGCCCATAGCCCTGCCCAGAGATTTACAACATACAGTGTGAACAGAGAAAATTATATTACTGTATAGCGAACAATGGAATTGTGTATTTTTTTCAGGTAAAATCTCTTTTAGGATGCGAAAATAGGCCGTTTCTTTGGGTCTTTAAAAAAACTTTCACTTTAAAAAAAATGCTACTATCCCTTTAATGTTCAATTTAAAGTGTAAAGATGACATACTGCTCCTTTACTTATTGCTACTGTGTGGTTCAGTTACTTTACCTGGGAGGTGGATTTTCTTACCGAACTTTTTAGTGAGAGCCAGACTGTGACTATTTCCCAGTGTCTGTGTATGTGTGTGTCTACATAATGTGATGCACACTGGTTTTCAGGTTTTAACTGACTTAAAGGAAAAATCAGCCCCAAAACTATGAATTTGTTGTGTGCCACAACTTTATCTGACTTATTTAGTTTTATTTATGGACCATAGCATTAAATATCTTATGCATGTGTGAGCTATAATGTTCACAGCAGCTTTGTGTTGTTGCACTTTACTGCAGCATTGTGAGCCAAAAAGACCAATAAAAACCAACATGGCTGATGTTTCCTTTGAGCCGAATGAATCAGATTTGCATGAAAAATAATAATAATAAAAAAAAAAATCTCTAACTTCACATCAACAAGAGTCATTTGGTCCGAACTCTCAGAAACACTTACCCCTAGTTCTGTCACTAAAATGTCCGTGATGCTCCCGAGGACGGAGACAAAGTCAAAAATGTTCCAGGCGTCTCTGAAGTAATTCTGTCAAAAAAAAACACACAAAAAAAACAGAGACAAGTTGAGGAGACGATACAGGTATGGAAACACGCCTGTGGTGGTGGTGGTGGTGTTGCCGTGGAGACAGGCTGGAAGGAGGAGGCTGATAGCGTGACTCCTGAGCAGCAACAACACAATTTCGCTCTGGGTTTTTCAGGGACGGGAAGAACATGCTCTAGATCTGTCTACCAAAATAACCCGCTTTATAAATGAATAATAGGATGAAACACTGAAGCATATAGACTGGGTCAAACCTAGATGAGGAATTTTTGTGTCTGTGTGTGTGTGTGCGTGTTAATGGTTGGGGTTTGCGGCTCACCAGAGGGCCGAAAGCGATGATCTTGAGCACTGATTCCATGAAGAAGAAGGTGGTAAACACGATGTTGAGGTTCTTCAGGACGTCGTCGTAGGTAATTGATGCACCGTCGAACTGCAGACACACACACACACACAAACACACAAAACAACACACAGAGAGCAAAGACAGGAACAGGAATGAGAGCAGTCAGGTATATGTTAATTTCATCTGTTTATGTATTATAGAATAGGACAGAAAATACTTGTCTACCATTTTGCAAAAAGCTGAAATTTGTCCAGGAAATCATGTACACTAAACTTTAACACTAAAATTTACACAAGACACCATAAAAGCCATGTTAAAATATATAATATACAAATGAATAGGGTAAGTCAACATGAGTCAACATGTCGCTAATAGAGGATATCTATGATCCAGTTTAAAATTGAATATTTAAAGGGGACATATTATGGAAATATCACTTTTTGATAACTTATATTTGGGTGTTTGTCTTGACTTCCGGTCCCTAAAATGTGAGAATTGACAAAAAAAAATCTGTAATTTTCTGGCTCCCTATGTTGAAATCTATGTGGTTTTACGAGCTGTTCCCTCAGTTGTCTTACAGTGATGTCACTAGTTTTAGAATTTGCATAATCTCACCTCTACCTGGTACCAGTAGAAGGGGCGGGACAAGCAGTGGTTCATTTGCATTTAAAGGGACAGGCACTGACACCAGCCGTTCTGAACAGGGCTGTTTTTAGAGTAAGAAAAGAGCTGTGATGTTTGATCCTTGGGGTATTTTGACCAAAGCATGTCACAGACATGTCTTTAAGACACCTGGGTTCTATTTTAATTTGTGGAAAAGGGGTGGAATATAGCCCCACAGTAAAAATGTGTGGCACATAAAATAAAAAGAGGAGTAAAGCAATATAGTGGCAATATATATTTAAGCATCAAAGATGTTCAATCAAACCCACATAGTTTGAAACAACGTTCAAAACACACACAGCCAGTGTCACAACTAAGCATAAAGTCCGCTAGCTCAATGCTAACGTATAATGTAAAACACCATAGGCGGGCTAACAGAAATGAGCTCCGTCCTCATCCCAGGGGAGAAAACGAGCCAAGTAACGTATCCGCACGCTTTTAGAGGTTTATCGCTGGCTGGTTAAATTCTTTTTAGCAGATTAATGTTGGTCTCATTGATGAAATTTAACAACTGTGGCAGTCGCAACAGTTTGTTTGAATGAAAAGTGAGGAGGAGCTGGGCTACGTACTGAAATCACCACATTTACGTAAATAAATAAATGTTTTACAATGAACCGATCAGTCTAATACATTTTATTTTGTTGAGTCAACATGGTTACTTTACATGGCAAAGATTATTACCACTTTATGACTTAAAATTGGTCTGTATTTCTATGGGAGTCCTATCGCCACTCTGTTATATCAATTGCTCTGGTCGGCAGTAGTCGGGGCGGTGTGTGAAGGCCTTTAGTCGACGTAGTGACGCTTCGACACGCACTCCGCCCACCCCTGAAGGTCTCCTTTATACAATGGAAACGCAAAGCTGACCATATCCGACCCGAACCGTACCCGTACCGATCCATACTGTGCCGTACCGTACTGACAGTGGAAACGAGGCTTATGTTTCCTTTAAAGTTGTATCAATGAGCCTCGGACAGAAGTCTGATGATGTTAATGGTTTAGCATTTGCCTGGAGTAGAGTATCTATCCACTAAATGAACGATGAAAAGTCCAGAGTACACTCTTCTTGATTATTATGGTCTGGATTTATGTTCTTCACTATGTCCAGGCATGACAAAAACAGATGCAACTTAAAAAAAAAAAAACATGGTGCAAAAGAAATGAAAAGACAGACAATGATAAAAGACAAGAGTTAGAGTTGTACCTTCATCATGAGGACGATGGTGTTGAGCGCGATCAGAGCCATGATGCTGTACTCGAAGGGCGGAGACACCACAAACTGCCACATGCGATACTGGAAGCTCAGTTTATTCTTCGGCATGTGGCGAGTCAGAGGCCTGGCGTTGATGGCGAAATCTATACAGGCTCTCTGTGGGCCGAGAGAGGGGAGGAGCGTTACGTGTTAGCGTTAGCGTTAGCTTGACGATAACAGAGATGTGACAACCCACACACGCGGCCTCACCTCGTTCTTTTCTAAACTATAATCTTCCATCATCTTATCCCCCTGTTCCTGGAAGGTGATGATGATGAGAGCCACGAAGATGTTTACGAAGAAGAAGGGGAAGACAACGAAGTACACCACGTAAAAGATGGACATTTCCATCCTGTAACCTGGGCTAGGGCCCTGATTCTCATAGGTGGAGTCCACTGAGTGTTTTAACACGCTGGGAGAGGACGAGAGGACAAGAGACGCATTAAAATACATATACATACCTGAAAACATAGTATTAAAAAGTGTAGGTCAAATACAGTATGTCAAAATATATTTTGTGTTAATATTTAAGTTGGAAAAGTACGACGGAGTATTAGGGCCACATTGACAAATAAAAAAGTCACAAACTTCGAGAATAAAGTCGTAAATTTATGACTTTATTCTCGTAATGTTATGACATTTGATTGATTGATTTGATTGATGAGGAAAACAAAGATTTTTTTCAACATTAATATAAAGCTGCTAAATAACAAATGGTGAAAAAATTTAAGAGGGTCTGAATACTTTCTGTATCCACTGTGCACAGATATCTCTGCAGCCCTAGTGGTGTCAGTCTATAAGTTGGATCTACAGTATAGTACGAAGTTTTACAGTAAGTGTGTGTGTGTGTGAGTTGTACTCACTCCGGCCACCCCTCTCCAGTCGAGACTGTGAAGAGGGTGAGCAGGGCCCAAGCCACGTTGTCGTAGTGGAAATCGTACTTCTTCCACTCCCGCTTCTGAGCTTTTACCTCATCTCTTTCATACACCAAGTACTCGCCCCTGGAAGGACACACACAAACACACACACAGAGTCAGAAGCCAGAGGTTTCAGGTCGGTCCAGTGTTTGCTTCTCCCTGTCGCCTCTAGGTGGCAGCGTCTGCACGACTGATGTGAACAGTCAAAGGTCTGCAGTGTCTTTCTCTTCAGCACATCATCTCTGTTTGCTTACAGGCCTGTACAAAATATCTGTGGCACTAAGTGTCATAATAAAAACATTTATTTAATAAATCGTTTATATATTAAAAATTATTGTACTATTATTGAGTAAAAATATTTTCTGGCTCTATATATCTGAAAATATGTTGGGAAAATTTTAAGGATTCTTACTTTTCATGGGAAAATACACTCAGTCACTTGTAATAATGTGAAAAACAGTTCTATCAGACTGAATTAATGTTATGTTTAAATATTGAATTGAATGTGTTTACATCTGAAACATGTTTCAGAATCTGTACTCCATTTATCTTTGATTGGGCTCCAAGTAATTAATATTTTCGTTAAAGTTGAAACTTTTTGTTTCCTTTTGTTCGACCAAACAAAAATTTAGATCACAGTAAAAAATGAAAAAGAAAAGCTGGAAGTTCTTGAATATAAACTTTGTGTGTGTGTCTTTTTCTGAACCAACCTGCAGTCGCGCTCAAACTCTTTGGATTCGTCCGTGCAGTAGAAGAAACGGCCCTTGAACAGCTGCACGGCCACGACAGCGAAGATGAACATGAAGAGCATGTAGACGATCAAGATGTTCAGCACGTTCTTCAGAGAGTTGACCACACAGTCAAACACGGCCTGTAGGGAACACACACACACACACACACACAAACACAAACACACAGATGTTTATCAGTACACTTCATGTTACTGCACATATACTATGGGTTTAATAAGCTTGTGACCACTGTCTACTATCATCATAATGCCCATATAAAGCGTGTCTACTGTTCAATCAGCCACCAGAGAAAGGCCATTATCAGAAACAATTAATTACAACCACAGATTAGCTCTGTAAACTATATAATGGCTGTTTACGACCTCTTCACCATTAGTTTTGGTTTTCTCTTGTTCATAGATGTGGCTCACTTGTGGCTTTGTTTACAACCTGTCAGACAATCTGACACTTGTTTGTTTTCGTTTCTTTTTTTTTTTTTATCCCGTTGGACCTTTATTTCAGAGACGTTGTTGTCACCTTGTAGGGATCTTACTCATTACTCAGGTGAGTGCAGTGTTATCAGGAGAAATAAAAACTCAAGGCAAAAGCAATGAAAAGAAGAAAAAAAAGGTGTTGGGAAATAAAGGAGCTCATGCGTCATCGTCCTAGTGACTAAAATAACCACTGCAGACATATTTTTTTTATAAAGACATATTACTGCTTCACTTCAGGGCCAGCATCTTTCAAAGGGATAGTTCAACATTTTGGCAAATTGGCCCATTGCCATAATCCCTATAGTCATAGCAGTAGGTTCGTTACTGTCCCTTTATTGTTGGTGCAAGCTATTTTTAGAACGGCGGAGCAGAGCCGCAAGCTGCTCAGAGCTACGCTACGGAGGCTAATGGGATTTCTTGGTTTTCCTCATCAAACTCATCAAATACACAATCCAACAACTCCACAACGCTCTGGTGGACAAGTTGTGACCTGCACATTCACCACGCTATGAGATAATAACAGAACGTTACCAGACAGAGTTGTTTTAGAGGTAAATTCATGCGAAACAGCTGATGCACGTTCCTGTCGGGGGCAGTTTTTCAGCAAGCAGTCTCTGCATTTACCTCTAAAACAACTCTGTCTGGTAACGTTGTGTTATTATCTCATAGCGTGGTGAATGTGCAGGTCCAACTTGTCCACCAGAGCGTTTTGGAGTTGTTGGATTGTGTTTTTGATGAGTTTGATGATGAGGGAAACCAAGAGACTATTGGGAATATGGCAATGGGCCACTTTGCCAAAATGTTGAACTATCCCTTTAAGGACTTCTGAGACCTGTGATACACTGAAAAGCACCAAAAAATGTCACATTATGTTTCTCAAATATTTGCAAAAATCGACTTCATTTGTTCAGAAATCCGAAATCCCCCCCCGAATCGCCAATTAAATGGACCCACCTTTAACTTGGGGAGCCGTTTGATGGTCTTTAGAGGTCGCAGCACCCTCAGCACTCTCAGAGACTTGATCGTACTGATGTCTTTGCCCTTGCTGCTCCCCCTACAGTCCAGTCCGGGAACAACAACAAGAGGAAACAAATTAGAGAGCGTGGAGCGGAGGGGACGACGGAGGAGACGGAGCAATCGATCGCAAAAAAGGATCGATAAGGGGAGAGGGGGGATGTCCTTTAAAGCCGTACGTGTCTTCAACATAACAACAACACGTGATATGACACTTGCAATCAATCTGGTATCAGACAGTTACATTAGCACTGGTGTGGACAGTCACAGCTCTTATACAGTCTCTTTCTTCTGCAGAGAAAAGAAACTGTGCGTCAAACATGAAACCGGTGCGAGGGAGAGCCGACCGTTTTGGTTTCATGGACATCAAGAAGCATCATCATCATCATCATCATTAGCATCACCAATCATCATTTTTTGTGATCTTCACCATCATACATGTAGACATTCACTCATTCCATATCGACAGGCAGCTCCCGGTAGAGTGCCCAGCCAAACCTCTTTCTTTCTTTTTCAGTGACACGCTGGTTTTGGTTCTTCGTAAAGAGAAATGGGAGTTTTTTTTTTTTTTTTTTTTAGATGTGGAAACATGAAGTGTGGGGCTGTACAGTTAAGTCTCACATGGGTAGGATTATATACATTATAATCCTGACTCTGTTCACACTAAAATGGATTGATTCTGATACGTTTCACATAGCTTCCTCTCTGTTTCGTTCCAAATTTGACTTCGAAAGGAGACGAGGAGGAGGAGGAGGAGGAGGAGGAGGAGGAGGAAGGGGACAGGAAACGGAGGCTATGCGAGACTCTTTTTGGACATGTGATGTCCCAACGCAGGACAAAGACATCGCATGTCGTGTAACACAAACAAACATCACGAGAGTCAAAAACGAGCCATGAGTTGCGACCGCAGGAAACGAGTGAAGACAAACTTCCTTCGGTAGTGGTGTGTGTGTGTGTGTGTGTTTTTAATGCGCTTGTTTCCTCCCCGAAAAGCCCATAAGTGAACGTCGTGCTCGTGATTTGTGCGCCCATAAACCAATATCAGTGGGGGAAAAATTGGGGTGTCAAGAGAGTAAATAGCCAAGTTGATCTTTACTGTAAGTGGATGGGGCCATTTTCCAAAAAAAAAAAAAAATGGACGCCGGCCAAACCTGAGCGGAGGAGAGGCCGTCCATCACGGCTCGCTCTTTAACTATGAACTCAGCTCCCGTGGCAGAAAAAAACGCAAGACAATTCAATTCAAGGCTGATTGATTGAGCCTGAGCTTCGGCGGTTTGTGTGTGTGTGTGTGTGTGTGTGTGTGTAAGAGTGAGACTCAATCGATGATCAATAGGCCTTCCTCCTTTGACGCTGAGTAGGACTGAGGTCTCTCTATCAGGGCGGCTTGAGAGTATTAGAGTAAAGCCTGATGAGGCCATAGGTGTCAGGACTTAACACACACACACACAAGCACTCACACATGCACACACACACACACACACACACACACACACAGTGGCATAACGAAAACTGTTTGAGTCTCAATATTTATGCTTGTGTGAGTTTTAACGTTCTGGTACACTGCAAAAACTCAAAATCTTACCAAGAATATTTGTCTTATTTCTAGTCAAAACAAATCTCATTATTCCTAAAATAAGTATATTTATACATAAAAAAAGTAGCTTGTTTTTAGACACTTTTTACTTATTTCAAGCATATTTTCACTTGAAATAGTGGAGCAAGTTTTTCTTTCTTATCACAAGCACAAAAAACTTCCTGTCACTGGCAGATTTTTCTACTTATTTCAAGTGAGAATTGGTTTTAAACAAGTGAGAATTATCTAAAAATAAGTTCATTTTTAGGTGATGAGTCTTATTTAAAGTGGAAAGAGTTTAGTTTTGACTAGAAATGAGACATTTTGACAAGAAATAAGACAAATATTCTCGGAAAGATTCTGAGTTTTTGCAGTGTTAACGCGCTGGTCCTGATAAGTTTAACCTGTAGGACTGAAAGGTGGCGGTAAAAGGCGTCTGTACTTCAGCTGTTGGAAGGATCAGATTCTTGTTTTTAACGGCCGCCGACAGAGGAAACAGAAGAAAAAGTCTGATCAATCTGTTCCTGTAGCTGCATCTCAGCTCCTGAAGTTAACGTCATCTGTTAATGCAGCTAATGTGCCGGCTGATCAAATATGTACAGGTACATTTTGGTGGATCGCATTATTACGATCAATTATTTATAATGTGACCGGCACAATTCTGCTTTGTACCTCACAACTGTCAAGACGCTGCGGCAACTTTCCACAACTTTAACCCCTTCATAGGCCACTCATTTAAATAAATTCAACCCTGGACCATTATTGGACGGTATTAGAAGAGGGGTTTTTTTTTAATTCTTGATTTTTTTTTCTTCAATAAAGTTACCATATATGATTATTCACCCTTTGAAGGGAATCATTTTGGATTTTTTCACAGGTAATGTTAAAGGATGATCTATTAACACATTAAAATGTGTAAAAATAATACTTACTCCAAACATAAATACTTAATTTTAAATTAAATAACTAATTTTATTGGTCAAAAATAAGTAACTGAATGTGGTTACCTCTTATGCCTACTTATTTTCAATAAAATCACCAGGTGATGATATTGATTAATGACAATAAACTGATCAGAGAAGCCTTCAAAGTCACTCAACATTGAATTTCTGATGCAAACCTTTTCTTTTTCTTTTAATGCTACACAAATTCAGAGTCAAGGCGACCAATGGGTGAACGGGAGGCAGGTGCACCAGTGTTTGGTACGCAAGTAAAATAACATTAGGTACCGAGTATGCACCGTTGGACAGTGACAGCGAAAAGTTATTTTTAGTTCTTTAATTCACTTGATTGTGCTTCTTCAAGATGAACGCAAAGTTTTCACAGCCACCTTTCAAGCCCACAGGGCAGGACAGAAGTATAAGGATTTAATAATAAGTTATATATGATGGGAATATGAACTAGTAAACTGATTAAAAGTGGAAGTTTGGTCAGTTTAATTCACGGGGCAATGACTGAGACCTTTTAAATGAGGCGTGTGTGGACGGTTTCCTGTGGTTGGTCGGTTGGTATGGTAGCGGAGGAGAAAACAAGTGGCAGCGATGCGGCGAGAATGAGCACGAACGATCAGAAGAACAAAGAAAGAAAGAGCGAGAAGCTAATTTGATCCGGTGATGAAGAGCAAGGGGGGCAGAGTGGAGGAGGAGGAGGAGGAGGAGGATGACAGAGGAAGAACTTTACCGGGTGCTGCTCCTGTCGAGTTTCACCGAAGGTGGAGACAGCGAGAGTCAGTGACAGCGACAGAAAAGGAAGACAGAGACAGAAGAAGAGGAAGAGGAAGTAGAAGGAAAAGGAAGAAGAGGAGGAGGAAGACACATAGACAGACACACACATATAGACAAACATTGATAGAGAGGGAGAGAGAAAGAGAGCGACAAACACAGACACAAGACAAAGAGAGAGAGAGGGGGTTTGGTAGAAACAGGAAAAAATAACATCCATATGAGAGACAGACAGAGAAGGAAGGACAGCAAGATGGCCATAGCTGCTCAGCAAACCCCGCCCACCCCCCCACCGGCACACAGATACACTCAGCACTCCCTCTTTCTTCCACTCCCCCCTCCTCCCTCCCCCTCCCACACCCATCTCTTGTTTCCATAACGACTGGACAGGATGTCTATACACACCCGTCTCCCAGATTTCTTATTAGATTAAGTGAACCCTGCATACTCTCTTATAATGCAGCGTATATATATATAGATATATGGATGTATATAGCTACTGCACAGCTTCCTTTTTCATAACAACATTAAGAGCTTTTAGTTGGATACTTTTATATGGCCCTGCTCCAATATCTCTAAAATTTAGGAAGAAGTTGTCTTGAATGAATCTTTCTTGTAAGCTGCTGATTAAAGGTTATAAAATGTGGCTATCGTGTAATTTCATCTGTATCCACATTGATCACTGAGAGAAAGAGTTAATAGATGTTTGATTTGATGTTTTCCACATTACTATGACTGAATTAAATCATGCTGGATGTGGGCAAGGCCACATTTAATTTGGAGACAACAGTCTGGTTGCAGATTTAGCGGATGCTATAATTAGCTTCTAGTGCTATAAACACATCCACTGTTCTTTTCCAGTTATGGCATTAGCTACTAGGGGTGGGAGAAAAAAATCGATTCACATAAATATCGCAATATCCTTTTTGGCGATTTTTAAATTGATTTTTTTTTTCAAAAATCCATTTTTTTGAATTTTTTGAAATATTGTGCAATGTGCATTTGTTAGCCTTCTTTTTTTACATACAGAGAGTACAGGTTTTGAAAAGGGCTTAAAGCAGAAGTAAGTGATATATTTGTGTTAATATAAGTCTTAAATAGTTATATCTTCCGACAGCAATCACTTACATAGAGTGTTTGGACAGAAACACGGGTCTGTCAGTCACTCTGCTCTGCTCTGAGCCGAGGAGAAAACATTTATCGTATCCTACAGTTTTTATCCAATGAGGAGAGAGAACGGCATGAAGGGCTGTGTGTGCAGCCAAGGGACGCCGTGAATGTGGTGACGTAGGGACGAGGACTGTTATGGTGCGTTCAAGGAAACTCGTAACTCGTGTTTTTTCCAACCTGTGAAGTCGTACCAGTTCGATCTGGTACGAGTTCACGGGTCGGAAGTTACGAGTGGCCGTTATAGTGACTTTCACAGGTAAAACAGGTCGGAAAAACACGAGTGGGTTGCCTGGAACGCTACAAAGTTGTAAGTCGTAAGTTGTGACTTGAAGCTGTAATTTACGGTTTCAAAAGCCTGCCTGGAACGCAGCATTAGCTAAAACGACCGGATCGCTTACTTCTGCTTTAAGTTCACTTTATAATGGAGTATGTTAATTTATAGGCTTCTACAGTATTTGTGTGCAGATAAATGTTAAAAATGCAGACTAAAAATCGAGAGAATCGGCAATATCGTAGAATCGCAATTTAAATCGAATCGCCATCCAAAAAAATCATAGAAGAATCGAATCGGGAGAAAAGCATATCGTCCCAGCCCTATTAGCTATACGTAGCTTATATTGACTTAGCATGTTAGCAAATACAGTGAGGTCAGCACCATTGTAAAAACATCCAAACTATATTCTCTGGTAACTCTTTGAGCTATATCCCCCAGCCCCCTGGCTAAAGACTGAGCATGTGCATGTGCAAACCTTCCTCCTTCTGCTGTGGCCTGCTGTGCTGTGCTGTGCTGTGCTCTACCAGCTCTATGAAGAATTACCTTCACGGTTGGGGAAGAGGAAACTCGATTGCTGCATCCATTTACACCGATTCTTATCTTATCACACCATAATGATCAATTAGAGCAGGCCTACAGCACAAATTGCCCTCATTAGATCTGCAATCATCTGGTGGGATTTTATCAAAAGCTCTTTTTTTTTTGCATGCACATCTGCGCAAGAGAGGAAGGGGGGACTGGGGAGGGGGGTTAGGGAGGTATAGGAAGAAAGAGGTGTCAAATCTTTACAAGTGGCCGGTTCCAGGTTTTCTTGTTAACAGCACAGAGGCGCAACACTCAGGACGTGGGGGGAACTCAAGAAACCAGGACTTGTGTGTATTGTCCCATACACACACACCGTCATATAAAGAAAAGGCATTCTCGCAGAGTAGTACTGCGACTGCATGCAGTTCTCAGTCACGACAAGGCTTCATTCAGCGTTTTTAGTTTAGTTTTTTTTTTTCTTTTTTTTTTGGAGGATGAAGGGTGCCAGAAGCGCAACTGTCGTGTTTAAAACCCATAAAACATGTGTGAAGCCATTGCACTCCGACCATGCTAAAGACTCCTCCGTACAATGGTTCGGTGATGTATACCTGCTTTTAAACAACGTCATGCGTCACAGTGAAATTTCAGAGGTGTGTGTTTGTGCATGTGTGTGTGTGTGTGTGTGTGTGTGTGTGTGTGTGTGTGTGTGTGTGTGTGTGTGTGTGTGTGTGAAGCCTTCGCCCCCCCTTTTAAGCAAAAAACTGTATTAGAAAAGCTCAGCCCTGGAGCGGATGGTGGGAGCGAGGAGGCAAAGGAGGATACATGGTGGAGAGGAGGAAGGAAGGGTGGAGAAAGCAGAAGAAGGTGAGGGAGGAAGAGGAAGGAGGAGGCCAATGAGAGCACATTGAAAGGTTAATAAAAGAAACAAGAGAGAGAGAGAGAAAAAAGGGAAGAAGGAGTCTTAAAAAAAGGAGGGAGATCAGTGAAGGAGGAGGAGGAGGTGTCCTCTTTCCGGCGGGCAAGGGGAGTCATGCTGTGGAGGGTGCAGCAGTGGAGTGATTCTCAACTTGCTGTAACAAACTTATCAGCCAGATGGCACAACTGAATTTGATAAGTTCTGTCTCTTGCTGCTTGACTTCTTTTTTTTTTTCTCTTTTCTTTATTCTTTTTTTTTTTTTTTTGCGCTAAAGTAAAATTTCACTTTGGTGGAACATTTTCACAAAAAAAAAAAAGAGGCATCTTTCTAGGAACCTGTGACTGTCTGGTGCTGATTTTGGTGGTTTTAATTTGAAAACCAAAGTAAAACAGCACGTATGTATTACTGTTTATGAGTATGGAACAAAGATACTCAAGTTAGGGTATTCATCAAAATACTATGTTAAAGAGTAAAATCTGAATAACATTTTTAAAGGTCCCATATTTGATCATTTTCTTGTGTTTTATTTAAAGTGTTGACTTGAATAAAAAAACATCTAAAACATCTTGTGCCAGTGAGCCAATCAGAAGAGAGGTAAACACCCAAAACCCTGCAATTGCAATGGATTGGATGGTGGATCCATGTTAGCAACTGCCCTGTTGTGACATCACAACGTTACAACTCATTTTAAGGCTCAGTTTCTGAATACTGACACTTTCACAGTAGTAGCCTAATATATACTTTATACTATCTGGGACCTTTAACATGTGCCGTGTTGAAGACGTGAGAAGTTGAACCAAAGTAATATTTCACTTCAGACTCTTCATACTACCTGTCTCCTTTACGCTGTCAGACACTTGTATGTGCACCTTCCCCATCCTGTTTTTGCTCCTTGATTTACTCGATGATGTCACTCTGCATTCAAATTCACTACCAACCACACTACACATTACAGTATATGGGATATACAGTACAACAGTATAATATAATATAATGGCCGGCGATGATTATCTGACGACCAGGAGCACAAAGTTCAACATTGCAAACACTGTTTTTTTTTTTCCTTTTTCTTTTTTTTGCAGTTGCTGGCAGCGTGAAACACACAGTGACATTCAGGACAGCACTACAGCTTCTACAGTGTGTGCTGTTAACAACGGAAGTGCTGTGTTCGGCTTGAACGCAAAGTGTCATTAGCACCCCTGGCTGTGGTGCAGTGAGGTGTCTTGCCTCTCTGCGCTTTTTTCCTATGAGATGTTAAATGAAAGTGCTTCTCCGAGGAATTGTAGGAAAAACAAGGAGAAGCAGAAACTGACTTGCAAAAGTGATCGAAAAGTTTTGTTTTTAACTTTGTGCCAATACTTGCTAATAAACACATGCACCAATTTCAAGATCAGAGACTCAAAAAGATGCAATTTCCTTATTTTCTTCTCTCTATTTTGGTCTTCAACTTTGCATTGAAGAGAAGTCAAACTATGTTGGGATGAATATTATTCTTTAACCCTCATGTTGTGTTCATTTCATGTCAAACACTTTTGTGTTCCCGGTCGCAAAGTGTGGTGTCAGTGTGGTGGTCACTGCCTGTCGGTGGCCGTTGAAACCAGATGTTTGTGCTGCCAGTCGGCCTCGGACGTGTGTTGTCAGTGCCTGGACTCTGTGCTGGACACGGAAAGTTGCTGCATAGCGTATAACTGGAGCAGAGTGGGTGAGTTGTTTTCGTCTCGTTTCACTAGAAACCAGGCTAAGCTAACTGATGTTTGTACTGTTGATGACGTTTGGTGCTGTTCTGAGCACTATTTGTGGCTGTAAGTGGCTTTTTGATCGGTGGTTAGTGGATCTGTATACTGTGCTGTTTGTTATGGTGCGGTCATCGCTAACGTTGCTACAACTAGAGAAGCTAGCGGTTATCAGACTTAATCTCTCGAGGGGGAGTCTAACTCGGTGTTACAGTGCGTTGGACCATGGGTTAAACTTACGCTGGAATATCCCTTTAATCAACTTAAGTTTTTGTGAACATTACAGGTTTTTAATTTCTATCTGTTATTTATGGCCTGTATGCCTCATTTATCTGAGCTAATGCATCTGACAAAAGAGGATGTACTTGAGCTCAGTTTTTTTTACACTAATTGTAGTTCCCCCATTCATTTCTAATGGCCGGTCATTTTTGACTGGCACAACAAGAATGTACAAAAGTTAAATAAAAAGTTGTATGCAAATAAATATAATTCATTTTGTCTGTTGAATCTTAGGTCAGCCTGATCACATTAACTACATTTTTCAGAGATTTTTAAAACGGTCAAATTCGACCGGAACATAACATGAGGGTTAAAAATGCAGTTTAAAGATAAATCTAAAGCTAAATGCTAACAAATCTCTCAAAAATTCAACAAAACCAACAATTAACTGTTTTTTTTTTGTGTATCCCACATGTGCTATGATTTGCATTGATACAGTCCATAGTTGACTTGAGTTTAAAGGACTAGCACGTTCTTGATTTTGTTGTTTTCATGAAATGTATTGATCATAGGAACATTTTTTTTGGAACGACACAATAAACAACCTCATCCTGAGTGAAATCTGCATCTATTCATTTCTGCAGTGATGCCACCTTTTGCTTTGCGTTCAGTCTGACCACGCCTCCACCACAGTAGCTACGAGAACACATCGAACTGGAGCACATTCTTTTGCCTGTGACCAACTCTGAACTTTTTTTTTTAACCAAGTGATGCTGCTCACTTGCATCACAGATGGAGGAGAGAGAGAGAGGGGGGGTTGTGTTCAGGTTCATGCAGCCACCACGGCTAGACATGCACTGATCATCCACAGAGCTGAGGAGGATGCACACACAAGCGTTTTCTCTTCTTTCTCACTCTCACGCTCTTGTGTTTTTGTTTTCTGAACTCACACACCAAACACATACATATAAAATCAGACATATTTAGGTTGCATAGTATATCCATACATATTTAATTCATATGTATTTATCTATATATACTACCTCGGCTTAATAATAAGAATAATAAGATCATTCCACCCACCACACCCTGCCCCAGCATGCCCCCCTCCTTCCCTCCCACGTTCAAGTCTGTCTTCCCCGGGTCGTGCAGAGGAAGGAGAGTTAAATACCTGTGGCCTCCGGGTACGTTAACATGGTCAGAGCGGCGGATGAGTATGCGGTGTGTGTTTTGTGTGTGTGTGTGTGTGTGTGGGGGTAAAGGAGGAAGAGGAAGAGAGGCTTTGGTGGGGTGGGTGTGGGGGGGTAGATGATGAAGCGTTGAAACCCTCGTGGCGTTTTCCTCCCTGGGCCGAACGGGTAGCCTGGGCTCTTAAAGGGTTAAAGGTGTCTGGGGCGCCCTCACCGCCACGGACTGACTTTCCGGGAAACTCCATCCCGGAGGACAGGGAGGGGGTAGGATGAGGGGTAGGATGTTGGCTTTAATGGTTGTTGGAGAGGTGTGGTTGTGGTGGAGTTTGGAAACTAATTACTTACTATGGGGTTGTTCTCAGACGAAGGGGGTGTTAGGATGGCGTTGAGCAGGCAAGACAGCGATGGACGGACACTTGCTCCTGACATACAGCCCTTAAACTGAGGCAAACAGCTTGTTCACTGGGTCCAGACATTCATGGTCGCCAGAGGTTGAATCCTACCAACTTTTGATGTTCTCCTGAATTTTTTCCTGCAGCACCACCATCAAGTTATATTATGTCTGCATGCCATGAGCTTTTGTTATGCTGTATGCCAGACTTCTGACCTGTTTTACTTGTTATTATGAGCTTTTACTAGGTAGATTGTTATGTAAGTTGTGTTTTGAAAGTACTAAATTAGGCGCGTTTCCACTGCAGGAACTTCGGGGTAATTTTATGGGGCCAGCCCCGTTGGTGCGTGTTTCCACTGCAGGAACCTCCCCCACAGGGCCATTTACAGGAACTTTTACGGGGGCTAACGGAGTACCTACTCCAGGGTAGGTACTCCGTTCGGCCCTGAAAAGCTCCTGGGTGGGGCTCGAGGTTAACCCGGCACTGATTGGCTAAAGCTAGAGCAGGCTGTGACGCTACCAGAAAGCACCAAAACAACCGGCATTTTTAAAAGGAGGAGCAGAAGGGGCATTAGCCTAGCAGACACCGCTGTAAACAACAAGAAAACAGCAGGAAGATGTTCACAAATGGACCGACGATGAGGTGCAGACATTGATTGTAGTCTATGGCACCGAGGAGATTCAGAGGGGGTTTGAGTCATCGCGGCGAAATGAAAATATCAGCGCACTTCGACACACTGGGGATCCATCACGCCGCAAAACAATGCCGTGAAAAGTTAAAAAAAACAAAAAAACAAACTCAAGCAGGATTACAATCAGCCGCCATGTGCACAAACACACAAACCAGAAACGCGCCTACCGCCTCAGCTCTTTCCATCCTTCTTCTCCGTTGTTGTTATGATTTTTGTTTGTGACCTGCCTGGGTGACGTCACGGTCAAAACTCTCGCCCAGCGATTAAGTGGCGATCGAAACTCATGACGTCACCGCGGGGTCCGACTCTGCAGTGGAAACACGGCCAGTGAGAGGGCCGAGTGAGAGGACGGTTCCTGTAGAAGTTCCTACCCCCTCCCTTTACCAGGAACTCCTGCAGTGGAAACATGGCTATTGTTGCTCCTTTTTTTGGCTTTTAGGTTGCCTTGCCAAAACTAGCCTTGTTGGCTAACTCTGGCCCACTTACAGTTTTTCTTTTAACTCTGTTGATTAGTGGTGCACTGTCCCTATGAAATAAACTAATAAAGTTAATATTTGTTTTCTTATTTTTTTATTAATGTTTTGGACCGACAAATACAAACAAGTAACTGTTACAGTTACATGAATAAGAAAAACCAAAATTGTGTCCTTTTTCAGTATCTGCCCGGCCTTTTTTGTTTCCTTTTTCTTTACAAACAGCAACAACAACAACAAAAAATTAAAAAAAATTAAAAAAGATTCTGCAGTCGAGCAACAATATACTGTACAAATCAAGCCAGACCTACATATTTGTGGTTTTCAGTCAAATGACTCAACAACTACCAAACGGACACCATGAAGTCAAGTCCAGATCTTCACGGTTCCCTTCAGGATGTTAAATTCTGATTGGTCCTATATTTTGACTTCTACAAAATTATATTCAAAACAAATAGTAGTTCCACATCTTTAATTAGCTAATAATGACTAGCTAATTAGGGCCACGGGCAATCGCACCGGGCACTGGTCCCAACAGCTATGAAATAGCTGCAGGGACCAGTGCCCGGGCGAAGCCCGGGCACTACTGTTATTGTGTGGATTTTTTCTTCTTATTATTATTTTTCCACTTCCGGCCGATTTTCGATGCGCTACTAGTCCTGCAACTCGAAGAGTTGCAGGACAAATTATATATCAAAACGTGCGTCCTGATCGGGATCGCTGTGCTATTACTTTTCTCAACAGTTTACGAATTTTTCGCGACGTAGTCGCGAAAAACTGCGCAAAAATTTTGCATGTAAGTCAATGGGACGGGCGAAAAAAAAAGACCGAAAAAGACCAATCATTGGAGTTTAACAAAAGTCTACTGCTCAGGCATACTTTCACCTAGAGACTCCATTTAAACTTTAAACAGTAGACACAAGTCTTGTGTATTGTCGCATTACTCCACGTTTTGATAGGTCATATAGTTTTTGATCAATCCCTGATCAATGACCATGATCATTTTTGGAGAAATTATGAGTTTATAATGGGTGTGTATTGCATAGAATGTTCGTGTCAGAGTGCGTGACATCATCGGTTAGAGTGGGAGAGAGTGAAGAAACATTCTGTATTTTTTCTGGATAAACTGTGACCACGGCCACAATTTACACTCTACAGACATAATTTTTTCAGAATTTGTAAGACAAACTTGTTATCTCTCATGTCATGTGCTCAAAATATCAGAGAGACTTACAGAACTTACAGAATCAGCCTCTGAGTGCGGCCACGTCTGTCTCTGCTCCTCATTGAGTCCAATACAAATATTTTCTGAGAGGAGCAGAACGGCCTGATGTTTTAAAACTGCCAGCGTCGCCAAAATATTTACTGTAGAAACACCAAATCGTACCGAAATTTTCATTAAGTCCTTAGAGCAACGTTGATCTGTGTTTTGTTCTGATAGGAGTTACCGTTTTGTCATGCTAAGCCTAATTGTGAGGCCGGTTTAGAGGCAGAAAATGGCTGTTTTTTCTCCACGTTTCTGTCTGCCTCAGCCTGCGGGGGCCCCTATCGCCGTGGTAACCTCTTTGATCCTCAGGCCAGAGCTCGTTAACTTCATAAACAATCCACCTGGCGCTCGTTTAAATGTTTATAAACACAGACACAGCTAAATCAGACTGACACAGGATGCAGCTACTAACTAACTATGTGTCAAGTCAGTCACACACACACACACACAGACTCTAGAGCCAGCTTCATGTGATTACAGTCACACACACACACACACACACACACACCTACACACACACACACACAGTTAACCTAATGTGGTTACAGCTCCTCCATATCAGTGCTTATAGAAAGATGATCATGTGTCTGTCTGATCAGCTCTGTCTTGACCTTAAGATCGTGGGTTTGATTCCCATGTTGACAGAGATGGCACAACCCGCAGTAGCTCCCGTGGCCCATTCAAAATTTCCCGAGAGGAAATTTTCTAGTATTATTATGCTATCACACTATCACACATCTCAAAAAATGTTGGCGGCCAATATCCAATCCTGTAACAATATGGAGGCCAAATAATCGCTTATTAGCCCAGTTTTTAATTCATTGATATTCATCAAACATTGGCTTATCACAGTGATTGTCTTTAATGATCACTAATTGAAAATTTTTGCCAATAACTTTATACCTTTGTGGCCCACAGGTTGGGAACCACTGGCTAAGCTTGTTAGCATTTAAGTTAGACTGACTGTGCTGCTAAATCGTCTGCAGACCTTCTGTCAAGGCTTTTTCTTTAGTATAAGCCTTGGGTTTTAGGAAGATGGGGGTGCTCTGGTAGGAAATATAAAGCTGAACATTAAGTATGAATTTATAAACAACTCTACAAAATCCAGCCATAAAGGTTTTTGGAGAGGTGGTTCAATATTCCCTTGTTTATTTCCCTCTGTTTGCTGTATGTTAGGATCAAGAGGATTGTAAGTAGGACAGAGGGAGGGAGATACAATAGATGCGAACAATGTGATGATAGAGAAGAGGAGGAGGAGGAGGAGAGGTAAAGTAGAGTAGAGTTGTAATGAAAGGGGGTTTTTACGGTATCTGGTAGGAGGAGGTGAAGGCATCAGCAGGGACAACAGCTGTAGAAGACCTGAGGGGTGTATGGGTGAGCAAAGGTTAGGGAGATCAAAGTCAGGGCTTTAGATGCAAGAAAAGAGGAAGGGATGACTCACGGCCTGGTTGGTGGAAATATCAGAGCGGCATGGATTGGCAAATAGAGGACACAAGGGGAAGAGGAGCAAGGAAGATCGGGAGGAAAAAATGTCGATAAGGAGCAGGTGGTGTTTTGTAGTTTATTAGATCAGACAGTACGGGGATGATACTTGGGTTAGTTGTTAAGGTGGTTGTTTCAGGCAAGGTTTGAAGTTCGTGGAGGGTGAAGGTGGGTGGAGACGGTGTAACTACACTCTAAAAACTCATTTTGATCAGCATTTTGTGGATCTTTATTTAAGAAAAACTCAACTTCTTTAGATGTTTGTGGACCGAAGGAGTTCCTCAGGGTATCCTCTGAGGGCCCCTTCCAAAAAACGGTTGCTAGCATCAAGAAGATGCAACGTTTTCTGAGGAGTTCCTATTTGCTTTTTTAAAGTTTTTTTTTAGAGTGTAGATCAGAGATGGTGAGGATCTAACGGGTGAGGAACATCAGGGTTAGATTTTTAGTCAAGGATCTCGGATGGTTGGTCCAGATGAAGTGGCGATGAAACGTAGAGAAAGACCTGCTGCTGATACAATGTCAAGTGGGAGATGAACCGATGAGGAACTACTGTAGTGATGGAAATGAAGAGAAGAGAAGGTAAAGACTGAGAGATAAAAGACACGACAACAGAGAGGAAGAAGAAACAGTGAACAACAAGACTAGAGTGGAGAAAGAGAGGAAGAAAGAAAGAGAAGGAGGAGGACAGATCGTAGAAAGAGAGAGAAGACAGAAACAGGAAGTGATGATTTCTGTACAGCAGGCTGAGAAGATAGGAGAGAGAGATCAACATTTCCTGTTGTATCGGTCTGGGTGACCAGGGTCTTTCTGCGGATGGCACAATGTGTGTGTTTTTTTGTTTGTTTTTTTGTTTTTGTTTGTGTGTGTTTTTTTTTTGTTTTTTTTGGGAGTGGGGGGTCGTGGTGTGGTGGAGATGATGGAGAGGAGGGTGTGAAAGGGGGTTTTTGGCGGGAGGTTGGTTTGGGAGGAGGAGGAGGGGGGCACTTACGTGAAGGCGAAGGCCACCAGAGCACCACTAACCACTATAAAGTCCAGGATGTTCCACAAGTCGCGGAAGTAGGAGCCCTGGTGGAGAAACAAGCCCAGCACCACCATCTGCAAGACACGGAGCATGCTCAGTACAACACACACACACAAAAAAACACACACTCACACATACAATACTCACAAAAAGTTAGGGATGTTTGGCTTTTGGATTAAATTTCAGAATGCACCTAAAATGCACTATAACCTTTACAGGTGAAATTAATTTAAAGGGATAGTTCAACATGTTGGCAAATTGGCCCATTGCCATAATCCCTATAGTTTTAGCAGTAGGTTTGTTAGCTTTAATTGTCAGTGCAAGCTGTTTTTAGAACGGTGGAGCAGAGCCGTGAGCTGCTCAGAGCTACGCTATGGAGGCTAATGGGATTTCTTGGTTTCCCTCATCAAACTCATCAAATACACAATCCAACAACTCCAAAATGCTCTGGCGGACAAGTTGTGACCTGCACATTCACCACGCTATGAGATAATAACAGAACGTTACCAGACTGAGTTGTTTTAGAGGGAAATACAGAGACTGCTTGCTGAAAAACTGCCCCTGACGGGAACGCGCATCAGCGGTTTTGCATGAATTTACCTCTAAAACAACTCTGACTGGTAACGCTTACATGATAGGATATCACTGTACTGTAGCATAAACTTTTTATAGGGAGATTCTTGTCAAATGTCCCTAACTTTTTGTGAGTAGTGTAAAATGGTGCATTTGCAAGTGCACAAATACACACAGTTTCTCTTATTATAAGCACACACACAAAAAACACACTATAAGAGATCATTAAAATAAAACAAAAACACACAATCATCATCATCATCAACACGCACTCACACCGTGATACTTTGTTACCTTGATCAACATTTCAAACGTGAAGACGCCTGTGAAAACGTAGTCAAAATAGCGCAGCACCTGCAGAGCAACAACACAACACAGTGAGATATAATTATCACAGCAGAGGAAATGGATCAATGAACAGCGAGCGGCGGCAGCGGCGGAGATTAACACAGACAGGAAACAATCAGACTCCAACCACAGCCGTAATCCTAAACTCTAATCTTAATCCTGTTTTCATTGGCTATTTTTAAACTAACATTTTTATAATGATATCTATTCGTCGCACCCTGTTTCCCTCCTCTGTGTCTTTTTTTTTTTCAAGCTCTGATAAATATTAGAGTTAAACAAAAATCAATTTGTTTTTCTTTATTCATTCATTTTTTCTTTTCCGGGGTATTGTTCACATTTTCTGCCTCTTAGCCACATTCACTGTGATGATAAACATTGTGAAGTTGCTGACTGCTGCAGCGAACTGTTTCACGTCAGCAGCAGTGACGCACGTCGTCTCAGAAAATGTTTTTTTTCTTGCAAAGTATATTTCAGAGATCGATCCTGAACAGCTGGCTTCCAGACATGAGGCCACATTTTCATCTCAATTTATCAAACCCATCTTCCAAAACAAGTGCAATTTGGAAACTGTAAAGCTTAATTTTCATTTTAAAGGGATGGTTCAACATTTTGTCAAATTGGCCCATTGCCATAATCCCTATAGCCATAGCAGTAGGTTCGTTACCTTTATTTGTTGGTGCAAGCTATTTTTAGAACGGCAGAGCAGAGCCGTGAGCTGCTCAGAGCTACGCTACGGAGGCTAATGGGATTTCTTGGTTTCCCTCATCAAACGCTCTGGTGGACAAGTTGTGACCTGCACATTCACCACGCTATGAGATAATAACACAACGTTACCAGACAGAGTTGTTTTAGAGGGAAATACAGAGACTGCTTGATGAAAAACTGCCCCTGAAGGCAACACGCATCAGCAGTTTTGCATGAATTTACCTCTAAAACAACTCCGTCTGGTAACGTTGTGTTATTATCTCATAGCGTGGTGAATGTGCAGGTCACAACTTGTCCACCAGAGCGTTGTGGAGTTGTTGGATTGTGTATTTGATGAGTTTGATGAGGGAAACCAAGAAATCCCATGAGCCTCCGTAGCGTAGCTCTGAGCAGCTCACGGCTCTGCTCCGCGGTCCTAAAAATAGCTTGCACCGACAAATAAAGGTAACGAAACTACTGCTATGACTATAGGGATTATGGCAATGGGCAAATTTGCCAAAATGTTGAACTATCCCTTTAAAGCCTTGACCTTTGGTAACCCATATCTAAACCAGTTAATCCAAATTTTCCCAGTTCCTTGACGGCATTTTTAAAAACCTGAAACAAAAAAAAAAACTGCTGTTAATTATTATTATTATAATATGGTAATTATCACCATTATTAACCCCTTCACTACCAGGAACCTGACCTCTTCTGATTTAAATATCAACATCTGTACCGGTCACAGTCGGTCAACACTCATCAACAATGTCTCACGTTGTTCCGTGGCGAGTCGGGCCACACCGGGTCCTCGGCGGCGAGGGCGATGCTGCTCATGGCGATGACGGACAGGATGCTGAACTCAAAGTACTTCAGAGTCAGGATGTAGTGGCAGCACTTGCGAAACCTGGTGCAAACACAAACACAAACACAAACACGTCGTGCATGTGTTGACAACGCAGCAGACCGCCCATCGTCGTGCCAACACGTCTCCTCAGTCTCTCTTCTTCTTCAGTACTCACGGGTTGGTGGTGGACATGATGAAGCAGGAGCTGTACGGGGGCATGGGCTTGGGCCCGTCCTCGTCCCCTTCCTCGTCCTCCTCCTCCTTCTTCTCCTCGCTCTTCTTCTGGTCCGTGTTGGCGTTCTTGTTCACTGAGTGAAAAAAAAGCAAAAAAGAGGAGGAAACAAAGAGGGAGAGGAAACAGAAGGAGGTCAGACATCGAACACATGAAACACGTCCAACCAGCTCAGGAACAGGACCGAATGACACCGGGTTTAATACGTCAGAGTTAAGTTGTAAAGAAACAAACGCCCCACCCCCTCCCCCTCACCCCCGATTCCATGTGTCAAAGTCAATTTACTGTTCATAGGGAGGAAAAGTCAGAGTGTGGAAACAGATGAGTAACGTCCTCTGTTCCTGCAGCAGTGGCTTTGTCTGGTCTGGAAGTGAGAGTGTGTGTTACAAACTGGGAGATGATGTGGAGTCAGACAGATGTGGATTTATAAACAAAGATGATACTCAGACATATTATTAAGGCTGAAGTAAAGCAGCGTGAGTCAGGATATCCTTTTTTTTTTTTTTTTAATGTTGTAAGACGATGCAAAAGTTAGAAGTTCAATTGTTTTCCAAACGGCACTAATAAGGATAATAGGGTTGTGCAGAAATCATGAGTCACATTAAAGTTATAGATCTGACTTGGAAACAGCCACAGTTAAAAAATATGGATTATTGTCTCCCTACAATCCTTTTTTTTTCCCCCTTTTAAAATTTTTTGTTTGTTTCTTTTTTTGTGTGTGTGTTTTTCAGGTTCATTTGCCCGTGTATTCTGTGCACTGCAATATTTCTCCTGCTTTGCAAAAAGCTGGACAAAAAAACAAAAAAAAACTTATTTGACGAAATATTGCCTGTTTCATCAATATATCTTAATTCTTTTGCCACTGTTTGATGTAATTAGCGACCAAACCCAAAAAAAAAATACACCTTAGACTTGTGACAGACTTCAGGACAGCTGTCAGTCCATCAATTTCTACACCCCTGGTTGCCAGTTTTAGCTTTTTTCTGGCACAATTTGCAAAGATAGCAACTCATTGGACATTTATTTATTTATTTTAAGGCTATTTGTAGTGTTTCAAACAAATAAATCTCAATCCTGCATCTAAATGTGCCACCAATGTGTATGAGGAAGTGTTAGGACCTAGAAATGAATCTGACACCAGAGTTGTGATGCTTTCATTTGACTCACCTTGCAGGATGGCGTTGGTGGAGGGGTAGGGGTACACCGGGGGCATCATGTCGATGGTGGTGTACTCGGGCTTGGCCATGCTGGTCAGGATCAGGCTGTCCATGCTGTGCAGCAGCGTGTGGGTGTCGGCGTCGCGGCAGTTGAGCAGGTTGTTGACGTGGTCGGGGTGGTCGGGGGGCAGGTCGTACGGGTGCTCGTGGGCGCTGGCCAGCCTGCTGTTGTTACGGAAGTTGTCCAGGTCCTCGTTGTACTGCTGGATGGGCCGCGTGGTGGACAGGTTGGGACCGGTGCTGTGGTGCTCCCTGAGGACGGAGGAAGAGGAAGAAACAGACGAATGAGGATGAAACAAGAGGGTCAGACTTCTTCTGTACCGGTCCTAGGTATGAATCGCACACTCTAATATTTCATTGAATTGCCTTTAGCTTTGATTTCAGCGTGCATTCGCAGTGGCATTGTTTCAATAAACTTCTGCAATGTCACAACGTTTAATTCCATCCAGAGTTGCATTAATTTTTCAAAGATTGTCATTGGGGTTCAGGCCTTGACTTTGTGGTCACATTGGACCACGTTTCTTCCATGAAGATGATGGTTCCTCACTATCCTTCCAGTTTTTAATAATGCGTTGGACAGTTTTTAACCCAGTTTTAGTCTCAGTAATCTCCTTAAATGTTTTATTTGCTTGATGCCAATAATTTGACCCTTCTGAAACAGATTAACATCTTCTCCATGACCACAGGATGTGTTGTGATCAGTTAGGGTTAAAATTTTTTGGCTGGGTTTGGGCCTAAGTGGGTCCGGGCTTCAACACCCGCGGGTCGGGATTTAATTTTCCGGCCCATTGAAGTCTACATGTCAGACTTGTTTTCATTTTTCATTTCTATTTAATTTGAGCTTTTATATATATATATATATATATATATATATATATATATATATATATATATATATATATATATATACACACACATACATATATATCAAATGTGATCTGACCAAATAAATGATAATTCCCAATAACAAAAAAAGCCCGAAAAGGAGTGTAACACTTATTTAGTCCTACACACACACAGAAAAACTAAACTTTTGGGACCTTTATTTTGACAGGACAGTGTAGAGAGACCAGAAAGCAGGGAGAGAGACCGTGGGAATGACATGCGCAAAGGATCGTCTCAGTCAGGAGTCGAACCGGCGATCAGCGCATCAACATGGGACGTGCTCCCTAACCACTCGACCCCCTCAGACAGCAGGAAGTCCTGTCAGTGTCATGTGACCTGTCCGGCGGCTTCCTGCTCCAACCGGCTGTTAGAGCATCGTCAGGTTGTAATTTAAGTGGAGAAAATAAACCCTAACCCTTCACTCACCGTCTCGTGCGATGCCCTCTGCTCCTCTCCTGGTTGCCGTGGCGATGCCGTCTGCTCTTGCGTCCCTCCCCTTCCTCTCCTTTCTCCCCGCCAGCCTCTCCTCCTCCCTCCGTGCCTCTGGACCGGTGCCTCCGGCCGCCCCCCTCCTCGCCGCCCTCCCTGGCCGCCGCCGCCCTGCGATGCCTCGACCTCCGGTGCTCGTTGTTGCCCTCGCCGCCGGCCTCGGAGCAGCGGCGCCGTGGCGACGCGCTGCGAGCCTCCTTCCCCTCCCGGTTCCTGTGTCTGTGTCCGCGGTGGCTCCGGTGGCTGTGGCGCTGCTCCTCCGCCTGCTGCACCTCCACCACGCCGCCGCCGCTGCTGCTCTCCACCACGTTGCCCAGCGACGTGCAGCTGAGTCCGTGCGCCACGCGGGTCTCGGGCAGCCGGCCGGCGTCTCCGGCGTCTCCGATGGCTTTCTGCTGCTGCTGCTGGTGCTGGTGCTGGTGGTGGTGGTGGTAGTAGTGGGCGGCGCGGCGGTAGTGGTCCAGGTCCTGGTGGCGGTACTCCTGGTCCAGCGGCAGCTCGCCCGGTTGGGTCTTGTTGGTGTTGTTGTTGCGGTTGTCCTGCGGGTTGACGACCAGCGGACGGTCCAGGTGAGTCTTCATGTCGCCGCGGGCTTTCCGTGGGTAGGCCACCTGAGGGACGGAGAGAGGGAGGGGACAGTCAGTACGTTTACATGAAGAGCTTAATCGAGCTATGCTCAAAACTAGATTTTGGCGTCTAATCGGCTAAACAGTAGGCTATCTGCCATACATTCCTCTGCATCTTTACCATTTCCTACACTGATTGTAAGTAAATCAAAATCAAAATCAAAAATCTATTGAATAAGGAAGTGGTGATTTGATCTAGAAGAAACATGAATGAACCCAGAGTGTCTCTAACATCTACTGTACTGAGGTGCAGGCCACACACTTACATTGGTCATGTAGGTTTCAACCTTGCTTATACAGCTGAATAACAGTTATGGTGTTAATGTAGAATAAGTGCAAGTGATAGAAAAAAGCAAATGAAAGAGACGCGTCCTGTCAACGTTGGTTTAAAACCATGTATCTGCAGCAGTGAAGGAGATCAATATAATCAATCACTTTTTCACTGTTGGGTTCAAACTCAGGTTTAACAAACCTCAAGTTGCATTTACATGGTTTTGGTCGGCTCTACTCTTTGTTAGGGCGGTTTGTACCTTTAATTTCAACCCAGAATCCCTCCCCTGAGCCACAGATTTACACAGTTCGGCAGACAGTCCACCTTTTTTTATTTTGTTGGTTTCTGCATTAACGCAAAAAGCAAAATAAAATTATAGCTGCTGCGCAGCGATGGGTCGGGTCCGGGCTACTTTTGGGCAAATTTAGGCAATTCTGAGCAACAAACAGGAGAATAGGAAGACAAGACAGTTGTCCTTATAATGTCCAATTTGGACCAGTTGAGGATTGAACCCACAACCTCGGGAACCAAAGACCGTTGTCTATCGCACTGAGCTAATTGACAAGTGGCAGTTCAACAGTGGCTTCACAAATTGAGTAAGCCATTCACTGTCGTGTAGGCAGATTTGAAACCACAGTAAAAAGAAAAATCAGTTTTTGAGGTAATGATATGTATTTGTTAAACATCTACTGTGACTCTAAGATGTTAGGAGCCTTCGCACATAGTCCAGTCCAAGCTATTTGGATTTTTAAAATTAGAAGCTTGCTGTGGTGCCACCATTAGGACAATTGTCTTGTGTTTCGTGTTGAGGACAACTGACATTTTGATCTGTCATCATCATCATCATCACCCTTGCTGGGACTCGAACCCACAGCCTCTGACACCAAGAACCAGCTCCTAACTGGCTGAGCTAATTGGCTTGTAGTGAGACCTGCTGTGTAGCTTCATTTATCCACTCAGGTGGGCCAGTGCCCGGGCAGCTGTTGTAAAGGCAGATTTCAAAAATGGTCAAAAAGTCAGAAATTATGTTATCTAAACAAAAATCTGTTAATACATAAATTGCATTTAGACAGCAAAACAGCTTGAGGACATGTGACATTTTGATCTGTCATCATCATCATCATCATCATCATCACCCTTGCTGGGTCTCGAACCCACAACCTCTGACACCAAGAACCAGCTCTTAACTCGCTGAGCTAATTGGCTGGTAGTGAGACCTGCTGTGTAGCTTCATTTATCCACTCAGGTGAGCCAGTGCCCGGGCAGCTGTTGTGATGAAATGGTCAAAATTTCAGAAATTCAGTCATCTAAACAAAAATCTGATAATACATAAATTGCATCTTGACAGCATGAAAATGTTGGTGATTTGTTTTTAATGATAAGTGTTTTGCTTCATAAGAGAAAATCTGATGTTTAAAAATTCCACACTCACATTGGCTGCAGTTGTTCCCATGAGAGCAGAATTCAAAATGTTCTCAAAAATTCAGTTTTTGAATTAAAATTCTGATATTTGCCAAACTTCATCAACCATGACTCCAGAATATTCTCGTTTTTTTTCAGGAAGTTTGAAAATGTATTTAGCAAGAATTTGATGGTATATGTTTACAGTAGTGTTTACAGTCAAACGTTTTCATGCACTGTAGGCTCAATTTTTGCTTAATCAAAAATCCGAGAAACAAGTTTTGTGGAGGACGGTCTGGAGATGCTCTGTAGCAAGTTTGGTGACAATTGAGCAAAAATTGTGGGAGGAGATACATTTTAAAAGTTTTACAGTTATTGAAAAAAACAGAGTGATGGACTTCATAATTTGTAATGAGTTTAAGTGGACAAAAGTTTCAGCAGTATTGAGGCTACATTGTGGTGAAGTTTCAACACTGTAGCATCTACCGTTGGTTTGGTAGGAATTTTTAAAGTTTTTAAATTTAAACGCTTATTGTGCCCCCCCTAGGAGGGGGGGGCACATGTCCTTGGAGTTGAGTGAATCTGGCATGGGGTCGGATGTTTCTGTGAAGTTTGGTGAGTTTTCGCCCATGGGAAGTATGACTTCCTTGGAAGAAGAAAGAAAGAAAGAAAGAAGAAGAATTCCTAGGAATACAATAGTGTCCCGGCAGCTTAGCTGCCCGGACCCTAACTATTATGAGTGTTGGATTTACAGTTTTGCCGAGCCATAACCAGTCGACTCCCGATCGTCGTCTGAAGCGCGTTACACTTCACCCTCGCTCCAGTTTTTTTTTTTGTTTGTTTAAGTCTCTTTGGGTACAGCTCTGGATTTCTCTGCATGCTATGCCCTACTTCATAATGCATCACTCCCCAGCACGCAGCTTCCAGCCGTCCCATATAGCAGCAGCAGCAGCAGCAGCAGCAGCAGCAGCAGCAGCAGCAGCAGGGGAGAGTGCAAGAACAACACTTGTTCACAGGATTAAAGGGACATTACACCCTGGAATCAGAAGACCTGTGAGATGCAGCATGACTCAGTGTTAGTCCACAGTGTTTCCACGGTGATCGCTGCATGCTGTTTAACCTCTGTCTCCAAGTTGAGCATCACTCGAGGATGTTAGAAGAGGAGGGGTCAGTGAATCAGCGACCACACCCAAAAATGATGTCAGCAAAAAAAAAGATGTGAAATTGCGCTTTTTTAAATTATATTGTAATGAATCATAGTTTCAAGCAAAGCACTGGCAGGTCACCAGTTTGTAGAAAAAAACAAACTGTTCCATACCAACTCATCTTAAAGTGAAGCTAATGTGACCATTCTGAGTTTCCAAAAGGCCGTAGACTGTGTTCATCTCTTCTTTATGAATGAGTTATAGGGTCGCATAAAGATAAAAACTAAAAACATCTAAACTCAAGTCATGATTTTGAGAAAAAGTCGCACTATTACAAGAATAAAGTCATAAATATACAAGAAAAGTGATGATATTTTGAGAAGAAAGCTGAAATAATACAAGTAAAAAGGTCATAATATTACAGGACTTAAGTTTATGACTTTATTCTCCAAATGTCAGATCTTTTTTAATTTCCTTCAAAGTGGCCCTGATACTCCGCCATACTTGAGATGAATATAATCTCAGCATTTTTGGTGAGTCACTTTTGGAAAATCAGTGAAATTATTTCCTCTAACCTAATTTGAATCGAGTCCAACTCTTGGAGAACATTTGGCAGAAACATCTGCTCCAATTCATCCTGAAAATGTTGGAGCCAGGTTGTGACATCATATTGTGATGTATATACTATACAGCTCTGGAAAAAATTAAGAGACCACTCCCAAAATGATCAGTTTCTCTGGTTTTACTATGTATAGGTATGTGTTTGAGTAACTACCGACAACATTTCTCCCAAAATTGAAATGAAAATATTGTCATTTAGAGCTTTTATTGGCTGAAAATGACTAAACTAGTCTAAATAATAAAAAATATCAAGTCTTTTCAGACCTTGAATAATAATAATGCAAAGAAAACATGTTCATATTTATTCCTAAACAACACAGCAAGAATATTTTAACTCAGGAGAGAGAAGAGTTTATAAATCAGTTTTTGTAGGATAATGTCAACGTTTAATCCCAGCTGTGGTTTTTATAATCTTCCTATAATACCAGATGTGGTTCAGGTGATGACCTCATCATTAAGTAGAATGAGTTGTGTTGGTGTTGGTGTTTAAAAAAGAAAAGAAAAGAATGACTGTCATACATGTAGAGATGCTTTTAAGAAACATTTGTGAAAGTGGTCTCTTGTTTTTTTTCCAGAGCTGTATATTTGGAGCCTATAGTGTCGAGGGCGTTTTTGGATAATTTGAGGATCAGTCTGAACGTCTGCAGGTCGACTGAACATCTTTTTAGTTTTGAAATCCGAGAGTTGTTGTGAGATTAATAATTTCCGTCCTCACCTCCTCTCCCTCCCCTTCCACCTTCCAGTCTTCCTGCTCCAGCTCGTTGTAAAGCGCCTCGCGGCTCGTCATCAGGTTCTGTCGGCGGATCTCGCTCGTCCTCTGCTCCCACACCGACTTGTTGCCCTTGATGTGGTTCTTCTGCTGCTCCTTACTGTGACAGGAGGACAATGTACATACAATGTAAATATACAATTTACATACAATGTACTGTAAATGCTGCAAATGCTACAAATTATGTTATATCCAACAGATACAGTGTTATCAATGAAGTCCAGTGTGCAGACGTCAACTGTTATAAAAAGAAGACGAAAGAGAAAAGACGAGCTGAGGAAAGACAAGAAGAAAAAAAAAGAGTAGAAGAAGAAGAGGAAACGAAAGAGAAGAAGAGGAAAAGAAAGAGTAGAAGAAAAAGAGAAGAAAGGGAAGAAAGAGAAGAAAGAAGAAGAGAAGGAAAAGAAAGAGTAGAAGAAAAAGAGAGAAGAAAGAGAAGAAAAGGAGAAAGACAACAAGAAGAAGAAAGACAAGAAAAAGAAAGAGGAGAAGAAGAGAGAAGAAAGAGGAGAAGAAAGAGAAAAACATGAGGAAAGACAAGAGGAAGAATGAGAAGGAGAAGAGGAAAAAGAAAGAGTAGAAGAAAAAGAGAAGGAAGAAGAAGATAAGGAAAAGAAAGAGTAGAAGAAAAAGAGAGAAGAAAAGAAGAAAGACAAGAAAAAGAAAGAGGAGAAGAAAGAGAAAAACATGAGGAAAGACAAGAGGAAGAAAAAAGAGAAGAAGAAGAGGCAAAAGAAAGAGTAGAAGAAAAAGAGAGAAGAAAGAAAAAGAAAGAGTAGAAGAAGAGAGAAGAAAGAGGAGAAGAAAGAGAAAAACATGAGGAAAGACAAGAGGAAGAATAAGAAGGAGAAGAGGAAAAGAAAGAGTAGAAGAAAAAGAGAAGAAAGAAGAAGAAGAGAAGGAAAAGAAAGAGTAGAAGAAAAAGAGAGAAGAACGAGAAGAAGAATAAAGAAGAAGAGAAGAAGCAGAAGACGAGAAGAAAAAGAAAGCAGAATAAGAGGATAGAAGAAAGAGAAGAAGAAAAAGAGAGGAAAAAGAAGAAGAGAAACGTAAATGTAAATGTGATGTTAGTGTAGGAACATTAAACTCTGACGAATCCAGACGGAGCTGCAGTTTGAAACAGCAACGTGATGATAAAAGTCCAAACAGCCAAAGAAGCTGCGTAACATGAAGCAGAAACCGGTGGATGAAGGAGGGAGGGAGGGACGAAGAGGAGGAGGAGGAGGAAGAGGAAGAGTGAAAAGAAAAAGAGCGACTCTGTGAACAAGTGAACAATCGCATCACGGAGCTGCAGACAAACATGCAGCGTCGTCACGGTGACTACCAACGACTGCAGCGCCGCTAATTCATGCAGCGTTTGAGAGGAGGAGGAGGAGGAGGATAATAAATGTTCGTTTGTATCCGACCTGTTCCCGAACAACATTTATCTTTAGTCCAATCAAATCCCCGTTCATCTACATTCATGAGATTATTTTCTAGGTTTTCTAGTAGTTTCCATCACCTTGGTTACAGTAAACGGCGGACATGTTGGCGTCTAATTGAGGGTTAGCCAGCTTTTAGCCAGGTTAACCAGCTCCTCCTTCTGAACAATTAAAGATAACGAACCTACTGCTATGTCTATAGGGATTATGGCAATGGGCCAGTTTGCCAAAATGTTGAACTATCCCTTTAAATAATTAAATAATAATAAAATTACATTTTAAACAAGCTTTTTACTATGGTTAATTATTTTAAATGTGTTTTACCTTTTATTTGTGCTTTCATCCTCTTTTTTCTGTAGGACTTTGACATTTACTTTGAAATGTAAAGTGGATTATCAATAAAATGTATTATTATAATTGTTTATTATTATGATTATTATCATTCAGGCAACAGCAGTGGATCGCATCTCGTAAAGCGGCGTTTGGTCGGCCAATTTCAATGCCTTGTAATTATAAAAAAATTGTCCACAGTTTTGTCACAGCAAAGTTTTCATCGACAGCTGTTGCTATGTTGGCGTAACCCAAAAACCCGCTCCTCCATCTGAACGTCGGTGACTCGAGAAGCAGCAACGGCAGCAGCAGTTTGATGTTTTTTTGATGTTTTTTGATGTGTTTCTGCTGCCAGAAGCAGATTTTACAGACCGACCGTCCTCCGCCTCTCGCTCTTCCTCTTCCTCACACTTCACAAAGCCCCCGAAATCTGTTCCTTTCACTCCCAGAACAATCGCTTCATCATGTTTTTTAGAGGACGAGGGAACGGGGGGGGGGAGTGGCGTGATGGTGAGTGAGTGAATGTGTCACGTGTACATGAATGGCTGCCAATCATGAACGTTAGGATGGACAGATTGGAGAAGGAAAACAGTGCGTTCCCTCTGTGTGTGTACAGACCTTGGGAGTTAGAAAATTACCATTTTACAATAAGACTGGGCTCATAAAGGATTCATTAACGGTTTATAATGAAGTTATTACTTCAGTTTTAACACAATAAACCATAATTTAACAAATATAAACAAGTATTTGGCAAGAACAATTTAATGCTTCCCAGATATTAATCTTACTAATGATTATGATAATGATTTACCACTGGTAGAAAGAGCCTTAAAGGGATAGTTCAACGTTTTGGCAAATTGGCCCATTGCCATAATCCCTATAGTCATAGCAGTAGGTTCGTTACCTTTAATTGTCGGTGCAAGCTGTTTTTAGAACGGCGGAGCAGAGCCGTGAGCTGCTCAGAGCTACACTACGGAGGCTAATGGGATTTTTTGGTTTCTCTCATCAAACTCATCAACTACATAATCCAACAACTCCAAAACGCTCTGGTGGACAAGTTGTGACCTGCACATTCACCACGCTATGAGATAATAACAGAACATTACCAGACAGAGTTGTTTTAGAGGGAAATTCATGCAAAGCCGCTGATGCGCGTTGCCTTCAGGGACAGTTTTTCAGCAAGCAGTCTCTGCATTTACCCCGAAAACTCGTAACGTTCGGTTATTATCTCAAAGTGTGGTGAATGTGCAGGTCACAGCTTGTCCACCAGAGCGTTGTGGAGTTGTTGGATTGTGTATTTGATGAGGGAAACCAAGAAATCCCATTAGCCTCTGTAGCGTAGCTCTGAGCAGCTCACGGCTCTGCTCCGCCATTCTAAAAATAGCTTGCACCGACAATTAAAGGTAACAAACCTACTGCTATGACTACAGGGATTATGGCAATGGGCCAGTTTGCCAAAATGTTGAACTATTCCTTTAAGGCTCTTTCATTCATACAGTGTAAAACACATTATTTTTTATCATCAAGTTACAATAAGATTCATTTTAACAGTTATAAGTGGAAGTAACTGGTTAGTAAAATGAATGAATAGGAAGTCTAAGTGTGATTCAGTGTGTGTGTGTGTGTGTGTGTGTGTACTCACGCAGCAATGGACAGGTTGGCTGCCGACAGCGGGCTGACCTCCGCCACCTCCTTAGCCTTCTGCATCGCTGTCTTCTGATTGGCTGCCACCTCTTGTTCCTCCTCATCCTACCGGAGCAGAGAAGGAAGAGAATCGTTTATACATCTTGAATCAAATACGATGTGAAGACACGATCGTCCTCTGACCGTTTGCTCTGATCAACGTTTTACAGATTCAACAGCATTCAGGCATAAACAGAAGATCAGTGCTTGTTTTATAATAAGGTGTGTGTGTGTCTGGTACCTTGGTGAGTTCCTGGGCGTTGGCCAGATTGTCGACAGCGATGGCCAAGAAGACGTTAAGCAGAGTGTCTGTGGGGGCAGAAGTCAAGGAGACGTGGACGGAGGAGAGAGAGGACAGACAGGAATCTGACTGAGGAGGACAACAACAGGAGTTAATGCACGGCTCTGTTAGACGCTGTGTTCTGATTGGTGTCTATCTGTATAACAGGCTGTCGCTAAAGGACGCTGCTCTGATCGGCTACAGCTCCAGAAAAATAAAAAAGAGGAGAGATAGAAACCCCTCATTCATGACAGGAGTTGTTTTAGAGGTAAATTCATGCAAAACTGCTGATGCGCGTTGCCTTCAGGGACAGTTTTTCAGCAAGCAGTCTCTGCATTTCCCTCTAAAACAACTCTGTCTGGTAACGTTCTGTTATTATCTCATAGCGTGGTGAATGTGCAGGTCACAACTTGTCCACCAGAGCGTTTTGAAGTTGTTGGATTGTGTATTTGATGAGGGAAACCGAAGAAATCCCATTAGCCTCCGTAGCGTAGCTCTGAGCAGATCGCGGCTCTGCTCTGCCGTTCTAAAAATAGCTTGCACCGACAATTAAAGGTAACAAACCTACTACTATGACTATAGGGATTACAGTATGACAATGGGCCAATTTGCCAAAATGTTGAACTATCCCTTTAAATAATTAAATAATAATAAAATCATATTTTAAACGAGGTTTCAAAGACCCAGCTTTTTACTATGGTTAATTATTTTAAATGTGTTTTACCTTTTATTTGTGCTTTCATCCTCTTTTTTATCCTCTTTTTTCTGTAGGACTTATGGATTATCAATGAAATGTATTATTATAATTTGTTATTATTATTATTACTACTATCATTCAGGCAACAGTACTGGATCGCATCTCGTAAAGCGGCGTATGCTCAGCCAATTTCGATGACTTCTAATTATAAAAAAATGTGTCCACAGTTTTGTCACAGCATGAGAAAAACACAGACATTAGCCTACTTTTAACACCAAAGAAGTCCAATGGCAACGTCCGGTTTAATGTAAATTATAAATAAAAGTTTGGTAGAACTTTACTTGATGCCTATCTCTATAACACATTATAACCATACTTATAGTGTAGTTATAGCACTGTATAACTATAATTATAAACATTCACAATAAATTATCATAATGCTTTATAACAATAAGCATAACACACTATAAAGCATTTTATCATGACTTATAAGGTCAGGTATTATAATAGGTTATAATTGTTAGTAACTCACTGACAATGACCACATCGATAATGCATTATTAATATAGTTATAATGTGTTATAATTGGCTTCTAAACGTGTATAATTACTGTATCATTATAAACACTCATTCATTGTCATAAGGCTTTATAACAATAAGCACAAGACATCATAGAGCATTTTATAATGGCTTATAAGGTCTTAGTATAGAGTTATAATGCTCTATAATGTGCTATGCTTATTGTTATAAAGTCTTATGCGATTTATGAGTGTTTATAATGATAGTTATACACGTTTATAAGCCAATTATAACACATTATAACTATATTTATAATGCATTATCGATGTGGGCATTGTCAGCCAATTACTAACAATTATAACATATTATAATACCTGACCTTATAAGTCATGATAAACTGCTTTATAGTGTGTTATGCTTATTATTATAAAGCATTATGATCATTTATGAGTGTTTATAACTATAGTTATACAGTGCTATAACTGCATTGGACCTCATTATAAGTATGGTTATAATGTGTTATAGAGATAGGCGTCAAGTAAAGTGTTACCAAAAGTTTTCATCGACAGCTGTTGCTATGGCCGCAGATTCAGGCTCGTTAGATCGCACTTTAACCAAAAATGTTGTCTCAAATTATATATTTCACTGGTGCGTAGCCATGCAGGATGATGCAGAGCGAGCAGCGTCGGGGTTTATTTCTCTGTAACAAGCTGCTCACTCACTCTGCATCAACAGAAACACACAGTGAGTCAGTGGGTGAGCAGCAGGAATCAGGATACAGTTGCCGAAGAGCGTGAGCACGATGAAGAAGATGGAGAACACCATCCCTTTGTCGTTCACTCCTCCCTGGGACTTGATGCCGTCGTACATCACCACGTTCCAGTCCTCTCCGGTCAGGATCTGCAGAGAGAGGGAGGGAGGAAAACTGAGTAACAGGAGGCAGGATTTACTAAAACCAACAAAAATTAACATGTTTTCTCTTGTTTAAGTATTTTCTGAGCTGCCTGTGACCGATCTAACACCTTAAAGTTCAGACGTGGTTTAATTTAGAGCAGTGGTTCTCAACCTTTTGTACATCAAGGACCCCTAAATTGACACAAATTAGACCACGGACCATTGGACCAAATTTAGAAGTAAACACCCGAAATACACAAATTATATACACAGTTCTGAGACTGAAGAATATTACTTTTTTATACATTTAAATTAGGGCAAAAGGCGTGAATTTTTGGAAAAAAAAGCAGTAAAATTTCTCGTAAAAAATGTTAAAAATAAAAATAAAAAAAGTAAACATTTTCTAGAAAAAAGTGGTAAAATTTCTCAAAAAAAAGTAAAAAAAAAAAAAAGAAATCTAGAAAAAGTGGTAAAAAAAAAAAAACTTCTAGAAAAAAGTGGTAAAATTTCAAGAAAAAATCGGGGACCCCCTTCAAATCTCTCAAGGACCTCTGGGGGTCCCCGGACCCCACGTTGAGAACCACTGATTTAGAGAGTCTAGTTGTTGCTACTGTCGACAGTCATAAGATGCTTTAATAACACACAGGTCCTTGGGTTCATTTCAAAATAAAAATGTGTGTATTTTTTTGTGTGTGTGTATGTTTACCACAGTCACACAAACGGCTCCTAACAAAGGCAGAGGACACGGAAACATGGAGACTGGAGTCAGAGCTGAACAAGTCGTCTGACAAACTGATGACACCACAACAATGGCCTTCACTGAAAATCACAAAGCTTCAGCCGAGTGTGTGTGTGTGTGTGTGTGTGTGTGCCATTTGGAAAAGGCTAGTATTGAATTTGCAAATCTTTCGTCTCGAGTGAAAAATGTGATTTAGTTGAATAAACTCAGGTTTTATTCACATAAAAACAGTGAAAGAAACTGACACATAATAAAAATAGACTTTTGTTCTGGAATCAAGGTGATGATGATGTTGGAGCAGCAGCAGCAGCACGGACGACAGTTCAGCTTCTAGGAAACTGCACTCGTGGGTTTTATCTCAGCTCCACACGGGCGGCACATTGTTTAGTTGTGGTTACGTACCGACACACTGAACAAGACTTTAAACACAGGCGAGTGTGAGCTACGTGGAGTTTTGGATTCCAGATCTGAGTTTACTGAACTCTTGGCTAATGTAAAGATGGGCGAAGGGGTGGAGCACTCATGGATAATTGATTTGTGATTTATTACTAATATTGTTATTATTATATTTATCTTTTTTTTTTTTGGTATGCATTTATTTTGAATTTATATGTTTGTAAGGAAGATGGTGCAGAACCAGGGGAATGTGATGAGGAATCTTAAAATGTACACGTTGTCATTAAGATCCCCCCTGCGTATTTTACTTTTTCCATCTGTGCCTTTTTTTTTAATGTTCTTTTCTTTTCCTTCTTTTTTTCCATATATAATGTAAAACTCACGACTTCTTAAAATGAAAGTTACAAAAAAAAAATAGATTTAAGTGGAATAAAAAGTAAGAAGAAAAAAAGGTGCATATCTGTCACTTTAAGTGTCCAAAATTTAAGCAGGTGAGTTACTGTATAAAGAAAAAAAAAGGAGGAGGACAAAATATATTGACCGTACAGACCATGTTAATTTTTCTGTTGTACAGTTGAACATTTTAACATGGGAGTCAATGGGGACTGGTGGAGCTACCACAGCTTTAAGGTGGTTGGTGACTAGAAGTATTGATTTCTGATCATTTTTAAATCAAAATCAGTCAATAAGAACGTCCCTGATATTAATAACAATACCTGATGTTTATCATTGTGGCCAAATTAAAAAAAAACAACATGTGTGAATATTTCTCTCTGACCTGAAACACTGTCATGATGGCTGCAGCAAACGTGTCAAAGTTTGTGGGCGGAGTCCCGCCTTCGAAGTTGAACCTGAGAGGAGGAGGAGGAGTGAAACGTTATTACAGTCATACACACACACACACACACATATATAGAAAGATACTGTAAGACGCCTTTGTCCTGTGATTATATGTGTGTGTGCTGTAGGGATGTCACAATTATACATTTTCTTGGTACGATTATTGTCAGAGAAATAATCACGGTGTTACGATTATCACGATTATTATGCATTAATTAATTTCACAACACTATGAATGTGTAAAATCAAATATAGTCAAAATATATTTATATATTATATAATACTCATTGTTTACACAAAATATTTTTTTTTCTATTAATATAGGACCAATTATTAATCCCCCAGAGGAAGTGTTTGAAATATTCAGGTCCTAAATTGTCATCTATACCAAATGTTTACGTTTATTTTAATCGTTTTTTCTTATTTGTTTTGTTTTTTCTACAATACAAATAACATTTAAATTTCCACCAATTCAATGTTATGTTAGTTAAATGGACCAGTATCTGACTGTGCATTTACCTTTATTTTGGCTGCACATCTGCCAATATGGTTCCGACATAATCTTTTTTGGGAAGTGATGGTATTTAGGAATCTTTACGTTTAATTAATTGTGGCGTTTAATACCACGATTAATTGTCAAAAAACAAGTAATTGAGACATCCCTAGTGTTCTGATACTTACTGTCCTCCAAACAGCTGCATCCCCAACAAGGCAAAGACCACGATGAAGAGGAAGAGGAGGAAGAGCAAACTGACGATGGACTTCATGGAGTTGAGCAGCGACACCACCAGGTTCCTGAGAGGAGCCCAGTACCTGGAGGAAGGAGGGAGGACGGAGGTTAATGGAAGGAGAAAGGGAGGAGGAGGAGGAGGAGGAAGTGACCTCATCATTTCAACTTTTCCTTCTTGTTGTTCAGTTTTTTTCTTCTTCAAAAACTTTCTTTCACTTTTCTTTTTTTCCTTCAGCGAACTGAACTCTCCATCAGCAGCAGGAAGCTCGGGCCGAGAGTCTCACACAAACAGATCGATGTGCGTGAGCCGAATCCAATTAAAATCTCTCCTGAAGAGAGCGTCAGACGAATGTCGCCGAGCGCTGACCCTCTGATGTCACAGCACCGAGGAGATTTTCAAAATAAAACACCAAAGAAAAGAAGAAAAAAAATTCCACTGCCTGAGTTTGTGGTTATGATTGTCTGACCATCAGTGTATGAATGAGCAGCTGCTGGGGATGTAGTGTATAGGTGTGTATGTGTGTGTGTGTGTGTGTGTGTGTGTGTGTGTGTGAGAGAGTGAAACTTTACTTGGTGACTTTGAAGATGCGGAGCAGTCGCAGAGCTCGTAACACGCTGATCCCAAAGGACGTGCCTGGTTTGATGGTGGCCCACACCACCTCGAAGATACTGCCCACAATGACCTGCACACACACACACACACACACTTACCCTTGTAAGTATATCCAGTTCTTAACAACAATAATATTATAACACATTCAATTCAGTTATTCTCTGAATTGTATTAAATGTACAGTTTTTATATGATGAACAATTCAAATGCTAAAAACTTAAAGTCCCCCTCAACCAAAAACTGACTTTTTAAAATTATTAACATGTCGTTGTAGTGTCTGGGTTCTGCTACAAGACGTTTCAGCAGTGAAGTCGCTAATGCAGCCATAACTGGGTATTTTAGATTTGAAAATGTTGTTTCAAAGCCAGAGTCCGAAAAAATTGGATTCAAATTTTCAGCACCCAGTCAGGATTAATACGTCACAATCCCTAGCCGCAAATCATGATGCATTTGCATACTCATGAATATTCATAAAACCTGGATTTTTCAATGAGGGAGAAATAGTAGATGTGTTTTTAGCCTCTTTGAGAGTTTTTTTTAAACAACTTTTTTTGTGGGAAAACAATTTTGATCCCCTTAATCTTTAGGGGGACTTTAAACATCATTCTTTTGTATTTTAACTGATTAAACATCTGTGAGAACAAAGAAAAAGAAGAAAAGTGATGAAAACATTTGATGAATAGTTGAGTTGGACTAAAAGCTGATGAACTCCACATCTTCTTCAGTAGCAGCTATTGTTTTTTTTTTGTTTTTTTTCTGTTTCTCATGAATAATCATCAACTTTAATCAAACACCAAACTGGCAAAAATCAACACTTTACAGCTGCAGACAGATGTGTACTCATGTGACCTTGTATAATATGATGTGAAAAACTGAGAGTTATGAATTTGGTCTGTTGTATTTTGATTAGTTAGTCAGTGTGCGTGTGCGTGTGCGTGTGCGTGTGTGTGCACTCACCACACAGTCGAAGCAGTTGAATGAGGAGTGTAAGTAGGGCTGGATGCCCAGACCATACATCTTGATACACATCTCAGACATGAACAAACCGAGGAAGATAAACTCTGCATAGACTGGAGGGAGGGAGGAAGGACACAGAGAGGAAGGAAGGAAAGGAAAGGAAAGGAAAGGAGGGAAGGAATGGAGGGAGGGAGGAAAAGAAAGGCAAGATTGAAGGAAAGAGGTGGAGACAGCGGGAATAAAGACGTATAGGAGCAAATAGGGGAAAAATAGAGAACGGAGCAGAGGAGAAGAAGAAAAGATTAAAAAAAAGAGAGGGAGAGAGTGAGTGAGGAAAAAACAAAAGAGAGGGAGGGGGAAAAAAGAGAGAGAGAAGGAGAGGGAGTCAGATGAGTGGAGCTGACAGTGGTGCGGACCCAGCGGTGTATGACAGTCTGGTGATGAATGAACTCCATCAGGAGCTACAGCTTCATATGCTAATGACACTGGACACAGGCCAGGGACAAACAAGCTGACTCCACTGTGTGTGTGTGTGTGTGTGTGTGTGTGTGTGTGTGTGTGTGTGTGTGTGCGAGCATCCAAATCTTGAATAAAGACCTTTCTGTGCTTATTTTGTAAAACGACTCCACTCTCTGGGTTTTCTTTGCAATCAAGGACGACAGCAAAAAAACGACAACAACACAAACACAGTGTGTGTGATTTCTGAGTCTGCTCCAGTATATCTAGTCAGTGTGTTTCTCTGGGTGGTAAAACTAAAGCTGCCTCCACATTTATAATAAGAGAAGATATTAGATGCAGAAGAAACTCAGGCTGGTGACGGACTGGACGTGTTTCTGCTATTTAAAGGAGTTCAGACTCTAAATGTGTTGTTTGCACGTGTAGGAGGAGGCTGAAGTGCAAAAAAGATGATTCAGCCTCAGGGAGAGGTGTGTATGTGTGTGTGTGTGTGTGTGTGTGTGTGTGTGTGGACACTCAGATGTTGGTGGTGTCAGTCAGTGTTAAATTTGGGATGCTGCAGGTATGACTGCTCTTAAAACCCCAAATACAGTTTGACGTATTAACAAAATTGTCTTCAGGGTCGACTGAAGGCTGCAGTGGGTTGTTAGCTTGTTAGCATGCTAACTTGTGTAGAGAAAAAAAAGACATTTAGATTTAAGAAAGGTGTTGGTTTCTACTGCTGGAAACATATTAAACCTGTAAGTGAGCAATTTATTTCTAATGTGCCAATTCACAACAAAGCACTTCAATGTTAGCAGCTGTTAATGCTAACGTTAGCAAAAGCAAAAACTCACAAATAGCTCCTTTAAAACTACGGAGCAAATATTTGATGAGACATTTTGTTGAGAGCTGTTTTATTTATTATTTATCTAAGTTACATTTTGCACATATTAAATAAGTAAAGCTCCGTCCATGCTCTTGAAAAGTTAATGGTAATCTATGCCATTAGTCTAATTAACATTAGAACGTGATCTACTATGTGAACCAAAAAAATAAAATCGATATTAATTAGAGAATAAAGTATTGAGTGATATCAATAATATATTTAACTTTCAGATTAGATTAAAAACAACTAAAACAACAACAAAAGGAGCCCAAAGTTGATCTGGGTTCCAGTGTGAACCAAATTTAAAATTGATATTAGAGATTAGATTAGAGAATAAAGTATTGAGTAATATCAATAAGATGTCTAAATGGTCATATTCATCAATAGATCCTAGAAACAAACTGAATTTTATATTGTTTTCAGTTTAGAGTAAAAACAACTAAAACGTGTATGTGTGTGTATTTAAGTGTGTTGTGTGTGTGTGGACTCACAGAGGAAGTCCGAGAGGAGCTCCGGCTGGTTGTAGTGCACCGCAGCCACACACATGGTGTTGAGGCCGACCAGGCAGAGCACCGTCCAATAGAAAGCCTGCGTCTTCACTATCTTGCGGATGAAGAATCGCATCCGTCGCTCCTTCTTACTGTAGTTGCCGTCTTTACCGTTCTTTATACTGGAGCGGGCAAAACCTAAAGAGGAGGAGGAGGAGGAGGAGAGAGAGGGAGGAAGGTCTGGTTAGCCTTGGACAACGGCTAATAAACTAAACCGAAATATTTAAAGGGACAACGAGGAGTTTCTATTTGGTTATAAAAAAGTCTCACGTTAATGTGGATGAATCTACGCTACCCACACTTGTTAATGGGCCCATTTTCGATAAATATATCGTTTTGTCTCTATCGTCATTTTGTTATTATTAGTGGTGGCGGAAATGCTGGTCGAGCCGACCAGCATTTCCCTTTTCGGTTTTGTGGCGAGTCATGAGAATAACGCCGCCGAATCGCAATTTATGGTCGGGACTACGACGGTATGTGATCGTCTTCGAACCTCTGACTTTAATTCTTGATGAATGAAAACATGAGTCTGTCTTGCGCCGGTCAAAGAAATGTACGGTGCGCGCGGAGGCTCATAAATGTAGTGTGAAAACGCTTTGCTTTTCCAAAACTCCTCGTTGTCCCTTTAAATATAAGTAACCAGCTCGGTCTCGTGTCTCTTTTCGTGTTTTTCTTACCGACAGCGTCTCCCATGTTGTCCTCTCCCTCCTCAGGGTTCAGCAGCTCGGTCTTGTTGTTTTTGGTTTTGATGGTCGGCCGTCGCCTCGATCCTGCATGGCAACAATAATAAAAAATTAAAAAAAGGTGAGAATTGTTTCATCTGCGTCTGTCTGCGTCTCTAAAACATCACTGCTGCATCATCCCACAGAGTCTGTCACCACATTTATTTACACATTTATCTGAACAATACTGCTTTATTTATTGGTCGTCTATTGGTATGTGGTATTCTTCTTTATTCTTGATTTATTCTCATTAAAAGGAGGAAATAAGTAATAATACTTAGGAAATAAGTAATAATATAAATATATATAAATAAGATGTTCAAACTCATTCTCTGTGTCTTCATATTTTATATTTCCAGGTGTGGACACAGACTTGACTCCAATAAAAGGCAAACATTTAGAAATATTTCAGTATTAAAATGTAGAAAAATATTATCATCATCTTGTATAGTAAAGCTGATAAAGTTGATAGAATTGGACATTTAATCAGCAAAATGAGCCATAAGTGATTACATTTTTTTTCTAGCATTGATGAAATCTGCTTATTGTAACAGTTTAATAGTTTTTCTAAAAGTCTTGAATTGAATTATTTATTTCTAAAAGTTCAAACAAATGACTTCAGATGAGGTCGTGTTGGTGTTTGGTGAAGAAGCCTCATCTAACAGAAGTCATTTGTTCCCTGAAAATATTGCTGAAGCACTGGAAAAATATCCTAAACTACAGTACATTACTCAAGTGAATATAGTACTGTATTTTATGTATAATTCACAGTTAAAATTGTATTCTCAGCTTCTCTCCCTGGTCACAGATCAACATAGTATTAGTGTAGAATCAGATCAGTTACCATCAAAGTGTACTGTGCCGTCGTCCTCGGCCAGAATCACCTCCTCTGTACCAAGTAAAGACAGAAAATGACATGTTAGGATTTGGATGGTTTGGTCTGTATTTGTGTGTGTCAGTGTGTGTGTGTCAATGTGTGTGCGCACTGACCTGCTTTGCAGATCCACTCCAGGTATCCGTTGAGCTCCCTCTCAATCTGCTGCTGTCGCCTCAGCTTCAGGAACTCGCTCCTGTTCTCCACTCGCTCCCTCTCTTTGGCAAATTCACTGTTGGAGACACGATGAGTCATTTTTTAAATTTTTTTCTTTTTTGGCTCGTTTGATATATAAAAAAAACTTGAAAATATAGATTGTACAAAGCACACAGCACAGGTATAAGTTAATCAGAGCGCCGGCCGTACCCTGAGAGTACACCCAGCACCAGGTTGAGCATGAAGAAGGAGCCGATGATGATGAGGGGGATGTAGTACATCCAGTTCCAGGCGCTGCCCTCCACATCGTTGCTCTGCAGGGACACACACACACACACACACATTATATAGTAATTAATTACCAACTTTATTTCGCACTTTTCGTTCAACTTTCTTTCTGACGCTCAGCCGTTCTTATTCCGACGTTTTATCTCTCACAGACACTTTTTCAGCCCTTTGTTGTTTCAGCCACATCATCACTGTAACGTCTGACACTGTGAACTTTAAGTTAAAGGTCGGCTGGAAGGTTTTCTAGTGGTCAAAAAAGTTTGACCGAAACACATTGTCCAAAAACCAACAACAAAAAAAAAAAAACAGGCTTCTGAAACATTTTTATTTCATCAAGTTTTCTAATGTTTTCTTTTTTGCTGCTGTTTAGACGAAGAATCAATTGTTTATGTTATGTTTTAGTTTAATATAGTTTAGAAAAGTTTTGTTTATGTTTAGTTTGGTGTAGTTTAGTTTAGGTTATGTTTAGTTAAGTTAAGTTTATGCTTAGTTAGGTTTAGTTCAGTTTAGTTTAGGTTATGTTTAGTTATGTTTAGTTCGGTTAGTTCAGTTTAGTTAAGTTTATTTTTAGTTAGGTTTAGTTAAGTTAAGTTAAGTTTAGGTTATGTTTAGTTACTTTTAGTTCAGTTTAGTTAAAGTTTATGTTTAGTTAAGTTTAGTTCAGTTTATGTTGAGTGCATTTGAAGTTAGGTTTAGTTTAGTTAGTTTGGTTTAGTTTAGGTTTACTGTAGTTCTGTTTAGTTTAGTTTAGCACTCACATACCTCACTCACACACACACTACAGATTTACTGATTCCCAAATCTAATGCAATGATTAATTTGGTCCAATAACATATTCTTTAGAAGACGAAGTAGGATTGTAGGATTAAATGAGCTCATGTTGTTGTTCCTGCTCCATCATGGATGTGTTAGTATTCTCATTTTTGGTTTGTCTTTTTGTTTTATTTTGTCTTTAAACTATTTGATTGTCTTTTCCTTTCATAATATTAGTTTCACATGTTTGAGATAAAGTTGTCATTCATTCGTTTCAGCTGTGGTGCAGCTCCACTTCTGTTGCGACCAGGTGAACTGGGGTCATCATGACACTTCAAACTAACCAAAGTCACAGAGATGGATCATTTAGACGTTAGCAACTTTTTTTCCGTGCTGCACAGGACCCAAGGAGAGCTCAGGCATGTGTAATGCTGGCTCAGAAGTGACCCATTTTCTAACTTAAAGCCTGACCTGGATGCAGAGACGTTGCAGAAACAGGAACATGGAGACACACACACACACACACACTCACACATTCCCACAAACACACACATGAGGTTATGTTACAGTTACTTGTGCTTTCACACGCATCGATTGCAGCGAGGTGTGTGGCGAGCAGCGAAAAACCGTCTGACACTCTGTCACCTCCTTCTTTCACTAAACAAATCCAGCCGACAATCAGAGAAATCAGGTTACTGCAGGATATTGTGTTTCTGTGACCCGTGTAATGCTCTAATGGATCTATCAGCTGATTATTATCTGCTGCTGCTGCTGGAGTGCATGCTGCGTGCATGTGTTGGGTTTTATACTGCAGGGTACAGTGCGAGCAGCCCACTAGTTCTCTATTAAACTTTCATTGGTTTCCTCCTGACTGCCTTGTGAGAGTGTGTGGAAGTCAGCCTCCATCCATCAGAAAAGATGTTAAATATAGAGCGAGACGGACCAGAATAGAGAGTGGAAGAGAAGGAGGCGGAAAGACACAGAGAGAGAGAGAAGGAGAACGACTCCTCCGAAGGCAGGAAAAAAGACAAATGAGAGGACGGATAAAGGAAGTCAAATGGAAGATGATAAAGAGAGAGAGAGAGAGAGAGAGGGATGGAAAATGGCTTTTGGACAAATAAATGGTGTTTTGAATCAAATCTCAAACTAAAAATACTTTGTGCCTCGTTCAAGCTGAATGAAACTCCAGCCAATCACAGGCCTCCACCCAACAAGTCAGAATGTGTGTGAAAAAACATCTAAAAACATTGTTTAATAAGACTGAACCTTGATAAAAATACAAATACAAAACAACACTACATCATCAACACATTCATGTCAATGAGCTCCTGGCATTAAGAAGGTTACAGCTAACTGTAGGCTACAGGGTCGTCCAGTAAAACAATTAATTAAACTTGCTTTAATTTTCGTAGACTTTTTGTTTTTTAACACGGTGCAAAGTGAGATGAAGTTTGATGGGATGCAAGTAAATTTCCTATGGCTCTAATTCAATACCACATTTTATGTTTAAAGGTTGAATATGTAGAATATTTATTAAAAGCTATATTTTTTCAAAAATAATACATCCATGGGGCCTTTAGAGGGGTACAGAATGAAAGTATTGCTTTTCCATAAAAAAATTTTTTTTAGTCTGAATTATTATTTTTAATATTTTTGACGGGCTCGACAACTGACTTTCTGTCAACGTTCTGTTTACATTCGTACCTGCCCATAGCCGACATGTGGCTCAGTTCTCCGCTGTTTTCCTGCCTCCTCCCGGTCGGATGCGTTTGTTTCCAACCAAGCCTTTTTAATAATCAATCGGTGGATCAATGGATTATCATATACTTGTTAGGATGGGTGTATTTGTGTAGTCTTATCTGTCATAAACACGTTTATCGTCGCGGACTTTCGGTGCCACGGAGCTCCTTTTTTTTTTTTTTTTTTCCAACTTGACGAGAGCAGTGACAGCGGAGGCTCTGAGGCTCTGAGCAGCAGCGGTGTGAAGGCAGAGAGCCTCCACTCTCCCTGTAACACGCTACAAGTCATTCATTCTGCTGTTAATGACGGTAAAAATGAAACATAAGGTAAATATCCTGCTTAGTTCTCCTCCTCTGCTGTCCTCTGATCAGAGCGGAGTCCCTAGCAACGGCCCGTTTTACCTAGCAACGGTCTGGCAATCGACTGCTGGAATTCTTTTTCTGTTGTTTTTCTTGTCATTCTACATAGTCAACCTTTAAGATGCATCTCTTTAGCTACGTTTTTACGCGTCTAAAACAGAATCTAAGTGACCTACAGTCTCTTCCTGTTTGGGTCTTATCAGCCTCAACTTGTTAAAAAAAACCCCAACATGGATAACAAAGCAACTGTTTTGTAGTGAAATTCTATATTTTAACGTTACAACTGCCTGTGCAGTCGCTCATTTGAAGAGATTTTAACAACTAATCCACTGAAACTGCAAAGAAAACTGTGTGGACTGTGTCAGTGAATGCTCATTTGATGTTTCACTTTGATAGCTTGGATAAGGATTGTTTCTGACATGAAGCTACAGTCGATTGTTACAGATTGTTTTTGCTTTAGAGCACAATTTTAAAAAATAAAAAACACATTAGTGTGGATGTAGCCTGACTAATGAGTCAGCATTTAATCAGGAATAAAGAAGTGCTGCGTAGCAAGCAGAATAAATAAAACTAGAGGTAGGTTTTATAACACTGTGGGTCTTCACTGTAAAATTATCTGGCTACTTTATTAGCTTAAACTCTACTTCTTGTCTTTACTTTACCTGTTGAGGTTGAATATGTGAATGCATTTAAATCTATTTAGCATTATTGACCAATCCTACGTGAGCATCAAGGCGAGCTGCAGGTTTTGGACTCACGTAGTAGAGCATGTCTGTCCATCCCTCCATGGTGATGCACTGGAAGACGGTGAGCACGGCGAACAGGATGTTGTCAAACTGGGTGATGCCGTAGTTGGGTCCCAGCCAGCCGCCTTTACACACGGTGCCGTTAGGACACAACCGGGACGGCAACTCTGTCCCGCATGGCAGTTCATCCACTACGTCTCCTGTAACAGAGAAACAGACACAGAGTAGAGAGATTCACATTTACAGTACCACAATGTCACACAATCAGAGTTATTTTGTTGTGATGTAGTGGAGCACAACTGGAAATCCACAGGCCGGACCGTCACATTTTTGTCAAACCTTCTTGATATGCAACATCGGCCCCTGAATAAACTAAAGAGAGCTAAATGGCAAACAACCATCAGCCTGTCTGTTCATTTTTATTATTTACACCTCCTTCAGTGTTATTTACATTTTCCATCTTTGGACTTCCAGCATCAAGTAAACCTGGCTGGAACCGGGATTAACATCAAGGAATATGAGCTCTAGTCTAACTCTCCTGACCCGTGTGACTTCATATCAACACTCACACGCTTCTTACATGAATTTCAACTTTTATATTAAGTCCCTAAAATGTATGGAGTCCACCCTCTATTCAAAAGTGTTTAAAAATGATCTGACTAATGAAGCGTAACAGTTATCAAGCCAATCTTTTAATTGTGATTTATTTACTTTAAGTGTATGTACTTTCTTTATTTTTTTGGTCTGTTTATTTGATGCTTGTTTATGTTATTTCATGCCCTTAAATCTTATGTTTTGTATATGTATTTATTTTAGAATCAAGGTTTCATCTCTTCAGTATGGTGTCTGCTCCTGTTTCTTTTTTTGTGTAGGCTACCATTTGCTGCCGAGCTGGTTTGTACATTCATTTGTTCAAAGGAGTTCCAGCAACACTTGTGATATGAAAAAACAACTTTATTTGGTCAAATAAAGTTGTTTTTTCATATCACAAGTGTTGCTGGAACTCCTTTGAACATTTTCCACTGTGTTTCCACTCTCCATGCACTTTGTGGGTTGGTGAAGTTGCGCCAGAGACCACTCTCTACTTCAAGGTACATTCATTTGTTTGCAGTAAAATAAAATTAAAATAAAGGTTTTAGATCAACACATCGGCCATTTTCTCCTCCTCCTCCTCACCTGTGTTCACGTCGAAGCAGGTTGTGTGGAACTTGCCCATGTAGAACTCCAGGCCGATGATGGCGAACATGAGGATGGCCACGAACAAGAGCAGGCCGATCTGCAGCAGGGGGATCATGGCCTTCATGATGGACTTGAGCACCACCTGCAGGCCTGGAGGACACAGAGCACAACAAGACACTCAGAGCAGTGCAGTAACTAGTTCCTTATTGGTTGGCAGCTGGTTTGAATTCGATGTTTGATTTTGAAAACTGAAAATTTTGTAAAATGTGATGCAAAGCTCAAATTAAGAGTCTTTATTATATCTAGCTATATGTGACTTTTGAGTTATTCTTGCTTTTTGATTCTGTTTCTGTGTTTGCTTGCCTGTTTACCGCTGTGGACTTTTACTTTCGTATCTTGCTTACTGACTTTTTTACTTGCTTGTTTATATTATTGTACAAATAAATTAATCTCAACTTAATTATCATTCTTTGCACTTACTGGGAATCCCAGACACCAGTTTGAGTGGTCGCAGCACTCTGACGGCTCGTAGCGTCCTCAGGTCGAGCTGAGACCCCACTGAAGACAAAATACTGCAGAGACAAAACAGGGAGAGTTTATGAAACATTAACATTTCTAATACGTGTTCATCATACACTTTTAATCTTTTTATTGTCGAAAGCTCAGAACAGACTGACAATGATGTGTTTAGGAACACTTACACAGGAGCAGGTGTGTAACATTGTGTTTATTTCACTTTCATATTAACACCAACAACAAGCACAAAGAGGGAAAATTTAAAAAAAGTGGGAAAAAAAAGTATAATAAAAAATAAATTCACCAGGAAGTGACAGAGGCAGACGGTGTCGCACCTCTCTGTGAACTCCTTATGAACAGTGCATTTAAATGTGCCTTATAACGACATCATTTTGCACCCAATTGAAACCTAACTTCATTAAACACGCACAGTATCCGAGTGTAAAATGAACAATTACAACAGGAACGACTCGGTGACTAATTCACCAACAGTCACACCGGCTCTCACCACTACGGCTACTACAGTACGCTGGCGTGACTTGGCTTCAGAGGCAAACACCTCCTGTTCTGGCGGCTCTGCATGTGTCTGAAGAGAGTGTGTATGTGTGTGTGTATGTGTGTGTGTGTGTGTAAAGTCAGGCGGAGACAGGTTGGAAAATTCCATGCTTAGTATTGTACGGGGGCGGGAGGGAAGGGTCTGTCCAACAGGAGAGGGAGGGGGGGAGTGTGGGGGCGTATAAAGAGGGGATGCTCTGAGGAGGAGGAGGGAGAGAGAGGGAGGGAGAGAGAAATGAGGGGGAGGAGACAAACTGTGACCTTAAGACAGAGATCCTTAGAAATCCAAACAACCAGCGATGATTGAATATATAATATGTGTATTATTAGTATTCAATATTCTGCAACTATTTTAACTATAAGTTACTTTATTCCATTACATAATAGGCCTAATCAGATGATCAATTGAATGTGTTATAGGGATAGTTCAACATTTTGACAAATTGGCCCATTGCCATAATCCCTATAGTCATAGCAGTAGGTTCGTTACCTTTAATTGTCGGTGCATGCTGTTTTTAGAACGGTGGAGCAGAGCTGCAAGCTGCTCAGAGCTACGCTACGGAGGCTAATGGGATTTCTTGGTTTCCCTCATCAAACTCATCAAATACACAATCCAACAACTCCACAACGCTCTGGTGGACAAGTTGTGACCTGCACATTCACCACGCTATGAGATAATAACACAACGTTACCAGGCAGAGTTGTTTTAGAGGTAAATGCAGAGACTGCTTGATGAAAAACTGCCCCCGATATGAAGTCCCTGCATCCACCTCATGCTGCACGACGCAGTAGCTCGATACATGTCGCACACGTAGCTACAATTTTTGGCTTCACACTGTCGGCATGTGAGCAGCAGTGACAAAATGCTTTTATGATCGTCTGTGCACATTTAAAGCTTGATTTACTAAAGGCTGCACTCCAACCGTTCGCTAAGAAGATCTCAGTATGTGTAATATAATGATATCAGTGCAATTCAGTGTAATCCTTTTTATTATTTTTTTTTTTCCATTTTTTGCACACCTGTGTTATTTGCATTTTGGTCTTTGGGATTTTATTTCCCCACCGTGCAAATGCAAACTTAAACTTCATCCTGGAAGAAAAGTGCAATCATCTCACATACAAATATTACTTATCACATCTCTTCCCAACTTTTGCGCAAATCCCTTTCAAGCCCTGAAATGCGTTTTCCAGTTATAAGTATAGAGGTGCACAGTACCCCCACCACCACCACCACCACCACTACTAACCCCCCCACTGCTGTCACACACTGTGCCAATGCCTTTTGTTGCCAAAAAAGGGGCTTAGAAAATCTGTCCCCACAGAGAGAGGAGGAGGAGGGCTCAGATAAAGCCACATGAATTGTGGAGTTGAACCATGAAAATTGAGAAAGCAGGAAGAAATGCCATTTGACCACTTAAAACTCTGTAGCAGCCAAAAAGAAGAGGAGGAGGAGGAAGAAATAAGAGACTTGGAAGAATTTGGAAGAATGGCATCGAAACTGAGCTAAATCCTTCAAACAAAACTGTCTTCTCCATCCCTCCCTCCCCGCTCACCATCATCCTCTCTTTCCAGGTTGATTGTTAATTCCAGTAAGAGGTCATTTATTAACGGACACAGTAGCGGCGGCCAAGCCCCTCATTCCCTCAATGGCTTTTTAACTGCCACAGCTAAAGGCCAAGCTGCAGACCTGAAAACACCGGACATCAGCAAAAACCAGGAAACAGCCCCGAGGTCCAGAGAAAAGACCCAACAGGACATGATGAGAGCACAGTGCACTAGAGCTGTTCACGTTTCTAATTTCTCCTATTTCTTATATGTTGTAGCCTATTATCTTCCTTTCCTTTCCTTTGCTGTATCCTGTTTCTATTTCTACTGGGGCCATTATAGCGTCAGACAGTGTTTTTCTCTCAGTTTCACAGAGTTGGATTTATGCATGGATGAGTAGATGGATGACGCAAAAAGAGCAAAGGGTTTGTTTTCCTGATATCCTGACTTCTTCTGCCTTCCCGTGTCTCTCCGTCTGTCATTCATTCTCTCTCCTTTTGCTCTCTTGTTTATTTTTGTCCTGTTTTGCTTTTTTTTGTATTTCTTATTTATTTTTCTCCCTCCTTCGTGCACATTTTCATCTCATTTGCGGTGGCGAAGGCAGAGCTTCAATATTCATCCGTGCGAGACGGCAACCATCCGCTTCTGCCAGACAACCAGAAACCTCCAGGATGCAGTCACCCCTGGCAACGGATGAACCTGCATGCCCACAGTGTGTTAAGGTGGCCAGTAGAGGGAGCAGCGACTGTGCTGCCGCTTGATGGCTGGGGATGGAGGGGTGGGATGGTATGGTATGGGAGGGGTATGGAGGGGGAGTTAAAGAGGAGGAAACACTGGAGGACCAACGAGACTGTAGAGAGGAAACAGGGACAAGTGAAAAGAAATAATAAGAAAACAAAGAGAGGAGAAGAGGAAAGGATGCTCAGTGCAAAAGGAAACAGATTGATGAGGATGTTGACTGATTATCATTGTTTTATCTTACAAATTAAATGGATAGGCCCAATTTATATTATCATGAACTTTGTTTTAAAGCCCCAAGAGTAAGATACTGTGACTGAATGCATGACAACACAAAAGTATAATCTCTTGTCTGTAATTATGTCATGAAAAGGCAAAAATTTGAGGAACTGACTGCATTTAAATGGATGGTTCGTTAGCCTACTGTATCCGTCAAAAAAAAAAAAAGAAGACACAGTTTACGGTGGTTGGTAAACCAAAAAGATTCCTCATTGTCAGTGGAATCTAGACAAAAAGGCTCAAACCACAGATTGCAGTTGATATGAGATTAGGCCTACAATACAGCAGGGTTAGCTTGTTAGCATTAGCTGGAACTGGCTCTTTTTTCTTAACTAAATTTACACAATTATTATAATTTATTGTAACTAAATATTTAGTTTAGCCTCTTTGTTATGTAAAACTTGTTTTTTTTGTGCTTAAAGGAACTCGTTACAGCATTACTGCTACATAGCCAACGTTAGCATTAGCAGCTGTTCACTTAGGCCTAGCTACTTTCAATATAGAGACCTAATTGTGAGTTTAGCATCACACTTAAGACTTGGTGAATTAAGGGTGGAATACAGAGGTGGAATACCATCCACCCCTTGTTTTGCCTCTATTTCTATGAATTTATTTCTTCTACTTAAGACAGCATGCTAACCAACTAGCTCCAATGGCAGGTTAATTCACCAAACCCGATTCAGCATCAGAGTTTATTCCTTTAGCTTACTCACAAAAAGCTTCCAACAGAGGGTTTCTATTTTCTATTTCATTCCATAGTAGTCTGACTTTGGCATTCAGGCTTCAGTCAATGTTATGTTTATAATAGGCTACTGAGTGTTATAGGCCTTCTAGTTATACTGGTAAACTGGACGCTACAGTATCTCACTGTGAAACTATTTGCCACTAGAACAGTTCTAGTTTTCAATGTGTGCATACAGGCTACACAGCCCAGCTATAGTATTGCACACATCATTCACCTGTAATTGTTTTCTTTTAGCTCCCAGGTGAACCCTTGTGTTTGGGATTTCTTCAAACACATAGAAATCACCTGGGAGAAGAAGTAGAGACGGGAGACCCTGATGAAATAAAGACCGTCTCTGAAGGGACGTCACACTTCTTCCTTTCCCAGAAAGTGAGATAAAAGAGTGAGCAGACTGACGGGGGAGTGATAGTCCTATGCATCTTAAGTGTGAGATTCAACCACTGAGAGAGAGAGAGAGAGAGAGAGAGAGAGAGAGAGAGAGAGAGAGAGAGAGAGTGGGTCGGAGAAAGAAACTCCCCAAAGAGAGAGAGGGGCCAACAGGTAGAGAGACACTGAGACACTCCAGAGACAAAGAGAGGGGGGGTTATGTCTGCAGAGGAAGAAGGTGTTTGGACAGCGATGACAGAGGCTCTCACTGCTGGGAAACACCTCACAATCAACCTGTAAAACACTTGTGCGCACACACACAGAGCCACACATAGTTTTTGCTGTAAGGGCAGTGAATTGTCTTTCTCATGTTGCATGTTGCATAAAAGCATAGCTACGGCTGAAAAATGAGGTCCCTCCACTGACTGATACTGATTTGCACACAATCTAAAAGGTAGTTTGAGGTGCTAAATTAAAGTATTTCAATTTGAAACATGAAAAAAATATCAACATAATAAAGAGAAATGACAGAGAAGATAGCATTTTAACCAGCTAGCTCATAATTCACTTTTACATGAGAGGATGAATAAGCAAAGCTGTATTTTATTTTATTTATTTATTTATTTGTATTATAAAGGGGACCTATAAGTTTGGTCTTTTCTCCTCTGTGTCTCTAACCCTCCTCTCCTCCAAGTGCATTTGAGGCTAATGGGATTTCTTGGTTTCCCTCATCAAACTCATCAAATACACAATCCAACAACTCCACAAAGCTCTGGTGGACAAGTTGTGACCTGCACATTCACCACGCTATGAGATAATAACACAACGTTACGAGACAGAGTTGTTTTAGAGGTAAATTCATGCAAAACTGCTGATGCACGTTGCCTTCAGGGGCAGTTTTTCATCAAGCAGTCTCTGTATTTACCTCTAAAACAACTCTGTCTGGTAACGTTGTGTTATTATCTCATAGCGTGGTGAATGTGCAGGTCACAACTTGTCCACCAGAGTGTTTTGGAGTTGTTGGATTGTGTATTTGATGAGTTTGATGAGGGAAACCAAGAAATCCCATTAGCCTCCGTAGCGTAGCTCTGAGTAGCTCACGGCTCTGCTCCGCCGTTCTAAAAAACAGCTTGCACCGACAATTAAAGGTAACGAACCTACTGCTATGACTATAGGGATTATGGCAATGGGCCAATTTGCCAAAATGTTGAACTATCCCTTTAAGGTAAGGTAAAAATGTAGCAGAGTTCCTCTTTAACACTGAAGGAACAGAAAGACAATGCATGAAACTCTTGGCAAGTGGCCACAGTCACCTTATACAAGAAATAAAAAAAGTGATGGAAATAGGAAAAACTAAGAAGTTTGACGCTGAATTCTTTAGACGGGTAAATAAACGGTGGTTGTGTAGCTCCTTTAAAACAAATAAAGTACAAAAACTAATGGATAAGACCCAGTCAGCACGCTGTCACTTTGGTTTGATTCTCCCAGTGTCGACAGTGAGACGTAACTAGTGATGAAGCATAAAACACAGTATAGTATAAAGTCAATGATAAACCGCCTACTGTACTTCAATATTTTACCAATATTTCTGCTTATTTATTCACAACCTTTCAAATGTAAATAAATAAAAACAAAACCTCAGCCAGCACCGACCAGAGAGACGTAAAAACACTGAAGTGTGTGACACCGGTTTGATGATGATGATGATGATGATGATGATTGACAGTCCCCCCGATGATGAAGATCTCGGAGGTCACTCGCCACCTTCACTGCACTTCGCCCGCCCCCCCCGTTCGCCGTGGCATCGCCATGGCAACCAGGCGATTCCTCTCTCCTCTCTTTGCCGAGTCTCCACGGTTACCGACCTGCTCTCATTCATAAGTGTTGCCAGGGCAACGCAGCCCCGGCTCATTGATGGAATCTCGGCATTGCCGCAGCAACGGCCGGGGATGGGGAAGTGCATGCTTGGGTCTCCAAGCGATTTGGTTTTTCAACCCCCTTTTGCAAACCCCCGCATCCCCCTTTCCCTCCCCCCTCCCCTCACCTCCCCTCCTACCTTACACACCTACACACACACACCTACACACCTACACACACACACACTATCCTTACCTACCCTCTCACACTCTGTTCTACCAGCAGCGCCCGGTGCACGGTACAGTACAGTCTGTTCACACAGCAGCAGCACAACTTCCCTTTCATGCACAAACACACACACACAGGGACCGAACCCTTTTTACCGCATACAAAAAAACGGACACACACATCAAATAAATGTGTATGTGCTTGCTCTGCACACACACACACACACACACAGCCTATGATCTTATGACAGTGACGAATGCAGCGCAGCCCAGGTAGTATGGATGACCTACTTTCTCTTCTGCTGCTGCTGCTGCTGCTGCTGGTGTGTTAAACACTAAGATTGTTGTGTTTTACAACATGTTCACACACACACACACAGACACACACACATCCCACATGAGCTGCTCTTTCTATTTGGGTCGTCGTCCTTGTAAATAAAATCCCACTGCTGCTGTTTCACCATGAACTCAACTCCGGTCACTCAGGTTTATGGTTAATGACACTCAGCTTCTCATAAAATACAGCTTTCACTTCTCCTCAACTTGAAAAAGTCGATTCATTCCACTCCATTTACAAGTTGTTAATAAACAGACAAGATCCCAGTCCTAATTTTTTACACTTTAAAGGAATAGTTCACCAAAAAATGAAATTCACCCTCATGCTGATGAATACTCCGGAGTAGTTTTTTATTCCTCAAAGTGCATCTGGAGACCCGGGAGGCCGGTTCGTAGTCCAACGAAAACTTTATATGAGAGTCAATAGGGCCCGACACAAAAACATCCATAAAACTACACAAAAAACCTGTAATATTCCTCCATACTGCTTGTCTGCAGTATGGAGTGTCCTGAAGGGATAGACTTGCCTCAATGACGTTGTTTCAGGTAAACTCTGGACTATATACCTTCAGGACACTTGGATTGCAGTGGACGAGCAGTGTGGAGGAATATTAAATGGTTTTTGTGTAGTTTTATGGACGTTTTTGTGTCGGGCGCTATTAACTATCATATACTGTAACGTTTTTGTTGGACTACGAACCGGCCTCCCGGGTCTCCAGATGCACTTTGAGGAATAAAAAACTACTCCGGAGTATTCATCAGCATGAGGGTGAGTCAATAATGACTGAATTTAACTTTTGGGTGAGCTATTCCTTTAAACTCTCTTCTAAGATCTGCTCATCAGCTTTAAGAGTTGTTAGTTGTGTTTCTGACCTGTCAAACTCTTGTTTCACATACCACAGTGGTCCAGACTGAAGAAGAAGAAGAAGATATGCAGTAATTATCCCTTTGTCTTATGGGCAAAGCTACAAAAACTACGACTCAGGTTGTAATAAATGGGACTGCAGTGCTTCATACCAGAGATACGACGAGCTGTCACCACTTAACACAGGAAGTGGAGCCTGGTCACAACCTGCATCTCCATTTTATACATATTTGTTGTGGCATAGGCGCTATACAATATTAACTGAAATTGACTGATAATGATGTCACAGGCTTGGCCAGAACATAACCCATGTGTGTGTTTGTGTGTTGTGTGTAATACATGCCATAACTGTGCGGCTTCTTTGGGAGGAGTACAAACACAAATTCCCAACATGCAAAAAGACTGGGACCAGCTCCAACCAGTGACATTATGCATGAACTGTGTGTGTGTGTGTGTGTGTGTGCGCGTTGTGTGGAAATAGTGTGGGAGTGCCATGTGTCATCACAGTATGAGCTCCTGTCCCCTTAGTGTCTCCTACTGAGACCACACACACACACACACACACACACACACGTGATGGACGAAGCTCCAGTGTGAAACAATACGGTAAAACACACGTTAAGAAATTAAGAACTCACTGTCGCTGCTTTTTAATTTGCAAACTTAATTTTCTGCAAGTGTCTGCACATGACTGCCACGCCCACAAATATGATTAAAAAAATACTGATTGACAACATTCAGCTTCAATAACTAAGAATGAAAAAATCTTATTTATGGGAAATTTATGGGACACAGAGATTAATCTGAATCTGATTGTTCCTCTGAAATTAAATACATTTATTTACTGTATTAATGGTGAATTTATATATGATAACATGAGAATGAACTGGATCTTAATACAGTTGCCCACAAAGGTGAAATTAAATATATTTTTTTAACCTCTTCTGGTGAAATGTGATTTATTCTTGTTAGATAAAGTGTATATCTTCACAAAACTGGTAACTGGGACTCAGTATCACCGCACCTGGTCAAATGTGATTATTACTGATGTGTATCAATAGGAATAAAAGTGGAATGTGTCTGAAAACAAAATTATTCCAACTTTATGAGCAACAGTGAAAGCTTTTCATATTTATTCTTATATTTTCATGTCATTTGTGTCATTTTCTATTATTTTAGTTATTTATTTGTCGCCCAGTGGCCTTTGTGGCGCTGGACTGCCACATGGCTTTTGTTTTGGTTGGTTTTTATTTGGCTTTATTGAGTTTTATTTGGTCTTATTTGATTCATTTTGATCTCTTACCCCCCGAGCAATGTTGTCACTTTTTATATGTATGTCCTGTTGCATGTACTGTACTGTGCTGTTTGTCTATTAATGTCATAAATGTGATTCACTGCAAACAAAATTTATCTGAGGGTATAAATAAAGCAACCTTTGAACCTTTACAGTATACGCCCTCAAAAACAGAAAGAAATACAGGTCTGATCATTTGAGTGGTGAAACCAGTGTTGAGAGAGATGACAACTGATGCGAAAGCCACAAAAAAAACAAAAAAAAACAACTAACGATTTCTTTCTTTCTTCCTCCAGGTCCATTTTGGTGTTGATGAAAGAGCGCCTGTAGCAGAAACTGTGGCGTTCATTGTTTTCTCTAACAAACAGACCTGAGACCAGCTGCAGCGTCTACAGATGACAGGGTGTTTGTGTGTGTGTGTGGATATAGTGAGGGCAGCAAACGCACCGTGGGATAAATCACCGTAAGAAAACAGAATGATTTTGCTCACACACACACACACACACACACACACACACACACACACACACACCCTTCCCTCCCCCCTCCCTCCTCACCCCCTCACCCCCCGCTGCCCTGCCTCTCTTCTATATAGATACGGGACATTAAGCTGCACTTTACGACCATTATGTCACCGCTCACCCCCGACCTCCACCGACGAGGTGGTACGCTCCAATCACTTTCCCTTATTGGGAGAGTCCATTCAGAGGACCGAGAGGGGGGAAGGGGGGTCTTTTCCTCTTTTCCAGCAGCTTATGTCACCAGACCCCTCCCTCACTCTTCACTTCATCATCAAAGACACATATGTTTTTTTCTTACTCTCTCTGCATTAAAACGTCTTTTTTTAATCTCTCATCTCATTCCTCCTCTCTCTTTCCGTCGCTCCTCGCTGCCGAAGCTTTCATTGGCAGCGGCAGGATGGAAGCACTCTCATTCTGACCACATTTCTCCATCCTCATCACCCCCTCCCCTCCTCCCCTTCCTCCTTCCCTTCTCTTCATTTTCTCGCTCCCACATTATTGCTGATCTCAGCAGAGTGCTAACACTCAGCTGATGGACTCTCTCCACACCTCCACCCCCAACCCAACTCCCTTGTTCCCCTTCCTTCCAATTCCTTCTTCCCTTCCTTCCTTCCTCTCTCCATCTCCCTTTCTCTCTCTGTGCTTCTCTTCTAATGTGACTTCATGTATGATTCGATGATGAGGAGAAATGAAGGTGGCTCCATCCGTCCATCCTCTCGTCCTTTAATCACATCTCTTTAACCCTTGTTCATCAGCTGCATTTCTTTACAACATGAAGACTCAGTAGCTGTGTATCCTTGGTCTGACCAGGCTGTAAAACTGTTAACTATTACCTTTCTATTCCTCATGTGTGGCTTCATGTACATTTGGTATGATTAACTCATACTGTATCAATTCCTAATATGATAGATAGATCATGTAATGAGAGGAACCTTATGTCAGATTAAATACTTTTTAAATAGGGGACATTATGGAAATATCACTTTTTGAAGGCTCTTTAACATATATTTGGGTGTTTGTCCCCAAAATGCGAGAATTGACAAAAAAAATCAGTAATTTTCAGGCTCCCTACTGTAGGTTGAAATGTGGTTTTATGAGCTGTTCCCTCAGTTGTCTTCCAGTGATGTAACTAGGATTCAAATTTGCATAACCCCACCCCTACCTGGGACCGGTAGAAGGGGCGGGGCAAGTAGTGGTTGATTTGCATTTAAAGGGACAGGCACTGAAACCAGCCGTTCTGAACAGGGCTGTATTGAGAGTAAGAAAAGAGCTGTGATGTTTGATCCTTGGGGTATTTTGACTGAAGCATGTAACAGACATGTCTTTAAGACAATTGGGAACTATTCTAATTTGTGGAAAATGGGGCATAACATGTCTCCTTTAAAGGTAGTTTTGGAGATCCTATTCCAGAGCATTTTTTTAGTGAACAGGTGTTCTGGAGGCGTGGCTTCGGAGAGAAGTCTGAGGAAAGGGGCTTGGACTTTTCATGTGTGTATTTTCAAAATGTGGCCTTCTCGAACTGTTTCTCCAGGATCTCCAACCCTACCTTTAAAGAGTGGTGTCGGCTACTGTAGGTGTTTTGGTTGTGAGTGGTCAGTATGGGGATCGAAGTGGATTGAGTTACATGTTAGGACAGTATTGGTGTATTCAGCTTGCTCATGTACTGTTTGTGGCTGTTTTGCTCTTCTGATGAGTTTTGTTTTCGTCTGTCTGGAGCAAAAAACAAAAATGAATAAACTCAGTGAGAGTCTGACGTCGGCTTTCAAACCAACAACCTTTGATCTACTTGTTGTGTAAGTTTCACCTTCTGTCCGTCCTTCCTGCTCCATCCGTCTGTCTAATTATATCAACACATCTCTGTTTCCTCTCTCCTGTTTGTCCATAATCTTCCTCCAGTTTTTCCACTGACCTCTCCCCCTCATTATCTCTCTCTTTCTCTCTCTCTCTCTCTCTCTGCCAGGCGGCTGATTGTCCCACCTGTCCCTCCGTCTCCTGCCAGCACGACTCTGAGACCTCACAAGGACACAACGTCTGGACCTCAGCGTCCCTGTCCGTGCATCACGTCTCTCCTCTCAGTGTGTGTGTGTGTGCGTGTGTCACGTGTTGATGCATCATGACATTTGTATCTATGACGACTGACAACAAACTAAAGCTCTTAATCTGCTGCGAGAATCGATACTGTAGATTAACGAGGGATCAAATAATTACGTGCAATGTGCCGATGGGGTCATCACCGAGTCTGACACTTCACATCCACACAGGATCATCGTCGCCTTTTAGCCTCTTTTACGTCACTGTTTTGGAGGCACATGTTTAGTTTTGTCTCTGTTTTATACAAAAAACTGAAACAAACCAATTGCACACCACCTCACAGTTAGCATTTCAGTTAGAAGTCAACTGAAGACAGTGGAAAATGAAGCCAAATCTATGTGTCAAACACAACTTAATGGAGCTTTTGCTAATGTAAAATCAATGAGACTTGAATGAGCTGAATGGTGGATAACCTGAGGAAACATCTACACCGACACGACAACATAACAGGTTTTTTTTCTTCGTTTCTTAGCACAGAGGTCCAGTGGTTCTCAACATTTTTTGGGGCACTGGACCCCCTGCATATTTTTTTTAGCAACCCCCCTTGCCCCCATATCACTACCTAGGAGCGATTTGGGGGGGCAAAAAAGTCCCAAACCAATTTGACAGAAATATAATGACAAAAATAGCCTTTTAAATTGCATTATTGCATATTAATTAAGGGTTCTGAAGGCAAATATGCAATTTCAAAAGTTGCTGCGCACTGAATATTGCACATTAGTGAGTTTTACACCATCCTCATGTGCAATATTTCACAATAAAAGCCCAATTAAGAAATTAATGGAGACTGTCTGCTGAAATAGGGGAGAGTGGGGTAAGTTGAGCCACCTGCGCAATACACTTAATGAGTGTATTTTGGCTGTATATGTTCTAATGATTAAATCAAGGTTCTGGATGTTTATGATTACAGTAAGTACATACCTGAAAACAGTCAAAGTTGTTTATGGTAGAAGCCAAGTTTTACTTTCAAAGAGAAAGATGAGGGATCCAAGATGCAACATAATTGCAAAACTCCCCAAACAACACTGAGTTGGTGGCTCAGCAGGTTTGTATTCACCTGTAACCTGGACAGGTGGGATACTGAGTAAAGGGGGAGGTGGGAGATGGATGGAAGGAAAGGAGGGGGGTGGCTCAGCTTACACCATATGTTGTAAATTGTGTCACAAGACCATTTTTTTGGACATCAAAAGAGTTATGTTAACACTCATTCTGTTTGCATATATTCAAGGATGTTGTGCATCCATACAGTACTAACAGATATGTTAGTAAGCAACAAAACTGTAATTGTTTTTAAGTAGTAATACTGAATATGAAAAGTGGCTCATCTTACCCCACTCTCCCCTACTGGGGTAGAGGCTCCTAATTTAAAAAGAACTAGGAATGTCCGATTATCATAAAAATGCAATATCTGTCCATATCGTTATCATTTTTTCTGCCGATAATGAACAATAAATGTAGGCATACAGTAATGTGTTAATTCCTGACAGGAGGTATGTTGTTAATTCGTTTTTTTTAGGGAAAAAAGCCTGCATATCGGTATCGGTTATTATCGGAATTGGAAATTCTAGTGCTTGACAACATTGGCATATCGGATATCGGCAAATTTCCAATATCGGACATCCCTAAAAAGAACCCGGGAAGTGTTGAGTTTGTATTTTAAAAGACAAGCAAGAGTGAATCAAAACCATCAAAATGTGGCTTTTTATTAAAATATGACCAATTAACCATTAAAACATATTAGATTGGGATAATTATATTAGCAATAATGATGGCTCCGGTCACTATTCTAGTAAAACGATGAATGTCTGTAAAGGTCACTCAATAAAATGATATTTTCTACTTCTAAGTACCCCTCGTAATTACACCAAGAACCCCTGGTTGAGAAACAGTGGAGAGGTCAAAGGTCAGATTCAGGTGCCTTTGCTGTGAAGGACGCTTGAGCTCGTCCAACACTGTGGGTGCGATGGAGAACTTGTCTAACTTCACCACCTTGCTGCCCTCATGTTGTGCATCTGTAGGTGTGTGTTTGTGTCTGTGGTGACTCTATTCCTGTTCATAAGGGTGTGTGGGTGCGCACAAAGCTTCCACACGCTGAAGCAGGCGTTTAGCAAAAATAAATAAATAAATAAAATAAAAGGATTTGGTTTAAAGGGACAACGTCACTGAGACTTCACCTCAGGACTCAAACGCACCACTTCCTCATTACATGAACAAATCACACAACTAAACCTCCCAGAGATGAACCAGACACTGCAGCTCAAACTCTGTGGTCAGAAGCTGGCGAAAAATCAATAAATGGAGTGGGGGATAAAGTTATATAGCTAACATATACGATGCTACGATGTGTATATTTGTATAGTCTTAACTGTCATAAACAAAAGATTGCGGGTTACGGTAACATCCTAGAGTGTTATTAAAATAATGTAGCTTACAATAGCTAGCGGTGGCTAATAGATGGTTACATGTTTTTGTTTGTATGGCTTTTTCAAACCATTATTAAGTGTTAGCATTGAAAATCTATATTCATAAGTACAAAATTGTCAATTTTTCCCAACTTACGTGTTTGTTTTTTTTAAAACAACTCAGAGGTGACGTCATGTGCAACATCCAAACTTGTCCCCCAGGTGGGAACCAAAACAAAGAAAAACTTCTCCTCACTAAACCAAGTAACCATCTTAAAAGTTACACCTACAAATCAGATATATGGAATAATAAAATACAGCAAGATATAATTACATAATGATAAATAAAAAATCCAAATGTGAACCAATATTATATCTACAGTAGTTACTGTGGGAAACTGATCCTCCCAATCACCAGTTCTGTTGTGTTTCTACTCACTTCACTGATGAAACTTTCCTAAACTGCTGAAGATTGACAAACTCTTCAACAGTGTGTTGGCTGAAACACACACTTTGTCTTCTTACTTTGATAAAACAACTTTGTAAAATATCAAATATTTCATTTTAACAAAGAAGAGGCGTCACTCCTCTCCTGCTGTACATCTTCATCTTCACCTCCACTGTTCTACCTCGTCTATTGTTTACCAGGACACCTCATGGAGCATTATCAAACATACGGGCCGTTTCCATACTTGTGCAACCCCTTGACTGTGCTCGAGTGTGTGTGTGTCTGTGTGTGTGTGTGTTCATAATATGCAGCAGGCAGCCTGAAGGGGCACAGAGTTGGAGGGTATAGGAGAACGTATAGGAGAGTGATGAGCCTGTAAATGACTGCAGAGCAATAATGATAATGGAAGTGATGGCAAAGGGACAATTTCCAACCAGGTACTCTCTCTCTCTCTCTCTCTCTTTCTTTCTCTGACCTCATTTTTCTCTCCCTGTCGAACTTCCTCTCCTCCTCCTCCTCCTCCTCCTCTCACGCAGCATTCTCTCCTCGAGGAGACTTCACTGTACTTCACTGTACCACCTGTGTGGACCTCTTGATTGAAACGTGACTGTGCACAGAAGGAAGCTGCTTCTACTCGCAGTCAGGGAGCTTTTCATAAGATAAATGTGTGTATTTCACCAGCTATGTCAGCTTGACAGAGGATCTCAAACAATGCAAAAACATAACACAATTTAAAAATAGATTAAAGCATAGTATGATAAAAAAGCTATAAACAGGATTGATTAATTGGGTGTTGATTGCAACTGTAATGTTGTTAAATTATTCATTTCTTTTATTTATTGGCTACACTTGTTAATTATTGGATACTTATTTCTTTCTATGACTCTGATTGCAACTGTAATACTGTTTAATTATTTATTTTATTTTATTTTTTGGCTTAATTTGTTAATTATTGGATACTTGTTTCTTTCTATGACTCTGAAACCATGAAGAGCTCTAATGGATTTACTGAAATAAGATAGCTTCAGCCTACACCTTTTTGATCTATTCATGAACTAGTTGAATTAATGATGGTATTATGGAAGGTTGGCTGATTGTGATTGATGATCAACTGTAAACAATTTGTGTAAAAGATCGAATAAACTACTACTACTAAATAAAGTGGGTGAAATATGTGCTTGAAGACACGTTTCATCTCTTTTTGTCTCCGTTTCTGACGTAGACTCAGCGGCGAGCCGTCCCCGCAGTGACTCAGAGCCGAGGTCTGATGTCACTTGGTGTCTTTGCCAGATGAAACAGTGACTCAGTTTGTCTTTTTGTTTTGTTTTATTTTCCCCGAGATGGGGTGAAATGCTTCTCTGAGCCCCATGAGGCTTCTCTCCATCTTTCTCTCTGTCTCTCTTTCTTTCACCTGCACAGTTCGTCCCTTCTCTCTCTTTCTAAGACACTAAAATGACAGTTTCAATCTTATGCATGAGTCTCCAGGTTAAACCAACAGCGGCCGCTTCGCTGTCAGTGGAGTTATTTCTGTCCGTCCTGATGATGCCACAGACCAGACGTCCATTCATTGTTTATTAGACGTGTTACAGCCTGACTCTGGTTTCTGTCATGTGATCACAGATACTGTTTAACCTCTGAAAACTCATTACGTCAAGATCACAGCACACTACTATTAGTACACCAGAGTACATTACAGTATGTTTTATTAGTTATATGAGCTGGTATTATTGTAATTATATTCATTACTATTTGAGATATCGTCCCATCACATTTCTATTGCACTTTGAAAGGTGCTCTGACTACAAATCATGTTTATTATCATTATTACATAACAGACTATGATGAGCTCTGTAAACATCTGGTCTGGTGCATGATGTCAATACTTTCACCCTTTTCAGCCATCTTTATTTAACCTTATGAAAATATAAAATACTAATGAAAAACAATAGGGTAGATGAATTGAATGCTGTAAAATTATGATAATTTTTGTGTTCAACCTCCATAAAGTTGTAATGTTATGGATGCTTGTGTCATAGCGTTTCTTATTTTTGCTTTCTTTCCTATATAGTTACAACTTCAGGTGCACAGACTTGAGGAGAGTAGAGAATCTGGACATTTATAAAAGCAAACTGAAGACCTACCTTTTTAGCCTGGCTTTCAACTGAATCTTATTATTTTCATCATTATAAAACATTCAATTTAATTTATTTTATTATTAATTTATTTATTTATTATCATTATCTTTTTTATTCTACTTCAATTCATTCATTCTTATTCTATTCTATCCTATGACACCCATCTATTTTACTTCATTTTATCTGGTGGTTTCCCCATTGCAAATGATTGAGAGTAAGACAGCGTTTCCCCGAGCATGAAAGGTAGCATGAAAAGTGCTATACAAATAAAGCCTGGTTGATTGATTGATTGATTGATTGATTGATTGATTGATTGATTGATTGATTGATTGATTGATTGATTGATTGATTGATTGATTGATTGATTGATTGACGTGTAGCCCACAATAAATCTACTACATTTGCATGTCTACCATCTTTACACTGCAAAAACTCAAATATTTTACCAAGAATATTTGTCTCATTTCTAGTAAAAATGTAATTTCTAGTCAAAACAAATCTCATTATACTTAAAATAAGACTCATCACATAAAAAGTAATTGTTTTTAGACACTTTTTTACTACTTTCAAGGATATTTTCACTTGAAATAAGTACTGTAGAAAAAAATGATAGTGGAACAAGTTTTTCTTCCTTATTACAAGCACAAAAAAACTTGCTTTCACTGGCAGATTTTTCTACTTATTTCAAGTGAAAATTAGTTTGAAACAAGTGAAAATGATCTAAAAACAAGTACATTTTTAGGTGATGACTAGAAATTGGACATTTTGACCAGAAATAAGACAAATATTCTCGAAAAGATTTTGAGTTTTTGCAGTGTAACCACTGCCTTCCAGCTCTATCACGGCAAACTGCAAACTTGCTTGACACTCAGGAGATGGAGGAGTGTTCCTCAGCTTCACCACCAGTAATTACTTCCTTTAAATAATCCCAAAGAGTGAGACAGAAGAAACCACCCAAGATTGGAAATATATAAATATATGTATTCATATACTGTTAAAGAAACATCCTAATTAGTATGTGCAGAGTGAGCGAGGTCTATTTTCTCTGTGAATCTCCATTAGAGAGACGTGGGGACGTCTGTGCTGCCCTCTCATTGACTGACTGGCCCAGACTCTACTGTAAATGATTAGATTAGTGTGTGACGTCACAGCACAGCACTGAAAATCAATGGGCTGTCATCCCTGAATACTAAATACACCAGTCACTGTGTGTGTGTGTGTGTGTGTGTGTGTGTCCCCTCTCCTTTATTTCCCTCCTCTCATTAATTCTTGTCCTCATCAAGTATCTCTCTCCAGTGTGTTTGCCAAGAAGGAAGCCAACAGACACACACACACACCAGCGAACACACACACACACACCTTCACAACGCAGCAGCAGAAACCTTCTTGGTCACGACTTGCGCAGCAAAAAGCAACACACTCTCCCAGAATCCACGAGAGAGGAGAGAAGACGAACACGAGAGAGACCGACACAATCGACACTAAAACATCAAACGAAGACGTGGTAGTAAATATATAATTTTAAGTTAAACACAACGATATGAAACAACACGGTGATGAAGTCACTGATCTCAGGTCTTCATCTGTCACTGTTTAAACATCTGAGGAACCTTTGAATTAAAGAGGAACTATACAAGTCTGGTCGCTTTTCCTCTGTTTTGCTAACCCTCCTCCTGGCCATGTGCATTTGATTTTAACAAAGCCGGCGAAAAACCAATCCATGGAGTGGTGGATAACGTTATATAACATATATACGATGTTACAACATGTGTCTTATCTGTCATAAACAAAAGATTACGGGTTACGGAGCGAGTTTGTGTCGCGGTGCCACAGAGACGAGAGCTGGGACACCGGGGCGGCGGCCGAGTAACTACACTGATGTTGCAAGGTTGGTTTTCAGCCGTGAGACGCCAGGTGGAAGGCAGAGAGCCTCCGTTCTCACTCGTAACAGGTCACAAGTCATGTAGTTAACGATCACAATTACTCCGGGGCTTTTTAATTAAGGTAAAAATGTAGCATAGCAACGGGAGAAATCCTGCTTAGTTCCTCATTAATGTTGGGTTGTGTTTAATTGACATCAGAGGAAACATCTCGTCTGAACATTTTGACACGAAAATGGCAAATTTCAGACAAATCAGGAGAAAATGAACTTTTTTCAAGAGCCGTGAGCTGCTCAGAGCTACGCTACGGAGGCTCATGGGTTTTCTTGGTTTCCTTCATCAAACTCATCAAATACACAATCCAACAACTCCAAAACGCTCTGATGGACAAGTTGTGACGTGCACATTCACCACATTATGAGATAATAACAGAACGTTACCAGACAGAGTTGTTTTAGAGGCAAATACAGAGACTGCTTGCTGAAAAACTGCCCCTGACGGAAACATGCATCAGCGGTTTTGCATGAATTTACCTCTAAAACAACTCTGTCTGGTAACAAACCTACTGCTATGACTATAGGGATTATGACAATGGGCCAATTTGCCAAAATGTTGAACTATCCCTTTAATGTTATCATAAGAAAGTATAAATAGCTCACTTTCCTCTGCCAACAACGTTTATAAATCTCCACATTCACGTTCACAACAGGAGGTGGGGGTACAGGTGACCACGCCCACTTAGGAAACAGGAAGTGTAAACTATTTCATATCATTGGTGCAGCTTGTAATGAGCCATCTTGGGGTTTTTTTTAAAATAACATAGATGCATGTTTGTGTGCATCACTTATCTGTGTCCCCTGGAAACACTTGAGTGCTTTCTTGACTTTGTTTGCATTTTTTCAATCTATTTATTTACTTCTATGATTACGCAGAGTGTTGAGCTCTCAGGACCACTGGGAATTACATTATGAATAAACAAACCAATCAACTGAAGATAAAATATATATTTCAGATGAAGTTCCTGCTCTTCAAACAAACAACTTGTATTTTGCACGAGTGAGAAAGTTCCCAAAAATGTCAGTTTTTTCTAAAGGTCCTCACTTAGATAGGAAAACACGACTCCCCACACACACACACACACACACGCATGCACACACACATTCACGCACACACTCGCAGCGGGGACACAGGGTAAACATATGCCGGCTTCTTGCAGTATAACGTGTTCATATCGGGACGTTGCATTCAATTCAAACTGTTCAGTATGAATAAACATGAGGACTTGAAGTGTGGCTGTAATTGGCCGTAGTGATGTACGCATAGTGATGGTGTGTGTGTGTGTGTGTGTGTGTGTGTGTGTGTTTACAGTATCTAAAGGCTGCAATACATTGTGTGTGTGTGTGTGTGTGTGTGTGTGTGTGTGTGTGTGTGTGATAGTGTGTATGCAGCAGAAGATAACAGCAGAGTGTGTGTTACATAGGCGGTGCTGAGTGATTGATCATAGGGAGCAGGGAAAAGCAGGTTACTGCAGCGCTTACCACACACACACACTACACAATACACAACACACTACACAACACACACTCCACACTAAGCGTGCTCCTCTCGGCATTTGCTCTTTCTCATTTCTCTCTCTCTCTCTCTCCCCCCTCCCCCGTTCTTCCATATCCATCGTTGCCTTCCCTCCTCCTCCTCCTCCTCCTCCTCCCATCCTTCCTCCAAACCTTTCTCTCTCATTCTCCATACATCACTCTCACCTCCCCCGTCATCCTCCTCCCCCCCTCCCCACATCCACCCATCACTCTTCCCCCCTCCTCCTTCCCGTGGTCTTTCCTCCATCCTCTCTCTGCTCTCCATCGCTCTCACGCCTTCTCTAACAGCCAAACCCATCTTGTATTCCCTCTCTCTCTGTCCTGTTATCCAGAGCCCAGGGGAACGGAGAGACATCGTCACGTGTCCTTTTCCTCTTCCACCTCCTCTTTTTTTTTTCCTCCCTCTGTTATCTAGCTGCAGTAGTACAGCTCTACTCCACCGCTGCTCTGATAGGAGGATGCTCCACCATCCATCTATCTATCTATCTATCTATCTATCTATCTATCTATCTATCTATCTATCTATCTATCTATCTATCTATCTATCTATCTATCTATCTGCACTTAAGGTTTAATATCTCCAGCTGTGGAAGTTATTTATTTAAGGCCGTTGCACAGAATCTCTTAAATCATCATCATCATCTTTCTTGGATGTGTCGGCCATGTTGCATTTAAGATACAAGTTAAGAGTCAGTTTGGGTCGTTAAGGTCTTTTCTGCAATGGTTTAACTGACTTTAAGTGTTTTATGAAGTTTAAGATCAAAATAAGGAAAGAAAAAAATCTTAAATACTTCAGTTGGATGTTTGGAGGAAACCTTAACTCTGACTTTAAGGGAGAAATCTGAATTTAAGGTGTTTTGTGCGACTGGCCACTGGTGCTCAGAGAAGTGTTGATGTGTGTGAGTGTGTGAGGCTTTGAGTTTCAGGTAACCACGGTGATCTACCTCCACACTTGCTCTAATATAGCTACAGCAGTTTTATATTATACTTACATCTGACTCAGCAGAACAGTAAAGCTCCACATCCACAAAACAAAAACCACCCACTCCTACTGTACTTGGTGCTTGGTCACGGTTTGACTCACTAGTCACATCCGAATCTGGATCCACAGACCTCGAACCAAGAACTTCAATCAATAACAAGAAAATAATATGAACACGTGGACACAGAGGGAAGAAATAAGGATAACCCTTGAGTCAAGAGGATTCACTCTATGTGTAATTTCCCATTAAACATACAGTATGGCAGCACTTAACCGCCCTGCATCCCTAGGGGTGGACTTTTTCTTGTGGATAACTTTGGCTGTGTTGATGCATTTGGCATACATTTAGCTACGGGTGTGTATTTTGGGGTGAATTTTGGTATTTCAGGGAAAAAAGACAGTTTTTAAGTCTTTAATACACTGATTACATCAAATAGCTGCGGCCACGGAGGAGCACTACAGAACGCCACAGGAGGTCTTTCCTCCCTGTGACAATCAGACTATATAACTCCTCTCCCTTCGCGAAGAGGGGAACATAAACAATAATATGTCCAAGCACAACAACACACCTCATTTTTAAATTCCTAAATTATGTTTTGGCCCTTTTGCATTAGTATTATCATTCATTCATTCATTCATTTTCTATACCGCTTATCCTGCACTAGGGTCACGGGTGAGCTGGAGCCTATCTCAGCTGACTTTGGGCGAGAGGCGGGTACACCCTGGACAGGTCGCCAGTCTATCGCAGGGCTGAATCATTTTTAAATGACGTATTGCACTCAAATTATGTAGCACAGTATTTAACATATATGTCTAGGTTGCTCCCTTTGCACTTGTAGAATATATTCTATTGTTTTAGACATTGTAGGATATATTTTATCATTTACTTCCTCTTATCTTATTTATCTTCCTTGCACTTTTCCCTTTGGAGCATCCCGGCAGAAGAATTTGGGATGAATGAAGTTCTATCTCTACCTACCTACCTACCTACCTACCTACCTACCTACCTACCTACCTATCTATCTATCTATCTATCTATCTATCTATCTATCTATCTATCTATCTATCTATCTATCTATCTATCAAAAAAATGGGAGTACACATTAATACATAATATTTATAGTACAGTCTTTATTGAGGGGTTATTTTTTTTTACCCTTAGGGACAAAGGTGTTGCACTTTTGAAAGGGATGCACGAGTCAGGTGAAGGCGACTGTAACAAAAAGTGAACACACGTTGTGTATCATTGTTGCATGTTGCACATCAGTCTGATAAAGTACATTTAAAGTGACCAGAGAGAGAAGGGGGGCGGGGGGTTGATGGAGGAAACTCTGCTACCTCTCTCTCTCCATCCAGCCATCGCCATAACAACCAACCCACTCCCCACTCTCCCCCCTCCCGTCTCTCGGAGAAGTGACATTTCACTTTGCCCTGGTTGCTGCTCCCTGCAGCGCTGCTCTGATCCAGCCTCCGAGTGTGTGTGTGTGTGTGTGTGTGTGTGTCCTCATTAAAGGGGGGATAGCGACTGAGGGGGGAGTGGTCCTGATCACACACGCACACCTTGTCTAACCAGACCACTGCTGGGTCTGTGTGAGTGCAGCGTGTGAGTGCATCCCTGACTTCCTCTCTTTTCTGATCACACACACACAGATATAGATTATGGATTAAGTGGAGAGTTAAAAATGTGTTTTCTTTATATTTCTAGAATATTTATATCAGCGTTAATGCCAATAAACGTGTGTTTGTGTGTGTGTGTGTGTTTAAGTCTTTCCCCCTTGATAAACACTGTATCTCGTTACCATCTCTGCCCATCCCCCCCTCTATCTCGCTCTCGGCAGCCATATTTAGATCACACACACAAAAACAGTTGCAGCAGCACTCTCACCTGCACACACACACAATCACACTCTGACTCCAAATGAGTCAGATGTGTAGTAAGTGAGCAGGTAACACTCTGCAGTATTCACATACAGTACTTTCAATACAAAATAAACAATTTCCTTCGTCTACAGTTTCTGCTCCTTCCTTCTATCTGCTGCCGCCACGCCTCCGTCCAGCAAACATGCAGCATAACACAACCTCAGGTTTTACTACAGAATACTAATATTAGCTAACAAGTGTGGGGGAATAAAGAGCTGCTGCTCATGCAAAAGGTCAAATAAACCTCTAAGCTCATTGCATTACTGCAATTTTCATTTGATTATCACTAAACACAAATTCCCAATATATATTTGACATATTAGAAATAGAAAATCACCTCTAGGCTACTCAAAAACAGACAAATGTGCAAATTAAAAGTATCTTCATGGTAAATAAAAAAGGAGAAATCTATCAGTGAGCTTTAAACACACACACACTCATGATCTCAGAAATGATTGTTCAAACTTGTAATCTGGTTCCTGATACATGGAGATCATCTGGTCACATGACCACACACACACACACACACACACACACACCAGTGACATTTGCATGACAACGGCCTGGTGATGTCGCCATGTTGTGGAAAATAAAATGTAAGAGCAGCCTCAGTGACATCGTCGCCACAGACAAACGGCGACTGGAGCGACTGGACCACAACACAGAAGTAGAACCAGAGAAATAAAAAAATAAAAAGCTGAAGCTGAAGCAAATTTGCATATTAATAAAAACAACAACAAAGTAAGTTGTTACTCACCCGGTGAGAACGACCACGAAGTCCATGACGTTCCAGCCGTTCCTCAGGTACGAGCCCTTATGTAACGCAAAACCCAGAGCCAGGATCTTTATCCCCGACTCAAAACAGAAGATGGCTATGAAGTAGGGCTCTGTGTCCTCCTGTTAGACAGAGGAGAGCAGGGCATTGTGGGTAAATATTCGGTTCACGTTCATGTGTTTTATACGGTGGCCCTGAAGGGAAAATCACAACAGCAAATCAGAAAACACAACGGCAAAAGAGAAAACACAACAAACTGTTTTCTGATTTACCGTTGCGTTTTTATCTTTTTGTGTTGTGTTTTCTCTTTTGCTGTTGTGTTTTCTACGAGGGAGTCTTAGGGCCACATTGAGAAAAAAAAACACAGACTTCGAGAATAAAGTCATAAACTTACGAGAATAAAGTCGTAAATTTACAAGAATAAAGTCGTACATTTCCTAAGAGAAAAAAGTCGTAACATAACGAGAATAAAGTCATAAATTTACAAGAATAAAGTCATAAATTTATGAGAATAAAGTCGTAAATTTACGACTTTATTCTCGAAGTTTGTGGCCCTAATACTCCGTCGTAGTTTTCTGATTTGTCGTTGTGTTTTCTCTTTTGCTGTTGTCATTTGCACTTCAGGGCCACCGTAGTTTTATCACTTGTATCAACTCATTGATTTGACGATGAGTGAAGAATCTTTGTGAATGAAATCAAAGCTGCTACACAATATGATACAAAATGAATGTGTGTGTATTGTCATCACTTGTCTGTGTGATTGTGTACTTTTGTGTCAATGTGTGAGTATGCGTGTATGTTTACGTTTTCATCTGGTTGTCCACTGTGCAGCTCTCCTGTCTGTGTGTTTACAAGCCTTTGTGTATCTTTCTGTCCGTACACATTACCGCCCCTGTGTGTGCATGTTTGTATACACCTGTATCTCTGTGTGTGTGTGTGCACAGTGTATTTGGTGTGTGTGTGTGTGTGTGTGTGTGTGTGTGTGTTACCAGTCGTTCGGACAGAGGCGTCTTGTCTCCGTCAGGAAGATGCTGCTCCAGAGCCAGGACGATGCAGTTTGCGATGATGGTGGTGAGGATCATCCATTCAAACGGAGTTCAGCTGGAGTTAAGGCCAACATCACCAAGGTAGGATACACACTCACATTAACACACACAAACACACCTTAACACACACAAACACACACATACACTCACATTAACACAGACACACACAGACGTTCCCCACATCGCTCCAAACCACTGCTCACCAACATCTGTTTTAAATTCCACCTGTATTTCAAGCTGTGACCCTGTGTGAGACTCAGTCAGTCAAACATCTGGGACTCTTCCTCCTCCTGGCGACACGGTGGTGCAGCGGTTTGCACCTTCACCTGACAGCAAGAAAGTTCTGTGTTCGATCCCCAGAATTTGCATGTTCTGCAAGTTCTTCTCCTCTTTGTGTAATGGTTGTAATGGTTATAATGGTTATACGGTAACACTGAATGTAAAAATGTAATGAAGGACAAAATAAATTAAACCTGCACTGGCTGCCCATCATTCACCGCATACAGTTCAAAATCATCCTCCTCACACACAAAGCACTTAAAAGTGGTTGTTAATGAAAAAATAAGTTTAAAAAACACCTAAAAAGTGCTTAAAGGTTGAAGGGAAAACATTTAATAGCTGTGACTCATTGGTTAAAGGTGGTAATTTATTGTTTTTTTAAAGGTTCTGAGTTAAGGTTGAGCTGCAGATCCAGTTTATCTGTCATCCATTGCTCCGGTCTCTCAGGGAAAATAAGTTAAAAAAAACATAAAACAGATTAAAACTTATTTGTGTTTAAAATATTTTCTTTATAAATTAAGATACGTATTTTTAAAAAAAGTGCTAACTTGTTTCCTTTTGTTTCCTGTAAGTTTAAAAAACGAGTTTAGTTAAAATATCGATTACTGATGTCTTACATTACATAAGTTTCCTTCAACACTCAGCTGGATTTGTTTATGTTAAAGTTCAAACTATAGTAAATAAATAAATCTAAACCCTTTTACTTCCTTTTTCATAATTAATTCATGTTTGATTAATTTTTTTTAAATCTCAGATTTTCCCACAAAGACGAACGTGACTCATGTTGTTTGTTTGTTTGTTGTAAACACACTTAACTGAGCTCGAACTGTACGTGACACTGTGTTTAAACCCTGTGTGTGTGTCTGTGTGTGTGTCTGTGTGTGTAGAGCTCCAGGTCACCACACACTGTACATGCAAAGTGAAAACAGTCACTTTATTACAAATGCACATGGACACACACACACAGACACACACAGGCTGACTCATGGAGGTGGCCTGGTGGAGCAGCCAGCTTTTCACAGCGCTCCATCCAGTCAAGTGTGTTCGTATGTACTGTGCTGTTTTGTGGTGTGTGTGTGTGTGTGTGTGTGTGTGTGTGTGTGTGTGTGTGTGTGTGTGTGTGTATGTGTGTGTCCATGCCTGAGTAATAGCTGCTGGAGGGGCTCAGATGACTGGATACATCCAGACAGATCAAGCCTGTGTCTAATTGGCCGGTCATTATCCTGTTAGCCTGCATGTGTGTGTGTCTGCGAGTGTGTGTGTGTGTGTGTGTGTGTGTGTGTGTGTGTGCGGTGGGAGTACGTGTCTATTGTCGTGTTTACCAGATGCAACATTGACATTGACACTATGGCCGGAGGACGGCCTCGTGTGTGTGTGTGTGTGTGTGTGTGTGGCTGATGTGAGAGGATCAGACAGGTCAGTCTGAGGAGTAGAGCTACACACTAACAAGACGCTGAACTGCACTGCACATGCTGACTGGCAGACACACACACACACACACACACACACACACTAGACTGAACCCGACGCACCAGATGCTGCTGTTTAGGAACATTTTAAACTGTTTCTGAATCGTGTTCTTGAACGCAGGCTGTTGTGCGATGTGTGTTAAATCCTGTCTGCAGCTGTTACAGGGCCAGATTGTGTATAATAAGGTAACAGAAGAAACAGAAGAAACTTGAATACGTGTTCATAAAACTGACTTAACACTGACATAACAGTGACACCTGTCATAAACATCAATGAATACTTTTGACAGCTGTCGTTAAGTGGCATTCGGTAAGTTATGTCACTTTTGATACAAAGTTGACTAACCCTAACCCTCCTTGTTATGACAACTTGATATCATTTTTAAAGTTTGGCGATTAGGTCTGCTATGACAGGTTATGTTGTCTTTATGTCAAGTTGTCATGACAAGGACATCTCAAACTCTGCAGCTGTAAAACTTAAAATTCAATATAGTAAGTAGTTTGAACTTAAATAGTACAAAATCATGAGTTAAATAACTAGTATAACTGAACTTTATGAGTTGAAACAACATATAGGCTAATCACAAGTTAAGTTAACAAGAGAAATTAAGTTTTATTTAATGCACAATGTAAGTAGCCTAATTTCAACTCAGAGTATCAAGTTCAAACAATAAATGGTCATTAATTAATCAATTTATATAACTTACCTTCCTTAGTTGAAATAAAGCTTTTCTCAAAGTTGAGTTAACTCATGTTTTTAAGGAAGCTTTTGAACTTAAGTTTATAAGTTAAACCAGCCTGAAATGTATTACAGTGATAGGGCTGTTTATAGGCCTATAGGCTACACAACAGCATGAACACACAAGTCACTTTTCTTTGAGATTTGAAAGCAAAAACATTCAAATCTGAAGTTCTAGAGACAAATTTGCCTTGTTTTTATTAATTATCAGGCTTGTTCTTTAAAATGACTTCAGTCCATGTCCTCAGCTTCTTTGCTGTAATATGTGGACGTTAGCTTGCAGCTAGCATGTTGCTAACCTAACACGCTTGTCTCATGTTTCATGTTCTTTCTGTTTCTCTGCTCACGTCACTGTGTCAACGACTCCACTTGGATTTTGTTGCAAATCAATTTACAGTAGCTACCAACCTTACGCAGGCCGCAGATGCACAGTGTGTGTGTGTGTGTGTGTGTGTGTGTGTGTGTGGACTACATGCTAGCCTGCTACAACATCTATTATTCAGCAGACACACACTCTGCTGCCTAACAACCTGCTGAAAGCTGGAGTTAGCATTCCCTCTATGTGTGTGTGCATCTCTTTCTTGTTTCCTCCATTTCTTCACATCGCTGCAGTCTCTCACTCTTTCTATATCTGTCCACATATTTTCTCTCTTTTTTATAGGCTACTTTCCTCAGCTTTCTCTCCCTTTAATCTCCCTATCTTCCTTAAAGGGATAGGTAAACATTTTGGCAAATTGGCCCATTGCCATAATCCCTATAGTACACAATCCAACAACTCCAAAACGCTCTGGTGGACAAGTTGTGACCTGCACATTCACCACGCTATGAGATAATAACAGAACGTTACCAGACAGAGTTGTTTTAGAGGGAAATTCATGCAAAACCGCTGATGTGCGTTCCCATCGGGAACAGTTTTTCATCAAGCAGTCTCTGCATTTACCTCTAAAACAACTCTGTCTGGTAACGTTGTGTTATTATCTCATAGCGTGGTGAATGTGCAGGTCACAACTTGTCCACCAGAGCGTTGTGGAGTTGTTGGATTGTGTATTTGATGAGTTTGATGAGGGAAACCAAGAAATCCCATTAGCCTCCGTAGCGTAGCTCTGAGCAGCTCGCGGCTCTGCTCCGCCGTTCTAAAAATAGCTTGCACCGACAATTAAAGGTAACGAACCTACTGCTATGACTATAGGGATTATGGCAATGGGGCCAATTTGCCAAAATGTTGAACTATCCCTTTAAACTGACCCCCTCCTCCTCCTCCTCCCTCTCTCCTTCTTCCATCCCTCCTGCAGTTTTTCATCCTCCTCTCTCTCCGTCTGCCACTTCCTCATCCTTCTTCCTTCTTTTCCAGAGAGAAGGAACGACTGAGGTGAATCGGAAACAATTAGAGAGCAGAAATTTTTGGCAACAAGATTATTGGTGAGCTCTGCAGAAATGTGTGTGTGTGTGTGTGTGTGTGTGTGTGTGTGCGTGTGTTCCTCTCTCGTTAATTAAAATGGCTTTCTGATGGCCACAAACAAGCCCTGCCCTGCCAAACACACTGACCTGTCTCTCTCTCTCTCTCTCTGTAACACACACACACACACTTTATCTCTCCTTCCCACTGCAGGCGGCCACTCAAAGCAAACAATTAAGCACAAACACACAAACAAAGGCATGTATGCAAACAGAATGCACACACACACACACAAGCATGGACATCTTTAATGTAAACTTACATGCACAGATAGCCGAACGCTTTTGTACACACAAATACACACACACACTCTCTCTCTCACACACAGGAAGACAATGAATATCCACATCAGCAATATTTTATTGCTCCATTGCATATTATTGTGTCACACACACACACACACACACACACACACACACACTATGATTGTGCCAGCGAGTGTATTAACTTATTAGACAGAGATGACGTGATGGTGTTTGTGCAGCTCGATCTGTTTGAAAAAGTTGTTGTTCAGTTTCAGTTTGACCTCGACAACTGACACTTAAAACATTTAGGAATTAGTCCTAAAAATAAAAAAATACAATAAATAACGATATAAACACACAGACTTGTGGTTCAGTGAAGTCTGAGCTGAAACGTCTTGGCCCCTGAACCGCGGCCTTCAGAAGAGTTTCTGCTCATTTTGGAAGTTTTCAACAGCTGAACTTTTCTACAAAGCTCTTTATCCACAGATTAATACTCATTAGATGTCAAATATTGAAAAACAGACAACACTGACATGGAGAGACACATTATGAGTACGTTGAATACACATTTAATATAATTATAACCAATAGTTCACCAAAAAATGAATGCATGCATCGTGCCCGATTGGATTCCCGCGGACGAGCGGTGTGGAGGAATATTTCAAGGTTTTTGTGTCGGGCACTATTTTTCTCATATATAAAGTTTTCGTTGGACTACGAACCGGCCTCCCAGGTCTCCAGATGCACTTTTAAGAATAAAAATCTACTCCGGGGTATTCATCAGCATGAGGGTGAGTCACTAATGACTGAATTTGATTTTTTGGTGAACTATTCCTTTAAGTACTTTGAGGTGACTTACAGTAAAACCCGAGGAAGTCAATGAAGCTGCAGATCCAACAGTCTGTCTCTACATGTTTACTGGGTAGAAACTGAACCCACCATCGTCTGTTTTTAACCCACAGATTGATTTTTTTAGTGCGTGTGATCCTGCGCACACACACACACACACGTATCTACATGATATTACAACGACTCCGTTCTCTAAATACAGTGAAACTCCTCAATGCAGCTGAAGTGAAACTGAAGTCGACACCTGATCGACAAAGATACTGAACCTTATATCAGAAAATGTCTCCAGACACACGATCGGTTCACTACACTACACTGAAAATGTCTTCTAGCAGAGGCCCTGCGATACGATATCGTCACAATACTTGTGTCTCGAATCGATACGATATTATCAAGATATATTTCTATTTATTCACTTTTTTCAACTGCAAAATCGATGCCTCTCAGTGAAAACTATGGTTGTGATTTACATAATAAAAGATCCAGGTGGCGTCATATTAGCTCCCTATATATATACACCGAGAGGCTACAGTTCCCCTTCTCTCTCTGAGTGTCCTGTTGATTAAAGGAATAGTTCACCAAAATTGCAGTGGACGAGCAGTGTGGAGAAATATTAAATGGTTTTTGTTTTAGTTTGATGGACGTTTTTGTGTCGGGCGCTATTACTCTCACCCCTAACGGATCTCCAGATGCACTTTGAGGAATAAAAAACTACTCTGGAGTATTTATCAGCATGAGGGTGAGTAATTTTTTGGTGAACTATTCCTTTAAATAGGCATAAAAGCCCCCAAAATACTTAAAAAATCAAAAGATAAATACTCTGTGTCTATATATTGATATAATATTGAGTTATCGATTCTTGTCCCCCACCCTCGTCCACCAACGTGACCTCCTCCTGTCCCGGCTCCACTCTCTCGCTCTGATCCCAGACCTGCTCCCTGAAAAATGTCCTTGTGTACCCGCTTGCTTGTCTGTGAATGTGTGTGTGTGTGTATGCACCAAAGTGTGTGTGTGTGTGTGTGTGTGTTTTGAGCTGATGAGGCATTCCGGCGTGGCGCTGAGGCGGTGCTTTAGGGGAGCCGAGCCTGATGAGGGGGAGATTTTAAATCACACCAAATGAAGCTTTATCAAATAAATGAAACTGTGTAGCTCTCGACTCAGCAAGAGTCAGAGTCAGAGTCAGGTCCTTTATGGGAGTGACGCAAGCACTCGCTCCCTCTCTCTTTCTCTTCCTCCATCTCCATCTCTCTCTCTCTCCCTCCCTCCCTCCATCTCTCTCTCTCTCCCTCCATCCTCCCTGACGAACATGCAGAGCTGAGAAACAGCAGGAAACAGGTGAACACACACACACACACAAGCACATTTCCTGACCTCAGGCTGAACAGCATTTTTTTTAAAAAGGGGAGTCTGAAGGTTTTTCAAGTGTGTCGAGACTAAAAAAGTGAAAATCAGTTGTCAGTTAAAGAATTAAAAAAATAAAAACAGTCACAGCTTCAACGGCCGTGGCTCCTGGGTGTGGTCAGGAGGACGAGGACGAGATCCAGGGCTTCAGATCTAAAGGCAGGTGATGAGACCGGGTCTGAATCATGTTATTTTTTTTTTAACTTCATGAGTGGCCCTAATACTAGATGGTAATATGAGAGGAGGGAGATTTTTCTTTCATTTCAAAGAATTAAGTCGAATGCAGTTGCATAACTTCAGACACCTTCTGCATGCAACTGTCGGTCGCACTCCACTCCTAATCTGATGAACCAGAGATGAAATTTTGACTTCACTCTCAACATTTCGACTCTTATTCTGGCCCCTAATACTCTTCCGTACTCATCACATTTGGTTCAGGCCCTATTTTTTGATTTCTTTTTTTAAGAAAATGCACTTGCAAGTTGTTGGTTTTCTGTTTTCTGTTAATCATAAACCTGCGACGACCTCGAATATCAAAATCTACACAAATCTACAAAAACCCTGCAACCTAACTTTTTTTTTCTCTCACCTCGTCAGGTTGCAGGAAATTTGAATTTGAAGTTATTTATTTGAATTTATTTATTCAGGATAGCCCCTTGAGATGAATTATCTCATTTTCGAGGGGGTCCTTTCGCAAAATGATACAATAATACAAAGTCAAGTAAAGAAAAAAGAAATACAGTGAAACACATTACAGGACTTCACACTCTCACAGACACAGACACAGACAAGGCTCTCCAAACCCCAGCTAATCCACAAACAGCCAGATATCAATTTAGTCAACTTAGTGATATCCATGCTTACAAATGAGGAAAAAAAAGAGAGAGTCACTAAAATTACAGTTGTGACGACCTCAAATATCAAAATCTACAAAAAAAGACCCTGCAACCTAACTTTTTAAAACATTTTCTCACCTCGTCAGGTTGCAGGAAATGTCTTTACAGTCACACTTCCTGTCTCTGAGCTACAGCACTTTAGTCTTTTTTTTTTTTTACAGAATTTTAGGATTTCACAGTGAACTTGACCTTTATAAAAACGTCCTGCTCATGGATGAATATATGTGTGTGAAATTGTGTCTTAATCGGTTCGTAATAAAAAAATAAGTGTTTTTCTGAGGTCATGAGTCCAGATGAGAGCCGGACAACAACCTGTCACCGTGACGACGTCTGACAGCTGCAGAGTAAACGATCAATACTCGTGATCAGCTGCACAGATCGGCCTGAACTTTATTATTATCTTTAACGTGTCGTGTCCTGCAGATGTTTACAGCTGTGGGACAACAAGACACTGTCCTCCCATCCTCTCCTCCTCCTCCTCTTCCTTAGCTCTACACTCCTCCGTCTCCCTCGTTCAAACCCTGAAATCGTCGTCGGTTCGTTGGTTTTCAGCCATCTTGCCGTCTCTCTACCTCCACTTCCCCTCGCTCCCTCCCTCCCACCTCGCTCCACTCCTCTCCTCCATGAACCGCTATATATAGACATGTGAAAGATAAAAGGGTGCGTGTCTCTCTCTCTTTCTCTCTCTCCTGACCCCGACTCTTTTTGATTTGTGGAAGAAGCTAGTTTTTTTTTTTCTTCTTTTTGCAGAATATCTTCTGTGCCACTTTGCACAGACTGGTAATGAGAAGTGCATAGATTCTCTATAGAAAACACACAAAACACACACAGCCGTCCATCACTCTCTCCTTTTCTTGCTGTGCAGAGCTGAGCCCATTGTGTCCACCATTTTCAAACCCAATGGAAGCCACACACACACACACACACAATTACATGGGTATGATACACAAATGAAAGGTCACACATGCACAGCACACACATATGCATCAGCACACACATGCACACACACATATCCAAACACACAGTAAGACTTGCAGCATCTTCCATGACGCAACTCAAGGAAATTGTCTTATCTCCAGGGTGTGACAGCTGCATACACACACACACACACACACATCTACACACACACACACACACACACACACACTACAGTTCATATAAGTGCTGAACCAGCTCTGGATCTCGGCTTCTGGTTAAAACCGCCCACTTTAAAAATGACAAAATGCCACAACAGCGTTTATTGAAATTTCATCTTCATCCTATAGTGAAGAACAAACGGCCGTCGCTCTGAATCACTTCCCTCCTCTGTTTCACTTTTATTTAAACAAAAAAAAAAAACATCTACAAGGACGAGGCCAGAAATGAGATTAGATCATATCAGATTCGATTAGATTTCGTTTTACTAATTCCAGCCGTGTGAACTGGGTCATCTGGGCAGTGAAGGGATGTCGAGTAGCCTACACACTGAAGAACGGATCAGAAAACGAATGAAAAAATAAAGTAAATATGAAAATAAAGAGACAAATGAAAGAACGAGAAACAGAAAACAAGTATATATAAATGCCAAATATTCCCCGGTGAAGCTTCCAGCAGTCGCCGCTGCCTCGCCGGTTTTTCTTTCTCTGGCAGGTAGCAGCTTATTTTGTAGGTCAGCCATCATCTGGAGTCCTGCTCTATTTTAACAATCTAGTCATCTTCTGAATTATTAAACTTAGTGGCTGGTAAATATACTGCAGCTGCAGAGGACAAAAAGTTTCATCTCTTATTCTGACTCCTTTCTTTTTTCTTTTTTTTTTTAAAAGTGTGTTTTCGGTTCATTTCTTTCCAGTTTGGTCGCATCCGGATAGATCACAGCAGTTCGGACTTTGATGCAGCTTCAACAACCCAACAAAGTGCGAAACATCTGGAGAACAGCTGCAGATATAATACAGCACCTGCTTCCCGAACCCGAGCAAAAGCCACGACAAGAACCAGGAGAGGCAACATGGCCGCCCTGGATATATTAGATTAAAGATTTGTGGTTTTAGGAATCAAAATCTCCTCTCTCAGCTTCTCTCTGGAGCTCTAGTAACAACAGGTCAGTGTCAGCCAATCAGAAGAGAGGAAGTTCTAAGCCTCTCTTCTGATTGGTTGATGAGTGATCCAATTAAAAAATAGAGCAGATTTCAGAATAAAACAACAAAGAGAAACCAAATCCTACAAGTTCTTACAGTAGATGGATGGTGGGTCCAGGTGGTGAGGGGGCGGGGCTTTGTTGTGACATCACAAAGTGACAGGAAGTCCTGACGGCCGGTTTTAAGGCTCAGTTTCTGAATACAGGCTGTGTGCATTTCTCTGTGGACTGAGGCTTTGATACTTTCACAGTATTAATATAGAAGCTAGAGCTGCTTTATAATCACACTACACATGGACATCTACCTTTATACTGTATGGAGCTTTAACACAAACATCTACCTTTATACTGTATGGAGCTTTAACACAAACATCTACCTTTATACTGTATGGAGCTTTAACACAAACATCTACCTTTATACTGTATGGAGCTTTAACACAAACATCTACCTTTATACTGTATGGAGCTTTAATACAAACATCTACCTTTATACTGTATGGAGCTTTAACACAAACATCTACCTTTATACTGAAGGAGTTTACCGTCTATTTATTTTTCCATTATCATGGTTTACATTGTTTAAAATTTTGAGCATCAGATCTTGAATCCATCTTATAAAAGCCTTCACATTTTCGTCCTGAGCCTTTTCATTAAAGATTTCTCCGGCAGCCTTGTTTCTCTTATCCAGCCGACGGCATCACATCTCTCCTCCATCTCTCTCTCTTAATCTTCCCTCCCTCTCTCTCTCTCTCATGCTATCCTGAGTTAAGGCCTCTTTCTCTCCCCCTCTTAATCTGGACCACTTGTGCCGCAAGATATTCCTTCTGCTGTTCTTTTCTGTCCATACTTTATTCTTTCTCTCTCTTTCTCCCTTGTTCCCTCCCTCTCTCCCTCCATCATACAATCTTTAACTCAGCCATGCAGGCCGACGGCTACAGCATCAGCATCTCCTTCATGAGAGGATGGGAGGAAGCGAGAGGAATGAGAGTAAGAGAGGGTGAGTAAAAGATTGAAGAGTAAAAGAATAAAACAAAGAGGAGAAAGGAGAAGAGGGACTAAGACAACAAATCAGGAGAGAAAATATTGTGACGAAAGAGAAAGGAAGGTGGTAAATGATGTATTTTTTTTGCTTTCCTTGTGTCATTTCATGCCATCCCCTCACCCCAGCTCCCCCTCTGAGGGTGAGGTGACGGGGGGGAGGAAAAGGGAGAGAAAAGACTGGACTCCTCCTTTTTTTTTTACCAAAAGAATGACGCAAAAAGCTTAAAAAACGCAAAGACCAGACACACAAAATGTCCCAGAAAGTGGCTGCTATTTAAACTTAAAAACCCCAAGAGAGAGACAGAGAGAAAGAGGAAAAGCGTTGAGAGGGGAGAAAAAAGTAAAAGAGGAGAGGAAGAAGGTGAGGAAGAGAGAGAGAAAAGAGGAAAGAAGGTGAACGAAAGGAATGGGAGGAGGAGGTACGAGAGAAAAGTGGGGTAAACGCACCAGACCAGAAATAAAGAGACAGAAGATGGAGAGAAGATGGAACAAAAAGGGAAGACATTAAGGAGATGGAGTGAGATGTAGAGAAGGAGAAGGAAGGAAGCGGAGGAGAGAAAGAGTGATGCATAAAGTGAAATAAAGTAAAAGAATGGAGAGAGAGCGGGAGAGAGCAGTAATGGAAGGAGAGATGGTAAGTTCATAGAGTGGAAGGAAATAAGAAGAAGAGGAGGAGGAGGAGGAGAGAAGGAAGAGATAGACGGAGGGAAGAGAGAGGAAGAAGAGGGAGAAATGCAGTATTTTTATCATTCTGAGTGAGTGGGCTCCATAAAAGTAGGTTACTGTCAGCAGACAAGGAGACACACACACACACACACACACACACGGCTACATGTACCATCTCCATTTTAGTTCTGCTGAAACAGCTGCAGTATGTGTGCATGTATATATCTGTGTGTGTGTGTGTGTGTGTGTGTGTGTGTGTGTGTGTGTGTGTGTGTGTGTGTGTGTGACAGAGCCTGGAGCATGCTCAGTGAGCCACCGGCTATAAACTGTGGCTTCCAACATGAAAATACCAAGTCGTGTGTGTGTGTGTGTGTGTGTGTGTAAATGGCAGTGGTGGGTAATTGAGCAGGAGGACGCGAAGCTGCAGAAACCAGACCATTGATCATTCATGTACATGAATGTCTCCATTTCTACGTTAAAATAAAGAACTCTGATTCAAAATAAACTTGGGAGATCTGGTGGTGCGTTCAAGGACTGTCTTTGTTCTGTAAATTGTAGGTTCTCTCTAAGAAATAGATCAAAATCTTGAGGCACTCTTATGTGCAACAGGAAAAAAAAAAGAAAACACAAAACGACTTGTCTATTGGTGGATGTACTGTAGGGCTGTATGGGCGGTATGACCTAAAGTTCATATCACGGTATAAATCAAATCCCTTCACAGTAACGGTATATATCGCGGTATAAATGTAAATGTAAAAATGATAATGGACGTGTTTCTGAATGGGTTTTTTAGTCCCTTAGCAAAGCTAAATAGATTATTTTTTTAAAGCAATAATGTAATTTTTAGAGTATTATTATTATTATTGTGCAGAAAGCAGATCTCAAACCTCAAAAGTGAAACCAGCACTTTATGGTGCAAATAGTGCAAACGAACACAAATAACAACATCGACGATAGGACGGTCGAGCGCAAATCTCTACCATGGGCCAAATTTTCTACCGTCTACCACATATACCATGTGTACCGTGCAGCCCAAGGTGGATGTTTAAAAAACTCTTTATTTAAACCCAGAAGGTGCCAACAAGGAGGTTTAAACTTCAAGAAAGCATAAAAGTGGTGTCATCCAATGTTGATTATGGTCATTTTGTTTATGTTATGGTATGTCCTGATTAGTTTCATGTGTCGGTCCTTTATGTTTTAGTTCAGTCAAGTCACTCATGTCCTGTCCGTCGTGATTGGTTCCCCCTGTGTCCCTCTACCTCATGTTCAAATAGTCCTCGTCTCTCTTGTCTTGTCGTCAGTTCGTTTTTGTTCGTCTTGAGTCTCAGTCTTGCAGCCCAAGTAATCACGTTTTGTTTGAGTTTATTATCCTCCTATCCTCCAAGTGAGTGTTTTTGTGGTACATTATTCTCCTCCTCGAGAGCTTTTTTTTGTTTGTGAATACATTTCCTTTTGAGTGGTGCATTTGAATTCTCTGTCGTGATTAAGGTCATTACAGATTACATGAAACGAGGTGGGAATGTGAATCCCGTTAAGAAATACTCATCAAAGTAAGAAAAAAAAGCACAAATTATTCAATTCTACATTTACTTTGTGACCCTGAAAAAAAAAGTTTGACTCTGAACCATCAACCTGCTCCAACTCAGCAAATAATCTCATCAACATTTACTTTAAAACTGTGATATCCTACATTTCCCTCTGTCTTTAAACACATTTCCTGGAGCGACGGGATGTATATATATAACACTTATATTATAATAACATGTATTGTTTTTACCATGACACTTAAACGTCTCACGAACCAACCAACGGCTGTGATTGATTTTCTGGGTGAAGCTGCTGCTGAGTTCAGCATCACACAGGAAGTGGAGAGGAGAGGAGAGGAGAGGAGAGGAGAGGAGAGGAGAGGAGAGGAGAGGAGAGGAGAGGAGCGACCTGAGGAGTGTGAATTAGTGTTAATGTGCAGCGTTTAGCTTCAGGCTCTGAGCTTGAGGTTGTGTGTAGTTGTGTAGTAGTGTTGTGTGGTTGGTTGTGTATAGTCGCCTTGTGATGTCATCAACGCGAGGTTCAACCTGCAGCTGCAGCTTCAAAACTCTCTCTCTCTCTCTCCTGACTCAGGTAACGCTCAAGATAAAAAATTCAATCTCTGGCCAAGTCCACATCATAAATTATAAACACTGTACTGATGCACACACAGACACACACACACACACACACACACACACACACACACACACACACACACACACACACACACACACACACACACACACACACACACACACACACACACACACACACACACAACCACACACACACACAGCGTCCATGCATGGGAACATTGAGGGCTACAGGTCGACCAGGCCGAGTCAAAGTCAATGAGATCTGATGGAACGTCAATGGAGCTGCAGCCTGAGGAATGAGCATCCAACACACACACACACACACACACACTGAGGGGCTTACGGTGCACATGGACACACACACACACACACACACACACACATACAGGTCTGATGTGTGAAGAGGTGGGCTAACTAACATCCCGCAGCATCCTGCCGGCTCAGCAGCCGTAAAACTGTCAGGAGAACTGATGACCGACTAGTCTGTCTTCTCACACACACACACACACAGTAACACACACATACTAACGCACGCACACTAACGCACACACACACACGTTTCACCTTAGCCACAAATCTCCCAGCAATCCCCCCTTCCTCCTCCTCCTCCTCCTCCTCCCTCGTCACTTGCTCAACACACTTCACACACTCGTTCACGCTGCAGAGGACGACCGTGCTTCTGTGCAGGTTTACGTCAAAAACACACAACTGTGAGCGTCACACACACCTTAAATCACACACACACACACATTTCCAGCAGCAGAAGATGTGTGACAACATGAAACACACATTACTTCCTTTTAAAAAAAAAAACAACAACATGGTTTTAGGTTTTAATTCACACAATGAAGTTTAACATAAAGAGGCTCAGAGACGTTTATCAGCTTTTACACTGAAACATGAACTAAAGCTTCTTTAAGGGATTAGAGGAGGAGGCCATAACAGAGGGAGGAGGAGGAGGAGTAAGAGGAGTAAGAAGGGGAAGAGGAAGCAGAAGAGGTGGAGGAAGAAGAAGGAGGAGAAAGAGTAAGAGGAGTAAGTGGAGGTGGAGGAGGAGGAAGATAAGGAGAAGGAAGAGGAAGGGGAAGAGATGGAGGAGGAGGAAGAGGAAGAAGAGGAGGGGCTGAGGAGGAAGATGAGGAGGAAGAAGAGGGGGGGGGGGTTAGGAGGAGGCAGAGAAAGAGGAGGAGGAAGGGGAAGAGGTGGAGGAGGAAGAGGAAGATGATGAGGAAGGGGAAATGGTGGATGAGGAAGAAGAGGAGGAGGAGGAAGGAGGAGGAAGAGAAGGAGGAAGAGGAGGGGGTGAGGAGGAAGATGAGGAAGAGAAGAAGGAAGAGGAAGAAGAGGAGGAAGGTGAAGAGGTGGAGGAGGAAAAGGAAGAGTAGGAGGAAGAAGAAGTGGAAGAGCAGGAAGTAGGGGAGGAGGAAGGGGAAGATGGAGAGGAAGAAGTTCGATCTCAGTCAGTCTTTATAACCACTGATGTTACTGGTTTGATTTCACACCTTCATGTTCCCACATCCATCCATCCTTCTTCTTTCTCCTCCTCCTCCTCTCTCCCTCCATCTTCCTCCTCTCTCCAGACAACTTCCTCTTCCTCCTCCTCCTCCTCTTCCTCCTCCTCCAGTAAAAGCATCTTGTCATGTTATGTCAGTAGCTTATATCCTGTACATTGTACTTCCTGCATCTGGTATAAAGATAAAGACTTGGCCCCAGTGCGTGTGCGTAGTGTATTGTGTGTGTAGTGTATTGTGTGTGTGTAGTGTATTGTGTGTGTAGTGTATTGTGTGTGTAGTGTATTGTGTGTGTGTGTAAGGTGATTGGCTGATAAATGATGAATGTCCAGGAAATGAGGAGTTCAGCAGCGAGGAGAAGCAAACACATGACATCAGCAGCTTCTACATTAGTCACCAAATCACATCTGCAGAACGGAGCACTATCCCTTTATTTAGGACACACACACACACACACACACACACACACACACTACACACACTACACAAACACACACAAACACACACTACACTACACCTATGTACACAAGAAAGTGCACACGTATGAAAACACTGACTGACTGAAACGTCACATACATGTACAGATGGAAACATGAGTGTGCTCCTATGTGTGTTTGTGTGTGCGTCTGTGTGTGTGTGTGTGTGTGAGTGTGTGTGTGTGTGTGTGCGTGTGTGTCTGTGTGTGTGTGGGTGTATTGGAAGACAAGGCTGGTTGTGCTCGTGCTGCTGTGGTGACTCATCAACCCAGTGAATCACAGAGATCTGATTTAGAAACAGACTGCATCCACCTGACGACTGCTGCTGCTGCTGCTGCTGCTGCTTCCACCGGCACACACACACACACACACACACACACACACAACAAACACACACACACACAAAACAAACACACACACACTGATGAAGACGGATATTTGATGTTAACTGGCCTCCTCAGATCATCTCACATTCGGCTTCGTCAAACAGAACTCGCCACAGAAATTAAATCTTTATCTTATCGGTGGAAACTCTCCACTCACACACTCACAGGATATTAAATCACCACGACAACCAGAGCTCTTTGAGGGGTTAACGGTCCGTCCTCCCCCTCCTCCTCTGACGACGAGGCCACGTGACCGCCACAATAAAACAACAAAAAATCTGATGTGTAAAATTAACAGTAACAGCATTGATCAGTGCAGAGTTTGAATCATATGAATACGTTGCTTTATTTCGGAATAAAATATAAGTTTGTTTAGTATTCAGACGTTACATAATGCAGGGGCGTGTCTAAGGGTGGGCCGGGGGGGTTAGTGCCCATCCTGAGGAATCATCTGCCCATCCAATGAAAACTCTGAGCGTTTGATTGATCAATCCATAGTTTTCTGCGATTTTTTCATTGGTCAAGTGCCATGTTTCTTTAAAGGATAATTGCAGTTTTTTTTTTACACTCTGGACCTTATTTCTAGCATAAAATATGATAATTTACTCACCCAGATAACTTTGGTGTCAATACAAGTCGTTCCGATAAAATTAGATCCAGCCGAGAGCCGCGTATATCCGTATAATGCAAGAACACGGGGCACACCATGCAGCCTCTAAATAACACATTATCTGCAGAGAAATTCGTTCATTTCACCAATATTTTGTTATGATATGCTAGTGCTATTCCCCCGGATGTTGATAACAGCTAACCCCGGACTCAGAGGGGAATAGCACTAGCGTATCATAACAAAATATTGGTGAAATGAACAAGTTTCATGCATGGCATTTAATGTGTTAATTTGATTTTTTAGTCATTTTTATTACTATCATTAACACATAATAATTTTCTTTGCTCTGTAATCTGCCTGGACACTTGATGTCGCCTATGCGAGACTTTGCAAACGTTTCGTGTTCCAGTTGTATTATTTTGTATTTCCTTATCTATACAATTAATAATTGATCACAAATAAAAGGTGGATTTACTCCAGTCGGATGAATCTTGTTGCTCTTTCCTGACCTCTAGTGGTTGAAATATCATTTAGCGCAGCTTTAAAAATATACATTCAATTTGAGTTGAGAAAAGCTGCACATTAAGATGAATCCGCACAGGTTCAGCTTTAAAATAATGACGACTGGTGAATTTATTCTGTAGCGTATCTGAAATAAGTGACTTATAAATCCCTACACACATTTAGACAGGTGTTTGTCAATGCTACAGAGATCAACAATAATTTTGCACTTTCCGTTTATTTCTTCTTGCTGTAACACCCAGCTGTTAATTGATTCCTCCCTTATTCCCTGTGAGTTTCATTCACTTCTTGTAACATACACAGATTTATAGTGAATTGCGTGCGTCTGTGTGTGTGTGTGTTATCTGCTGCGTATTGTGCGCTGCATGCTGTCTCTTCACATTGTGTTTTCCGTTTTTTCTGCAAAACAAAATCCCTCCGAGGATTTAAACCACGTTAAAACTGAGCTGATAAAGAAAAAAAATCGGCGGCGGCGCTTTAAAAACTCTAATAAGGAGACGACAGCCGGTTTATTCTGCCTCCTTGTCCTCCTTTAACACTAAATCCGTCTTACACTGTGGATCAGTCTGCAGCAGAAAAGAGGCCTATAGCTTCGCCCAACGTACGTCCCCCCGATGATTTTTTGACTTCGCCGGCTTCCAGGAGGATTTCGCTGAAGAAACCTTTCAATTACCAGGTGAGGAGGAATACCTGTCTGCTGCCGGAGACAGAGAGGGATAGAGGGATAGAGGGATAGAGAGGGAGCGTAGGGAGGCGTCGTTCAAATAATTAGCCCAATACCAGAATCCCCCGTCGCCAAATAGTTAATTAAAAGCTCACCCAATGTGTGTGTGTGTGTGTGTGTGTGTGTGTCCAGAGGATTAAAGACTGTAATTATAATTATGTCCTCTCTCCTCTCTTGTCTCTTTTTTTCTCCACCTTCTCCTAACACATACTCTCTTGGTATTTTTTTTTATGTTTTTAACACACACACTGTGGACCACCATGGTCAGAGTCAGTGGTGGGTTTTTAAGTTCACACAAGGAAGTTTTACTGTAATGAGTCAAGTTTTTTTTTTTTCTGTCGGCTGAAATATTCACCGTGTGTATCTACTTGGTTGAAATCGACAAAACAGACCTGTCCTGTTGTCTTCCTGGGTCAAGGAAGGAAGGACGAAGAGGGAAGGAAGGACGAAGGGAAAGAAAGGGAGGAAAGAAGGAAGGGAAAAATGAAGAAAAGAAGAAAGAAGGAGGGAGGGAACAGATTGGACCAATTGGGTCAAAAATGAAGGAAGGAAGGAAGGAATGAAGGAAGGAAGGGATGGGAAAAGGATTGTGGAAAGAAGGAATGGAAAAAGAAAGGAAAGAAAGATGGAGGGAGGGAACAGATTCGTTCAAGGAAGAAAGAAGAAGGACGGAAGAAGGGAAAGAAGGAAGGGAAAAGGGAAGGAAATAAAGATGGAGGGAGGGAACAGATTTGTTCAAGGAAGAAGGGAGGAAAGAAAGAAGGGAAAAGGGAAGAAGAGATAGAAGGAGGGAGGGGACAGATTGGGTCAAAAAGGAAGGAAGGGATGGAAAAAAAGATTGTGGAAAGAAGGAAGGGAAAAAGAAAGGAAAGAAAGATGGAAGGAGGGAACAGATCAGGTCAATTGGATCAAAAGATGAAGGAATAAATGAAGGAAAGAAGTAAGGACAAAGGGAAGGAAGGAAGGAAAGAAGGATTGTGGAAAGAAGGAAGGATGGAGGAAGGAAACAGATTGGGTCAATTTGACCCAGAAGGACGACAGGGGGAGTTAAATAAATGTTGATTTTTACTTTCCAAATTCTCTCTCTCTCTTTATCTCTGTATTTTTTGTCTCTGTCTGTTCAGCAAAGGAGGATCTGTTCTAAAATAGCTTTTCATGAGACGGGCCTTCGCTGTCCACCAGGAATACCGGCGCGGTTGTCATGGTAACAGCGCTCCAGGTCCAGCTAATCTAAGCGGATCTTGATTGCGATCCAAAAGCGGCATCATTGTTTGGAGTTAAAAAAAAAAATAAATAAATAAATAAAAGGAGCCAAAAACGTGTTTGTTTGATTGAACATTAAAGATGAAGAACTAAATAAACAGTGTTTGTGCTTTCTGAAGCTCCGAATGTGGCAGGAAGTGTCCGCAGATTTTCAAATTAAAAGAGACTGATGGAAATTCTCACAGGTTTTTCATTTAAATCTGTTTATTCAAGGGAATTAAAAAAAAAAAAATCTGAAAATGCTTCAGGTGCATTACTCTCTCTCTCTCCTCTGCTGCGCTCTGATTGGTTGAGACCTGCCTGGCTGGGAGACTTCATGACTCCGACATCTCGTCCTCTCTGGTTCAAACATGGCGACCTTTGACCTGGAGATATGAGGCCGCCGTATTGACGTCGCGACCTGGGTTAATGCAGCAGGCCTGCTGATAGACTGAGATAAGAGTGTGTGTGTGTGTGTGTGTGTGTGTGTGAAGCTGCTCAGACTAAAACTCTCACACTCGAGCTTCCTCTAAATTTAGTTGTTGGTTATTTTCAGACACAGAGGTGAGGTCATTATTTCATTTTTCGCTGCACGTGACGAAATAAAAAATTAAAAGAAATCAAACTGAACGAGCAGCAGAAATCCGGTTTGAGAATCCGGTTTGGGAACATATTGATAAAGATGCTCCTGTCTTTTGTCTTTTTTGAATGTGCACCTTCTTTATTCAATCTTTAGTAATAAACAAAGTGGCTCATTTATAAATCAGAGCGGAGAGACGGACAAACAGAGGAGCAACGTTATTGACGAGTCCTGCTGCTGCTGCTGCTGCTTTGTGTTGTGGCTGCCGGGGTCAGACGGACATTTGTTTTATGTCTTCCCTCCCTCCCCTCTGTCCCCTGTTGGACGACCTCAGAGGTCACCGAGTGGTAAAGGGGGCGTGGCCAATAAATAGCTGCCGATGCTGTAAACTCCTCCTCCTCCATTTTCTCCTCCCTCTCTCCCTCCCTCCCTCCCTCTCTCTGGTTCCTACCCACATCTGCTCCGACTGATGGAGACAAATTACAGGACGATCCACGAGTCCGATGGCTCCATTTGTACCGATGGAGTGACAGGATGTTTAACCTCATACAGATACTCTCATCATTAATAATTAGCTCATTCATTTGGTTTTACTCACTTAAATATTAAGGATTAAGGGGAGACACTACAGGTGAATAGGGTAAAATATTTTAACTAACACATATCACCACGAAACTTCCCAAGTTTATCACTTACATTGAGACAAATATTTTTTGTATTACAAGTTTTGTCAAATTCTATGTTTAAATATGTAAATGAGGCAATATCTGATGAAACATGCGCTAATTTGCATATATTTCCAGAACAGAAATCTGAACGATGGATAAAGCTACGTTCAAAATTCTTGTTTTATTTTGTTGACATATTAGAGTCAGAAGTTTTTACAGAGGGGATTTTGGATATTTCTTTTTATCACTCTGTAAATGAGAAAATACTGTCACCAGCCCTAAAAAAATCTAATTTCTCCCTGTTTTTAGGAATAAAATGTTGTATAAATCAGGCTTTGAATGATATATCAACAATCCCCTCTGTAAAAACCTTCCGAATATAGACAGGAATCAAACTGGGAGGTTTGGTGTCTGTAAATGCTGCTGAAGTGGAGATTTCAGGCTCAGAGTCTGAGGAAAAACAGCCTTTAAAGACTTGTACTGTAAAATTCCATAGATTGTTAATGTAAATCATACTTTTACGATTGATTGCGGATACAGAGGAGATGACATAATACTACGTACATAATTGTTCAGGAGACAGAGAGCTTTACAATGACCTGACATGACATGGGTCAGATTAACTTTTGGTGAATGTAGGAGAAATCTACTGACGAAAGAGACAAAATGAAGTAAAACAAAAACCTTCATGTGTATTTTCTACCATTTCTTTCGACTTTTCTGAAAGAAGACATGTTAAAGCAGATATCAGTGGAATGTTTTTGTTAATATAAGTCCTAAATAGTCCTATTTTCCGTCAGCAATCACTTACATGAAGTATTTCAGCCTAAACACGAGTCTCTCCGTCACTCTGCTCTGCTGTAACCCGAGGAGAAAATTTTCCTTGTGGGATACAAGTGTTATCCAATGAGGGGAGAGAACGGCATGAAGGGCTGTGTGTGCAGCCAAGGGATACGCGTGAATGTGGTGACGTAGCACGAGGACCAATTGATGCCTGACAAGGGCGGGGGCTGCTAACTCATGGTGCGTTCAAGGAAACTCGTACTTTGTGTTTTTCCTTCCTGTGAAGTCATACCAGTTCGATCTGGTACGAGTTCACGGGTCGGAAGTTACGAGTGGCCGTTATAGGGAACTTTCACAGACAACAGGACGGTAAAAACACGAGCTACGGGTTACCTGGAACGCTACCAAGTCGTAGTTGTGACTTGAAGCTGTAACTTACGGTTTCAAAAGCCTGCCTTGAACACAGCATTAGCCGAAACGGCCGTGCCACTGTTATCTGCTTTAAGGAAGAAAAATAGCCCAAAATCTCAAAATTGATCAGTGTGTGAAAAAACTGTGTTTTTGCCTGTAGTGTCTCGCCTTAAAAATACGTTTTCACTGTTTTCATACATTGACATTGGCTCACTATTTGGCAAGATCGAGTTAATGTTTCAAATGTTCATTATTCTTAATAATGAGTCACTACCACAGATAAACAGCCTGATAGTAATGAAATACACATAATTTTCACTTTACATGGATCTGGTCATTTGATCTGTTAATAATTTGGTAAGTTAATTAAACGTAACGATCCTGATGGTTGTTAATTGATAATGACTTAACAAACAGGTGTAAGCGCTGTAGAGCATTATTTGGCAAGCAAGCCCATCTATCATGTTACAGTATAACTGCTTTTAAATGTTTTAAGTTAAAGCAGAAGTAAGTGGTCCGGTCGTTTTCGCTAATGCTGCGTTCCAGGCAGGCTTTTGAAATCGTAAATTACAGCTTCAAGTCACAACTTACGACTTTGTAGCGTTTCAGGCAACCCACTCGTGTTTTTCCGACCTGTTTTACCGGTGAAAGTCACTATAACGGCCACTCGTAACTTCCGACCGGTGAACTCGTACCAGATCGAACTGGTACGACTTCACAGGTCGGAAAAATACGAGTTTCCTTGAACGCACCATAACAGTCCTCGTCCCTACGTCACCACATTCACGGCGTCCCTTGGCTGCACACACAGCCCTGCATGCCGTTCTCTCTCCTCATTGGATAAAAACTGTAGGATACGATAAATGTTTTCTCCTTGGCTCAGAGCAGAGCAGAGTGACTGACAGACCCGTGTTTCAGTCCAAACACTCTATGTAAGTGATTGCTGTCGGAAGATATAACTATTTAAGACTTATATTAACACAAATATATCACTTACTTCTGCTTTAAGTGTTAACAAGATAATTATTAACTAATTCTGAACCACTGGTTATTGTGAAGTGGTGACTTGTATCTTTCACTATTTAAAACGGAGACTAGTTTAGTTTTTATCAGATTAGGAGACGCTGTGATCAACTTCCAAAAACACCACTTATGTCACACGACGTTAAATTCTCCCAGGACGCCTGAACTCACCGCCACCTAATTAAAGTGTCATGTCACTCCTCCATCACCCTCCTCCTCCTCCTCCTCCTCCTCCTCCTCCTCCTCCTCCTCTCCGTTATCCACTCATCCTCCTCAGCATCTTTGCCTCGGGGCTCGTTGATTGACAGCCGTGCTGACCCGAGGACCCGCCCTCGTCGCGGTGACAGGACCAATCCTCCGGCTCGGCCAAGTGACACACTAACGTGGCGGACCGGTTGTCAGGCTGATTGGCAGGCTGCTGATGCTGCTGATGCTGCTGCTGCAGCTCGACCGGACGCCGGCGGCAACGGAGGTGGAGGTGATGTGTAGTATGGCAGGCGGATTTAACATTTAAAAGCTAAGTTTGACTATCCGGAATTAACACTGTAGATATCAACAACGTCTTTCTGACTAGTCGTAATTACATTTTGAATAGTTGGATTTTTTATTCAAGATATCTGTAATTCAGTTTTGCCGAGTCAAAAAGAACATTTCAGATATCCGCAACTACGTTCTTCCTAGGACAAATTACGTCACTTTTGCCATTCATGTGTATGGGGTTTGTCATTACAGATATCTACAATTCAATTGTAGATATCCGCTATGTGAATTACGGATATCTGTAACTGAATTACGACTAGTACGAATTCCAGTTTGAGATATCTACAACGTCATTTCGCCTAGTCAAAACTTAATTTAAGATACCTGAAAAGGGACATGTAGATATCTTTAATTGAGGTGAATTAAAGATATCTTGAACTGGAATTATGACTAGTCAGAATCAAATTGTAGATATCTCAAACTGGAATTAGTACTAGTTGTAATTCAGTTACAGATATCTGTAATTCACATTGCGGATATCCACAACTGAATTGTAGATATCTGTAATGACAAACCCCATACACAGGAATGGCAAAAGTGACGTCATTTGTCCTAGGAAGAACGTAGTTGTGGATATCTGAAATGTTCTTTTTGACTCGGCAAAACTGAATTACAGATATCTACAACACACATCCAGTCTGGCTTTTAAATGTTAAAATGGCTTGCCATATGTGTAGTGTAATGTTGAACGCCAGGATGACAGGAAGCCATCTTTTCTATATATATATATATATATATATATATATATATATATATAATATTCTTGCATGTTGTGAAGATTAAAAGGTTAATGCGAAGAAGATTAAGTCGTTTTCTCAGTTTCTCTTCTTGTGCGACTTGATACGCCTCGAGAGCCGCACGGTTTCTCCCAAACTGCACAGAGGTTTTATTTAAAGCCTGATCTCAGATCTGTTAATTACCACCGACCTCTGACCTCGAGGAGCCGTCGACGGGATTCTGCATGGTGAAGATCTGAGTGAAGTGATTTTCTTTTTAATCCTGTGATTATTTAACTCTACTCATGCTAATTATTTTATAACCTAAAATCTATATCATGGTATCATTTGAAGTAGTTTGTACTCACTGAAATCAAGCTGCACAACACGAAGATAAAAACGTTTCCTGCCTGTAAGCTCCCTGTCGAGTAAATAATTACAATGGCCCTGTGAATTTTAAAATGTATTATTCATTCATTTATTCAACTATTTACTTATTTTTATGCAGCTATTTTTGCTTTTCTTTGTCAGTATGTCTGTTTATTCTATTTATAATAATATTTTTAAGTCAATTTTATTTTATTTATTCTCATTATTATATTTTTTATGGATGTGTGTGTGCAAAGCATTGGAGTTCTTAAATGTTTTCATAATGTGTGTGAAATATGTAAAATCCAATAAAAACATTCAAGTATAAATATGTACTTCTATTACGATCTTCCACTATCAGTTGCTTACAATTTTTTTCCCTTTTTCTCAATAAATACATAACTGATCATTTTTCGTTTTGTACTGAACGTGAACTTCCCACATGCACCAGTAGGAGGATTCACCTGCTCACTGCACTATGGGAAAATTTGGAAAATGTGGTTGCTATGGAGAACGAGAGTAAGAGAGAGAGAAGGAGAAAGAGACTGGGATGTATTTCCTATGTGTGATGTGACTGCAGCAGCTGCACCATCAGTAAACACAGACAGACGGATGGATGGACAGATGGATGGATGGATGGATGGATGGAGAGACAGGTGGAAGGAGGAGGGAGGGAGGGAGGGAAAGAGATCACGCTCCTCTTCCACACGCAGCAAGGAATGATGGGTAATGGAAAGAATAGCCTATAGCAGCTGCACGGGGACCGAGCTGCAAAACAAAAAGCAAGTTTCAAATTCGCCTTTGATTTACACACACACACACACACACACACACACACACACAGACACACACATACACAGGAGCAGGAGGGAACGCATACATTACACTCACACATACACACACGAACGAACGCCAAGAACACACGAGAGCCGCAATCACACCTACACACACACACTAAAACACACACACACACACACACATATAGATGTCTGCACTTGGCCCTGTTTGTGGGGAGAGGCGCCCTGGGCTGCAGGGGGGAGGAAACCAGCTCAGATCAAACACACACTGAGCCTGTCACTACTCCTTCACTCCTCTCCTCTCCTCCTCTCCTCCTCCTCCTCCACTGCATATTCCTCTCTCTCTCTGCATATCTCTTTTCCTGCCTCTCTCCCTCCCTCCCTCTCTCTCTCTCGATCTGCTCTCACACTGCAGTCGACAGCAGCCAGAGAGTAAAAAAAAAAAACATAGGGAGGGAGTGGAGGAAGAGGGAAGGAGAGAAAACAGAAGAGAGCTGAGAGGGGTGTAAAGAGAGGAAGAGGAGGGAGGAGGAGAGGGGGAGGGGGGGCTCAGTCAGGAAGAGCTGAAGAGAAGAAGAGGAGGAAGAAGAAGAGGAGGAGGAGATGAAGCGAGAGCAAGATGAGAAGCTGAGAGCGTCGATAGTCCTCGTTTTTTTTTGTTTTTTTGTGTGTGTGTGCGTAATATTCTCACTCCCCTCACCCTGTCCTCACCCAACCTCACACACACACACACACACACACACACACACACGCACACACACACACCCCTCTTCCCTTATCTATCCGAAACCTCCAATAATGTTCTATTGCAGCTCAATTACAATAATTACGATCATTAAGGTGATCATTTCCCCGACGCCGCCACCATTCATTACTTTGGCTAAATAACTATTAGACTGGTGTGGGATGGAGGGGGAGGAGGGTGCGGGCCCTGAACGCAACACTGGGTCTGTAAAGGGGGGGGTAGAGGGTTGCTGGTTCAAATCCAACACTCTTGGTTATGAAATGTTTGAGTTTTGCTCGCAATATTTGCACAAAATTATCTTATCAAAGCTCCAACTATCAATTCAAGTTATTTTTATTATGAATAGAACTGTTTTGTCGATACAATGATGTAAAACAGTGAAAAATTCTGTGAATATAATAAATAAGAGCTTCAGATTATACAATCGCAGCAAATCATAAAAGATGCTTGTCAGCAGCCATTTTTGCTTGAAAAATCATTTATTAAAATAATAAAATAATAATATGTGATATTAATTCTGTCAATTGGTTAATTAATTAATCAACTGATCATTTCGGTTCCTGAACGTCGAAGTTGTACACATGAAAATCGACCTGAATTTTTTGTTTTAATTAATTTGATCTCTGTTTTTTTGCTAAGAGATGTTTGTAGGTCGTTGTAAAACCATTAAACCATGTAATCACAGAAGAACATCTCGCAGCAAATCTCCTGCAGCCACTGGGAGCTACTGCTACATCAAGGCTGAAAACAGAGATCACATTAATTTCTTCCCAACAACTTTTTCATGTGGCGGCTTCAGGACACTTGGGTCAGTACAGACGAGCAGTATGGAGGTATCTGGATGTTTCATAGTGTGTGTTTTGGACGATTTGGACAAAAGTGAACTCTATCCGCCGCCATTATATGAAAATCCGTTGCCAGTCGGACCCCCCCTGGAACTCCTAAAGCGTTTTGATGACTCTGAAAGTTCTCCGAACCCTTCCTTGGCATGACGGTGAGTAGTGGATTGGTGAATTATTGATTTTGGGTGAAGTATCCCTTTAAAAGTCGTGGACAAGGAGTTGGTGACGTTCCCTCTGTCAGGACGGAAAAATCACGAGGAAAGTGGACATTTTTTTTCTACGTTAAAAAAATGACGGGAATCGTTGAACACAACGTTACAGAGGAGAAAACAAGATAAAAGTACGGTTTTTATTTACTCAATGGATGAAGTTAAAGCAGATATCATCGGCACGGCCGTTTCGGCTAATGCTGTGTTCAAGGCAGGCTTTTGAAACCGTAAGTTACAGCTTCAAGTCACAACTACGACTTGGTAGCGTTCCAGGTAACCCGTAGCTCGTGTTTTTACCGTCCTGTTGTCTGTGAAAGTTCCCTATAACGGCCACTCGTAACTTCCGACCCGTGAACTCGTACCAGATCGAACTGGCATGACTTCACAGGAAGGAAAAACACAAAGTACGAGTTTCCTTGAACGCACCATGAGTTAGCAGCCCCCGCCCTTGTCAGGCATCAATTGGTCCTCGTGCTACGTCACCACATTCACGCGCATCCCTTGGCTGCACACACAGCCCTTCATGCCGTTCTCTCCCCTCATTGGATAACACTTGTATCCCACAAGGAAAATTTTCTCCTCGGGTTACAGCAGAGCAGAGTGACGGAGAGACTCGTGTTTAGGCTGAAATACTTCATGTAAGTGATTGCTGACGGAAAATAGGACTATTTAGGACTTATATTAACAAAAACATTCCACTGATATCTGCTTTAATCTGATGTCTTACATGGACGTTGTACTGGTTAAAGGAATAGTTCACCAAAAAATGAAATTCAGTGACTGGCCCTCATGCAGTTGTGTGAGGGTTTCGAATAAACTCTGGACTATATCCCTTCAGGACACTTGGATTGCAGTGGATGAGCAGTGTGGAGGAGTATTAAATGGTTTTTGTGTAGTTTTATGGACGTTTTTGTGTCGGGCCCTATTGATTCTCAAGTTTTCGTTGGACTACGAACCGGTCTCCCGGGTCTCCAGATGAATTTCATTTTTTGGTGAACTATTCCTTTAAAAGACATAAAGTGGACGGTTCAGTAAAATATAAAATAAAGGGTCTGACTGTAGATCATCGCTAATATATAATGAGAAATGTCTGATGATGTTGTGGATATAATAATAACTTGATCTTAATATCATCGACCAACAGGTTCAGCACTGTATTAGCAGCAAAGGATTGTGGGTCTGGGTTAAAACACCGACTGGAAATCAAACATCATTACGAGTCGACCTCTTTCTCACGTCTTTAACTTCCTGCTCTGCCTCCGACAGACGAGCGTCATCACTCACTCTGCAGATCAGTGTCAGCCAGGAAAAAGGAGAACATGTGTCAGTTTAAAGTGTTTGGACAAAGAGACGGATGTCGTCGTCTTTTTCTTTTTTTCTCTCTCTCTGGCGAAGACGCTCTCTAATAGGTTTTAGGCAGCGTTAATACTTCTCAGGGATTTCAGTATTGATCGATTGAATTTGCTCAGAATTATTCATAATGTCACCAGGAGCTGGAACTTATGATGAAGTAGCTGCAGCGGAACAAGCGAAGCCTCGGTGTGGATTTAAAAACGACCTCCTGAATTAACAGTGATGTAACGTCAGGCATCAGTCGTCCTGTTAATGATGCAGCAGCAGATACATTACATTATTACATTCATCTACAGCTCTGAGCACTGACATACGTGACATACAGTAACACTGGGGCTGAAACCAGACCTGCATGATACAGGATGGTCATGCATTTCAAAATAAAAGCATGCATCTATGTGATTTTTGCTGTATTTTCCTATATCTTAAAGGGATAGTCCAACATTTTGGCAAATGGGCCCATTGCCATAATCCCTATAGTCATAGCAGTAGGTACGTTACCTTTAATTGTCGGTGCAAGCTATTTTTAGAACGGCGGAGCAGAGCCGTGAGCAGCTCAGAGCTAATGGGATTTCTTGAATGGTTTCCTTCATCAAACTCATCAAATACACAATCCAACAACTCCACAACGCTCTGGTGGACAAGTTGTGACCTGCACATTCACCACGCTATGAGATAATAACACAACATTAGGATGTATTTTATAAATCATTATTAATGTCCTACTCCTTCTTCTGTCCTTTATGCCTGAACCAAACCACTTCCTGTTTGTGTTGCTGACCCGCTCCACCTTATTTCACAACCCTCTCTTCCTCTCTCCGTCCATCTGTCCATCTCTCCATCTCCATCACTGAACCTATGTAAAAACCGTCTGTTTGAGTTTGAACTCCTTCTACAGCTCCACGGTGCGTTTAAGGACCTACTGTAGGGCTGGTTCTCACTGACCACCGTCTTGACGTGCGTCTGAGCTTCGATACCAGATGAATCATGAATTTTCAGAAGACGACTAAGACTAAGACACCTGAGACACAGACGACGCTCGGACAAATATAGAAAGCCGCCCACACACACACACACACACAGACACAGCGTCCACTCATACATGTGCTGTGTTTCCTATGTGGAGCTCCCCTCACCCCCCTCCGGTGTAGAGATGGTTCAGTCCAGAGTGAGAAGATACTTTGGAGGAAACCATCCAGACTGCTGAGACGGGGGTCGGCGTTAGACCCCTCCCACTTGGTATTTAGATACCAGCCCTGCCTCAGAGGTGTGTGTGTATGTGTACTATGTGTGTGTGTGTGTGTGTGTGTGTGTGTGTGTGTGTGTGTGTGTGTGTGTGTGTGTGTGAGAATCTGGTCCATTCTCCCTATTCTACCTCTCTTCTCCTCTTCTCTCTCTCTCTCCCTCCATCAATAGAATAAAAAAGAAAAAGAAAACGCCACCACTGTGCTTTTCAGCAAAAAAGCATCTCAACACACACACACACACACACACACACACACACACACACACACACACACACACACACACACACAGGCTGGCTAAAGGCCAATCAATAATTCACATAGTGCAGATTGAATGTAGATCAGTGACTCAACATGGGGGGAAAACACTGTGACTCTCTCTCTCTCTCTAATTCTCCTCTTTTCTCCACTTTTTCGTCTCCACCTCTTTTCACCGTCTCTCCACACCTGCCTCTTTCTTTCTCTCTCTCTCCACATCTCCTCCTCCTCTTCTTTCTTCTTTTCTTTCCCTCCATGATGTCCAGCTGTTTGTGATTCGACTCAAAACTGAATGTTCATGTAATTCACTCCTTTTCCAGAGGGAAAGTGAAACTGATGAAGGAGACGAGAGTCAGTCGCTCAGTCGAATCACGGCAGCAGAGTTTAATCGCTGGTTTTAGATGTTCTCAGTCTGTTGCAGCCGTTTGATGATGTAACATGTATGTATTTATTTCTTCATTCAAGTATCTGATGATGTCACTTTCTCTGGGTGTGGCCACCACACAGCTGATTATTCAGTTATTATGTAATTTTCTGGAAATGTGTGATTTTTACTCACGACTGTGTAACATCTCATCACCTTCCTGCAGGTGCAACTTGAACTCACTGTCGATGGATTTAAACAACATGAGCTCA